>NC_087348.1:635681-948522 GCF_030014295.1 Loxodonta africana | reverse complement strand
GGTAGAGGAAGCCTGGTCTACATACTGTCAGTCAACCAAAGCGTACCAAGCACTTCACGTGTGGCAGGGACCATCTAGTCAAAGATAAGACCTGGCACAAACGTGTATCCAATGAGCGTGTGATCTGCTGTAGGAAAACAACTCTGAAGCTCACCGTCCCAGTCCTGCAGTAGGCCACGTGCAGCGCGATCTTCAAGAATTGGGGGCAGAAGTCATAGCTTATTTAAGGCTGCTAGGAGTACCTGGGTGGCATAAATGGTTAACGCGCTCGCTGCTAACTGAGAGGCTGAAAGTCTGAGTCCACCCAGATGCACCTCAGAAAAAAGGCCTGGTGGTCTACTTCTGAAAAATCAGCCATCGAAAACCCTGTGGAGCATAGCTCTACTCTGACACACGTGGGGCAGCTATGACTTGGAGTTGACTTGACAGCAACTGATAAGCCTTTGCCTGCGGGGTGCTCTCAATAGTAACACACACAGACACACATACACTTAGTTTTACAAAACATCTTATGATTACGAATAATATTGTCTTGGACAAAAAAACAGAAAAGTGCCCTACTTGTAAAAGCACTGATCTGAGGTGTGTTTCCACACCTATTTCTGCAGGGCAGGGGGAGGAACAGACGGTCTGCTAACCTTCCAGGGTAACCAGCCCGGTCTCCAACTCTAGTCTGAGATGAGAATGGACTTACCAGTAAATGAGATTATAAAAATTCCACAAAATGTACGTTAAACCTCAGGTAATAAAAATCACAAGGTCAACTATTTGGTGGATAACAAGGAAAAAACAAAACACCGGGCAAGAGACTGGCTTCTACAGTTAATAAAAGGGGATGCCCTGTGAGTCAAAGGAGTTTCTATACACACACTTCAGTGGCGGAGGGCACACCCACCCCGCATCCTCTCAGCAGGGCTGCCTTCCTGGCTCCTTGGCTCTTTGGTGTGGATTTTTTCCACCCTGAGAGGCCCGCTGTCGCAAGAACGGGTCTGGTTGGAGGCAGCAGGCAGAGCAGTCCCCTGGAGTCACGGCCTGATGGCTCTGGTGTTCTGGCTCCCTCAGGGAGTGAATCATTTTAAGCTTAGATCTAATCAGGGTGTAACAAGCGCCTTCTAGAAGCCGAGTCCCATAGCTGTTTCCCGTTTCACTAGCTGCACTCCCAAAGCGAAAATCCACAATATTTTGGGGAACGCTGGGTTAAATGCTCGGTTACTAGAAAGGCTGAGCAGACACCATTTGAGATGACATCATCCTGGGGACGGGTGTCTTCGCTGGAACCCCCTCGGCGGTGCCACAGCCCCCCGCGGGGGTGACAACGCGGAGGGGGCCACTGGGGAAGGCGACGGGGCGCTGGAGGGGGTGCAGGCCGAGGCCCTGCCGTCCCCCACCCGCACCCCAGGCCTAAGCCCCCTGCATCTTTGGGGGCTCCATCCCAGGCCCCGGGCTGCACCCCCACCTACCCACCCCCCAGGTCTGCATCCCCGGACACACGCTGGCACCCGGACAGCCTGATCTGCACCCTGCATCCCTGACACCCGCACCCCAGCCTGGACCCATTAGCTTTGCAACTCCAAACACTCGACTTCGCCCGCCGCACCCCGGCTGGAGCCCCCGCAATCCCACCAGCCCCCATTCCAGACCCCGAGCCTGCGCCTCCGGGCCCCGCGTTCCCGGACCCCTGCCCCCACCCGCCAGACTCGCACCCCCAGGCCCCCCCCGGGCCTGCGCCCCCAGACGGCGCCCCCCCCGGGCCTGCGCCCCCAGACGGCGCCCCCCCCGGGCCTGCGCCCCCAGACGGCGCCCCCCCCCCGGGCCTGCGCCCCCAGACGGCGCCCCCCCGGGCCTGCGCCCCCAGACGGCGCCCCCCCGGGCCTGCGCCCCCAGACGGCGCCCCCCCGGGCCTGCGCCCCCAGACGGCGCCCGGGGCCGCTCACAGTTGCGGATGTCCGAGATGAAGACCGCCAGGCCCCGCATCCCGTCCCCCTTCGACACGGCCGGCATCTTCGGGCCCGGGTGGCGGCCTCGGCCGGCGGGCCCGGGAGGAGGAGTAAGGGCAGCGGGGAGCGGGGAGCGCGGGCCGCCGTCGCCGCCGTCACCGCCGCCGCCGCCGCCGCCGCCCGAGGAGGAGCCGCCTCAGCAGGAGCCGCCTCAGCCTCCGAGCGGCGCTTTCTGGGCCGCGCACGCGCACGCACGCAGCTCGCGCCGCACGCACGCACGCGCACGCACGCGGCGACGGACGACGGCCGGGGCGGGCACCACGTGGACGGCGCGCGCGCGGCCGGCGGCGCGGGGACGAGCACGCCGCGGAAAGCGCATAGAGGGAGGTGCGTGGGCGCCCCCTGGGGGCAGAGCGCGGCGGCTGAGTGGTCTGGAACCACGGGTTCGCGTCCCGGGGCCGCCGTTATCCGTGGAAGGCGAAGGTGCAGACTGAGCCCGACGCGTGGCTGCTTTTGTTGTTGTTATTACTATTATTCAGGCCAGCGTGTGCTGCAGAGCGGCCGAAACCGGTGAGCGGCCGGCGCACGTCAGCTCAGATCTCAGCAGAGCGGGCGTCATTGCCGGGATGGCCCTGGACGTGGACTTTTCTTCACTGCGTTCTCCAGATGTCCTATTTTTCCAGTTGGAGTGAATGGATAGCTCCTGCACGATTCCGGGTCGTGTGCAATGCACAGGCGACCCCGGGCGTGGAGCCCCCACGCGCGCAGGGCAGAGCCGGGAGGGGCGCGGGGCAGAGGCAGGCAGGCGGGCGGGGACAGCCGCCTCAGGAGGCGACCTTTGCCTTCCTGACCCCAGTGAGGAAATCCTCCCGCGACCCAGGATCCCCAGGTCTGAGGAGTACCCCTCCCCCACCTCAGGACTTAGAGGGGGCACGGCCAAAGGCTCTTGCAGCCTCTGAGCTCGGGGGACCCGGGGGCACCCAGGGTCTGGAACTCATGCTGTACTCTCGGGGACCAGGTCTGCGGGGAGCTCGGTGGACCTGCCCACAGCCAGCCCCTTCCTCCGGGCAAATTGGGAGACTGAAGCCTGAGGAGGATTGGCCTCGCCCACCGCCCCCGCCCATGCCAGCACCACGTGACTGCTGTCCCGGGTCTGTCCCTCAATACCCCAACCTGCGCCCGGTGGTTGCTGCCGCCATCCCCACGGCTCCCAAGTCTGCCCTGTGGCCCTGGCCACGTAGGCTCATCCAGAGTGGGCAGGCGCTGCAGGGGGGGCCTGGCCTCCACTGACGGCCAGAAAGTGTGTCTGCAGAGGAGAGGGCACCCACAGCTCTCCTTCCAAAGCAGGATGGCTTTGAAGAGGCGGCTGCCTCCTCAGCAGACTTGTCCAGCCCTGTACCTCGAACCAGCCCAGACCAGGAGCTAGACCTTTGTCCCCGCTGTGGCTCACTTCCCCAGTCCCTGTGAGAGCTAGTCGGGGTAGATCCTGGGGGCACAGCCAGACGGGGCTCCCTCAGACCATCTCACTGTGGTTCTGGGCCTCCCGTACCCCCAGGGGAAACCAAGACCCTGGACCTGTCCGGGCGAGGGCTGTCTGGGCCACTTGGATGACCACCAAGGGCCACTCTGATGCAAGGGACCTATCACAGGACACTTCCAAGGCGGCAAAGTCCCAACCTCCCAAGACAGACAGGTGAAGAGCAAAGGGCTCCCAGGAAGAAGGGGACCTCCCCAACTTCTGTCACTCCTCAGTGAGTGCAGTGCTTGGAAACAGTTTCATTCCTCATGTCGTCTAAACTGGACATCTGCCACATTTTAGCCATTTGTGGTCATGACACTGTTCCCAGGGGTAGGATGAGCCATAAGTCCCTTTCTTGGACCTGTGACCCATGGAGGTTGAGGGCATGGGAGCTGCCCACAGATGCAAGCCCAAGCCTTGTGCCATGGCCCCAGGACCGAAAGCCAACCCCGGCATCCCAAACAGACCATGTCTGTGGTGTTTGATATGTCAGGACTCTTGCTTGGGCCTCCCACCTGCTTTGTGAGTGACCCAGTTTCCTCCCCATAACCTGGCTCCTGCTTAAATGAGCCAGAGTTGGTTTCCGGAGTTGGCTTCCATTGTGCCCACGACGATGGCAGGTGAATGAAGAACGTGTTCCTGGAATGGGTGGAAGACAAGGAACCTTTTGGAAGATGGCAACCTGAAGGTTGAAGGTCTGACCCAAGCGTGGCTAGAGGTCTTGAGCAGCCATGAGTGTGGGGGGACAGGGATGTGGCAGTCCTTGGCACCCAGTGGCTACCCCTGGGATCACACCATCACTCATGGTCTCCATGAGTGACATGCTTGGGAAAGGCAAGAACCTGGGGACTAAGCTTTCCTGCCGTGGACGCTGTACAAGCAGGAAGAATTCAAGAACTCCGTGGGGGAAGCTGTCCAGGACTGTACAGACCCCGCCTCTTGTAGCCACACACACAGCTGGGTTCTGACAGTTGCGAAATAGCCACAGAAGACAAATGTGCTGCCTCACCAATGTCTTACGGGAAAGCCAGAGCCTTGTCGGGGCAACAGGGCCCAGAGAACCGGAATGGGTTAAGTGGGATAATCCGGGGACCCCATTCCCGAGGAGTCCTCTTCCCCCTCATAGGAAGTTGTCCCTGTGCTAGAAGACCTGGTAATGACATTAGTTGAAGGAGTTACTTTGTGAGTGAAAAGTCAGTTCCCCTCAAATTCCCTAGCACCCCTTTCCCAAGACCAGGGAGTAGGGTCCCAACAAAAAGTCGTGCCCAGTGGGGCAGCTCAGCTACCGAGCACAGCAGGAGCTGCCGTGGATGTGGGTAAAGCTCTGCAGAATGTGTGCAGGATAGATTCCCAGAGCCGGCCAGCTCACACTGCCAAGTGTCCTTCTTGTCACTACTGGGCTGCCTACCTGGAACCTGGACTCAGGGTGACCCATGTTAACACCACAGGATGCCAGGAACTCTTTGATATAATGTAAATAAAGGAACCGAAGGCCTCACAATGATTTAACTTGCCTAGCCACCTGTCATGGGTTGAATTATGTCCCCCCAGAAATGTGTGTATCAACTTGGTTAGGACATACGTGGTTGTCCTCCATTTTGTGATTGTAATTTTATGTTAAGAAGATTAGGGTGGGATTGTAACACCACCCTCACTCTGGTCACCTACCTGATCCAAGGTAAGGGGAGTTTCCCTGGGGTGTGGCCTGCGCCACCTTTTATCTCTCAAGAGATAAAAGGAAAGAGAAGCAAGCAGAGAGTTTGGGACCTTGTACCACCAAGAAAGCAGCGCCAGGAGCAGAGCATGTCCTTTGGACATGGGGTCCCTGTGCCTGAGAAGCTCCTCAACTAGGGGAAGATTGAGGACAAGGACCTTCACCAGAGCTGACAGAGAGAGAGAAGCTAACGCCCTGAATTTGGACTTGTAACCTACTAGACTGTGAGAAAATAAATTTTTCTTTGTTAAAGCCATCCACTTGTGGTATTTCTGTTATGGCAGCGCTAGATGACTAAGACACACCACTGAGGAAACCCTTCTTCCACTATGGGTGTTGTTAGTTGCTGCTGACTCGCATTTGGGGACATGGTTTCCAGTCCCCACCACTCATCCATCCTACTACTTGGAACACGGTTTTGATAGCTGGAGCTCCATCCTGGACTTGGAGGATGACCACACGCCCTCATCCACACTGGCCTGGAAGCTCCTGTGTGTATGTATACCACAGCTGTTGGGCTCTGTTACACCAGCCAAAGTGGGCTCCCCATTCATACCTAACATCAGGCCTAGGCTGCAAGGTGAAGGCTAATGTCTTAGTTTCTTAGGTATTTAAGAAATACCACAAAGCGGGTAGCTTTAAGGAACAGAAATTAATTTTCTCACAGTCCGGAGGCTAGATGTCCAAGTCAGGGTCTCAGCTGTGTCAGTTACTTCTGTGAGCCTCTCCTGGTTTCTGGCTGCTGTCAGCAATCCTTGGCATTCCTTTGCAGCTTGTAGATGCATCTTCCCCTGGCATCTCCTGGTGTGTGACTGTTTGCATGTCTGTCCTCCCCTTTTCAAACACCACTCAGCAAGGACTAGGACCCACCCGCTCTGGTATGACTTCAAAGAAAGACCCTATTTCCTCAAAGTGTCTTAATTATCTAGTGCTGATATAACAGAAATACTAAAGTGGATGGCTTTAACAAAGAGAAATTTATTCTCTCTCAGTCTAGGAGGCTACAAGTCCAAATTCAGGACACCAGCTCCAGGGGAAGGCTTTCTCTGTTGGCTCTGGAGGAAGGTCCTTGTCATCAATCTTCCCCTGGTCTAGGAGCTTCTCAGCACAGGGGCCTCAGGTCCAAAGTATGCAATCTCCTCCTGGTTCTTCATTCTTGGTGGCACGAGGTCCTCCTATCTCTCTGCTTACTTCTCTCTTTTATATCTCAGAAGGGATTGACTCAAGATACAACCTAATCTTATAGACTGTGTTCTGCCTATTAACATAACTGCCTCTAATCCTGCCTCATTAACATCATAGAGGCAGGATTTACAACTCAGGACAAAATGACAAAATGGAGAATAATTACACAATACTGGGAATCATGGCCTAGTCAAGTTGACATACATTTTAGGGGGACACATTCAATCCATAACACAAGGTCACATTCACAGGTACAGGGTTAGGACTTAAACATATCTTTAGGGGGACACAATTCAATTTACAACAGGGTGTGTTGTGGCAAGGGTGTACATCCCAACTCAGCATCCACACACCATGTGGCCCAGCTCTGACTCCATCTTCTAAGGGCCCCTACAGGGTGAGCTGGTAGAATATTGCAGTCTGGTGGATGGCTTTTTCATGGCCTTTCTCGGCACGGTCTTGTAACTCCCACCCAAGTGATTGGGCAGGACTGTGTCATAGGGTAATTGTGGCCCACCAAAGGGATTGGTCAGTTTTGCCATCCTACTGGTTTTTAAATAAGCCACCCCAGAGGCAGGAAAGAGAGTCTACCACCACCAAGGAGGGACAGACTGGCAGGAGAGACCCACAGGAGACAGCACAGTAGGCTTCCCGGCCCACAGAGTGAGAAAGCTGAGTGCCTTTGGGCAGAGACTAAGGGCCAGGGAGAGGCATGCCTGTAAGCACGGCTCGGAAGAGGATGTCCTGATGGAATTATAACCTGTTACTTCCCTTTTTTTTTTTTTTTTTTTTTACTTCCCTAATAAACCCCATAAGGTCTGTGAGTTCTGGGTAGACATTACTTCCCTAATAAACCCCATAAGGTCTGCGAGTTCTGGGTAGACATTGCAATGAATTATTGAACCCAGCAGAGAAGTAGAGAGTGCCGTAGGAGGGATGGTTGGTGTCAGAATTGGTACAGATGGTGGAGAGGGGAGGCATGCCTGACTCTCGCCTCATAGGAATCAGCCTTGGGCTGTTGATTTTAATTCTTCTTCCCCCTTGTGAAGTTAGAGAAGGTCAGACACTGCCCCCATGCCATTTTTACAATTATAGATTAGCTTTAAGGTTGGCCAAAGCAAAAGTTTCAGGAGGGAAAACATGTTGTTAGCTGCTATCAGGTTAGACCCCTACTCATGGAGACCTCAAGCATAATGGAACGAAATGCTTCCTGGTCCTGCGCTGTCCCTGTGACTAGTTGTGGATTGGACCACTGAGATCCATAGGGTTTTCACTGGCTGATGTTTGGAAGTAGGTCCCCAGGCCTTTCCTCCTAGTTCACGTTATTCTGAAAGCTCCACTGAAACCTGTCCAGCATCACAGCAACATGGAAGCCTCCACCACCAGGTGCTCCTTGGAAACCCTCTGGGCTAGTTCTACTCCGTCCTATAGGGTCACTATGAGTTGGAATTCACCCGACAGCAATGGGTTGTTTTGTTTTGTTCTTTTTACCGACAGATGGTTGACGGCTGCATGTGAGGTGCATAGGCCCGGAGTTGAGCCTGTCTCTTCCACATGGAAGGCAAGAATTATACCACTGAATGCCTTTCACAAGAAAAACATACTGACCTAGAAAATCAGGCCCTTGTCGCAAAACAATGTGTATATAAATTTTTGAATGAGAAAATAACCTGAGCCGTAAACTTTCACCTAAAGCACAATTTAAAAAAAAAAAAGAGAAAATCAGGCCTTTTGGTACCACCAAGAAATGCTCCCTCTTTGGGTTTATCAACACCACTCATGCTGCCTCTCCCTTTTGTCATCGGGGTGCTCTAGGGTCGGATTCGGGATTTTGAGCAGCGTAATAGTCACAGCTGATGCCATTAAGCCCTGTCTAAAGCACAAACGCACCTCTAGCTGCACCCAACAGCTGAGCAGATCCCTGCACACACGTCCTGGTCACACGTGGGACACGTGCGTAACCACAGGCAGAAAATCTGCTGTGCTGACTCTGGAGTTCTTTCCGGAAGTTCCCGAGGCACACGAGGGAGCCCCACTCCCCCTTGTTCTCTCTCTTGACTTTGCTTATCCCAGCACCCATGGAGGATGTCTCTGTCCACAAGTGGGGGTGGGCCCAGCAGCAGGAAATCCTGACGTGGGTCCCTCTTCCTGGGCTTCCGGCCTCCGAGCAGGAGTGTTTGGAGGCCCAAGAGAGACAGGACATAGTCAGCAATAGTGGCCTGGTCTCTGTCCTAGGGGTGACCTCTGTCCAAGGCTCCCGTTAACACAGAATGGAGTCATGGGGCTGCCACTGCTGGGAAGGGCTGGACCTTGTGCTGATTCAGCAAATGAAGAGACTCCACCTTCCCCCACCCCAGGAGACCTCATCAGCCCTAGGAGAACACAAATCTGGCTCCCAGGAGGCCTCACACTCACCGGGCACCTCACCAACCTGGTACATGTGTTCTCGGGGTGCCAGCCACACACTGGGCTCCCCTCAGGAACCTAAGATGAGTGTCGGGAGGATGACCCCAGACTGGGACCCTCATCTGAGCAGGGGCACCAGGGAGGGGCTGCCTGGCCTTGCAGATGTTGCCACAGCTTGGGTGGGGGGGCTCAGCTGGCACAGGAGAGCTGTCTCTGCAGACACTCACTCCGCACTGGCCTGCCGTGCCCTTCTCTGTCCCCCATGTGCCCCCAGGCAGGCAGGGACAAGGAGGAGGGCTCAGCCCCATACCACTCAGAGCTTGAGCCTCTGCCTGGCCACCCATTGCTTGCCTCTGGCAGAGAGGCCTAACCTTATATGCAACAGAAGAAAATGTTGCCCGGTCCTGTGCCATCTTCATGATCATGGGTATGTTTGAGTCCATTATTGTGGTTATTGGATCAATCCAACTCAGGAAGTGTTTCCCTCGTATCCCCTTACCCTTGACTGTACCAACCATGATGTCTTTTTCTCCCCCAAGTATCTGTCAGTTTACTGTGGGAGCTGGCGTGTTTCTGTGATGCTGGAAGCTATGCCACAGGTATTCAAATACCAGCAGGGTCACCCATGACCGACAGGTTTCAGCTGAGCTTCCAGACAGACAGACTAGGAAAGAGGACCTGCCAGTCTGCTTTTGAAAAAGATTAGCCAGTGAAAACCTTACGACTAGCAGCAGAACATTGTCTGATACAGTGACAGAAAATGAGCCCCTCAGGTTGGAAGGCACCCACAGTATGACTGGGGAAGAGCTGCCTCCTCAAAGTAAAGTCAACTTTAATGATGTAGATGAAATCAAGCTTTCAGGACATTCATTCGCTGATGCGGCACTACTCAAAACGAGAAGAAACAGCTGCAAACATCCACTAAATCAGAACGTGGAATGCACGAAGTATGAATCTAGGAAAATTGGAAATCATTATAACTGAAATAGAACCCATAAGCATTGATACCTTAGGCATTCGTGAGCTGAAATGGACTGGTATAAGCCATTTTGAATCAGACAGTCATATGGCTTGCTATGCAAGGAATGAAAACTTGAAGAGGAATGGCGTCGCATTCATTGTCAAAAAGAATATTTCAAGATTTATCCTGAAGCACAGTGCCCTCCGTGATAGAATAATATCCCTACGCCTACAAGGAAGACCAGCTAATATGACTATTATTAAAATTTCCACACCAACCACTAAGACCAAAGATGAAGAAACTGAAGATTTTTACCAACTTCTGCAGTCTGAAATTGATCAAACGTGCAATCAGGATGCATTGATAATTACTGGTGAATTGAACACAAAAGTTGGAAACAAAGAAGAAGGATTGGTGGCTGGAAAATATGGCCTTGGTGATAGAAATGATGCCAGGGATCACAAAATAGAATTTCGCAAGACCAATGACTTCTTCATTGCAAATACCTTTTTTCAACAACAAAAACAGCAACTGTACACATTGAACTCACCGGATGGAAAGCACAAGAATCAAATCAACTACTTCTGTAGAAAGGGATGATAGAAAAGCTCAATATCATCAGTCAGAACAAGGCCAAGTACTGACCACAGATCAGACCATCAATCACTCATAAGCAAGTGCAAGTTGAAACTGAAGAAAATTAGAAGAAGTCCATGAGGGCTAAAGTATGACCTTGAGTGTATCCCACCTGAATTTAGAGACCATCTCAAGAATAGATTTGATGCATTGAACACTAATGACTGAAGACCAGAAGAGTTGTGGAATGGCATCAAGGACATCATACATGAAGAAGGCAAGAGGGCACTGAAAAGACAGGAAAGAAAAAAAAGACCAAGATAGCTGTCAGAGGAGACTCTGAAACTTGCTCTCCAACGTCGAGCAGCTAAAGCAAAAGGAAGAATTGATGAAGTAAAAGAACTGAACAAAAGATTTCAAAGGGCAGCTCAAAGATACAAAGTATTGTAATGACATATGCAAAGAGCTGGAGATAGAAAACCAAAAGGGAAGAACACACTCAGCATTTCCCAAGATGAAAGAAATGAAGAAAAAATTCAAGCCTTGAGTTGCAATATTGAAGGATTCTATGGGGAAAATATTTAATGACTCAGGAAGCATCATAAGACGATGAAATACACAGAGTCACTATACCAAAAAGAATTGGTAACGTCCAACCATTTCAGGAGGTAACATATGATCAGGAATCAACAGCACTGAAGGAAGAAGCCCAAGATGCATTGAAGGCATTGAAGAAAAAGAAGCCTCCAGGACTTGACAGGATACCCATTGAGATATTTCAAAAAACAGATGCAGTGTGGAAGCGCTCACTCATCTTTGCCAAGAAACTTGGAAGGCAGCTACCTGGCCAAGCGACTAGAAGAGATCTATATTTATGCCTATTCCAAAGAAAGGTAGTCCAACTGAATGCAGAAATTATCGAACAATATCATTAATACTACGTGCAAGTAAATTTTGATGAAGATCATTCAAAAGTGGCTGCAGCAATATCAATAGGGAACTGCTCGAAATTCAAGCCAGATTCACAAGAGGACGTGGAACCAGGGATATCACTGCCGATGTCATGTGGATTGTGGCCAAAAGCAGAGATTACCAGAGAGATGTGTACCTGTGTTTTATCGACTATGCTAAGGCATTCAACTATGTGGATTATAACAAATTACGGATAACATTTTGAAGAATGGGAATCCCAGAACACTTAACGAGGAACCTGTACATAGATCAAGAGGCAGGTGTTCAAAGAGAAAAAGGGAATACTGTGTGGTTTAAAGTCAGGAAAAATGTATGTCAGGGTTGTATCCTTCCAACATACTTATTCAATCTGTATGCTGAGCAAATAATCCGAGAAGCTGGACTATATGAAGAGGAACGGGGCATCGGGATTGGAGGAGTACTCAATAACCTGCATTTTGCAGATGACACAACCTTGCTTGCTGAAAGTGAAGAGGACTTGAAGCACTTACTAATGAAGATCAAAGACCACAACATTCAATATGGATTACACCTCAACATAAACCCAACCATAAAGAAAACAAAAATCCTCACACCTGGACCAATAAGCAACATCATAATAAATGGGGAAAAGATTGAAGTTGTCAAGGATTTCATTTTGCTTGGATCCACAATCAACACCCATAGAAGCAGCTGTCAAGACATCAAAAGACACATTGCATTGGGCAATTTTGCTGCAAAAGACCTCTATAAAGTGTTAAAAAGTAAAGACATCACTTTAAGGACTACAGTATGCCTGACCGAAGCCATGGTCATTTCAATCGCCTTGTGTGCATGCAAAAGCTGGACAGTGGATAAGGAAGACCAAAGAAGAATTGACACCTTTGAATTATGGTGTTGGTGAAGAATATTGAATGTCCCATGGACTGCCAAAGGAACGAACAAATCTGTCTTGGAAGAAATACAGCCAGAATGCTCCTTAGAAGCAAGGATGGCAAGACTTCATCTCATATACTTGGGACATGTTATCAGGAGGGATCAGTTCCTGGAGAGGGACATCATGCTTGGTGAAGTAGAGGGTCAGCAAAAAAGTAGAAGACCCTCAAGGAGATGGACTGACACAGTGATGTAACAATGGGCTCAGGCATAATGAGAATTGTGAGGATGGCGCAGGACCAGCGATTTTTCATTCTGTTGTACATGGGGTCGTTATGAGTCAGAACCAACTCAACGGTGCCTAAGAACAATGCAGTGATGTCCTTAAGTGATTGGTCTTTCCTGGTGACATGTCCAAAGTAAGCAAGCCAAGTCTCACCATCCTTGCTTCTAAGGAGTGATCATTTTAAATAGTCTCTCCTTAATGTTTGGCTCCATCTGCAAACTTGGTATAAAAATGGTGTGGAGGTGGCATCCGACCTCCTGGTCTAACTTCACAAGGAGGAAGGAGAATCAAGATCAACAACCCAAGACTGATTCCTATAAGGCAGAGGTCAGACATGCCTCCTCTCTTCACCTTCTCTTTCTACCAATTCTGACACCATCTGTCCCTCCCAGGGCCACTCTACTTCTTTGCTGAGTTCAACAATTTGTTACAGTGGCCACACAGAGCTCACAGACAACACTACTCATGATTATTGGGTTTATTAGGGAAGTCGTTGTTGTTAGGTGCCATTGAGTCAGCTCCGACTCACAGTGACCCTATGTACAACAGAAGGAAACATTGCCCAGTCCTGCACCATCCTCATAATCCATGTTATGCTTGAGCCCATCGTTACAGCCACTGTCAATCCATCTAGTTGAGGGTCTTCCTCTTTTTTGCCAACCCTCTGCTTTACCAAGCATGATGTCCTTCTCCAGAGATTGATCCCTCTTGATAGCACGTCCAAAGTATGTAAGATGAAGTTTCACCATCCTTGCTTCTAAGGAACATTCTGGTTGTACTTCTTCCAAGACAGGTTTGTTCATTCTTTTGGCAGTCCATGATACATTCAGTATTCTTCACCAATGCCACAATTCAAAGGCATCAATTCTTCTTCGGTATTCCTTATTTATTTTCCAGCTTTCCGCATGCATATGAGGTGACTGAAAACACCACGGCTTGGGTCAGGGGCACCTTAGTCTTCAACGTGACATCAACACTTTAAAGAGGTCTTTTGCAGCAGATTTGCCCAGTGCAATACATTGATTTCCTGACTGCTGCTTCCATGGGCGTTGACTGTGGGTCCAAGTAAAACGAAATCCCATGACAACTTCAATCTTTTCTCTGTTTATCATGGTGTTGCTTATTGGTTCAGTTGTGAGGATTTTTGTTTTCTTTATGTTGAGGTTTAATCTATACTGAAAGCTGTAGTCTTTGATCTTCATCAGTAAATGTTTAAAGTCCTCTTCACTTCCAGCAAGTAAGGTTGTGTCATCTGCATGTTGCAGGTTGTTAATGAGTCCTGCTCCAATCCTGATGCCCAATTCTTCTTCATATAGTTTAGCTTCTCAGATTATTTGCTCAGCATACAGATTGATCCAAAGTACAACCTTGAATATGTACCACCTGAATTTAGAGATCATCTCAAGAATAGATTTGATGCATTGAGCACTAATAACCAAAGACCAGACGAGCTATGGAATGACATCAAACATGAAGAAAGCAAGAGGTCATTAAAAAGAAATGAAAAAAGAAAAGACAAAAATGAATGTCAGGAGAGACTAAATTAAACAGAAGAAATGATGAAGTAAAAGAGCTGAAGAGAAGATTTCAAAGGGTGGCTCGAGAAGACAAAGTAAAGTATTATAATGACACATGCAAAGACCTAGAGTTAGAAAACCAAAAGGGAAGAACACGCTCAGCATTTCTCAAGATGAAAGAACTGAAGAAAAAATTCAAGCCTTGAGTTGCAATACTGAAGGATTCTATGGGAAAAATATTAAATGACACAGGAAGCATCAAAAGGAGATGGAAGGAATACACAGAGTCACTGTACCACAAAGAATTGGTCAAGGTTCAACCATTTCAAGAGGTGGCACATGATCAGGAACTGATGGTACTGAAGGAAGAAGTCCAAGCTGCACTGAACTCATTGGCAAAAAAGAAGGCTCCAGGAATTGATGGAATATCAACTGTGATGTTTCAACAAATGGATGCAGCGCTGGAAGTGCTCACTCATCTGTGCCATGAAATTTGGAAGACAGCTAGCTAGCCAACTGACTGGAAGAGATCCGTATTTATGCCTGTTCCAAAGAAAGGTGATCCAACACAACACAGAAATTATCAAACAATATCATTAATATCAGACGCAAGTAAAATTTTGCTGAAGATCACTCGAAAGTTGTTGCAGCAGTACATCAACAGGGAACTGCCAGCAATTCAAGCCAGATTCAGAAGAGGATGTGGAACAAGGGTTATCATTGCTGATGTCAGATGGATCCTGGCTAAAAGCAAAGAATACCAGAAAGATGTTTCCCAGTATTGTATTGACTATGCAAAATCAATGGACTTTGTGGATCATAACAAATTATGGATAACATTGCAAAGAATGGGAATCCCAGAACACTTAATTGCATTCATGAGGAACCTGTACATAGATTAAGAGGCAGTTATTCGAACAAAACAAGGAGATACTTCATGTTTGAAAGTCAGGAAAGGTGTGGGTCAGGGTCGTACCCTTTCACCGTACTTATCCAATCAATCCAGTTAGTCTTGCTTACTTTGCACACGGCATCAGGAAAGAGCAATCCCTAGAGAAGGACATTGTGTTTGGTAAAGTAAAGGGCCAGTGAAAACGAGGGAAACCCTTTATGAGATTGATTGACACAACAGCCTCAGCAATGGGCAGGAACATAATAAAGGTCATCAAGATGGTGGCAGGACGGCCAACATTTTATTCTGCTGCAGAGTCGCCATGCATTGGAGCCCACTCAATGACAACTGACAGCAACAACCAGGTCAGCTGGGAGGCTGACTGATTTGTGCTGGTGACCCAGCAGGACCCTTAAGACTGCCCAGCGGGGGCTCTGCAAAGGGGCTGGCACTGAGTTCCCCATCTCTCCTTTTTGCCTACTCTTGTTCCCCCGGCCGGCTCTGAGTGGATTTTCCAACTCTTTGGCTCCAAAGACCTCTGACTTAAAGAGATGCCAAGGGGACTAATTCCCTTTTCCATTTCAATGGACTTTGATCTTGCTGGGATTCCCATGCAACCCTCCGGGGACCCAGGTTACCTATTGAACTGGACCCTCGCCAGACTTCTGCCTGACCTGGGTCACCTCCTGCAGGTCAGGCCCCAAGCTACGTTGTGGGCAGTTGCTGAGGATGGGTGACAGAAAAACATACCTGCCCAGCGGCACATGCAGCTGGTACAGGACGCGACTGGAAGGTGGGGTCAGCTGGCAGGAAATATGAGAAAGAGGGAAACATGTCTAAAAAGAAGAACCTGCTAAACTCAGGGAGAAACCTTGTAGGCAGGAGAAATGGGGAAATGGCAGGTTGTGGGTCCTGGGCTGGGGGCGGTGCAGGGCAGGGGCAGGCGCAGGGTGGGGACGGCTCTGCAGTCTCTGCAGGAAGCTGCTGTGGACAGTGGGGTTGTCAGCTCTCACTAAGCGCGACAGGCCTCCTGCCTAAAGACTCTGGCCTTGCGTGCCTCAGTCCTTAGCAGGGGTGCCACCCCGCCTTGCTGGGGCCGAGGCGGAGGGTTCTGTCTCCCTCTGGGGTTCCAGCTGGTGAAATGCACAGAAAGGCGCCGCTGTTTCCGGAGGCGAGGACGAGGGGCCTGGTCCCGGGCACGTGGGTTTCGGTGGAGCGCGGGGCGTCCCGCTGCAGGCGCCGGCCGAGATGGGCTCTCCGGCGGGGTGAGGGGTAACGCAGGCGGCGTGGGGCTGCGCGGCGGGACAGGGACCCGAGTCGGGGCAGGGCCGTCCAGCGGGCAGGCGAGGCGCGGCCGGGGCGCAGGCCTGCAGGCCCACCCAGCGTGGCCGGGCGCTCCCTGCTGGTCAGCACGTGGCTAGGCGCAGACGTCCGAACCCGCGCCAGGCCTTCTCAGGAGCCGCGCGGGGAGCCGCCCCGCGGTCCCGCCGCGGCGCTTCCCGGGGTCCCCGAGTCCCCAAGGCGCCCCCGGCCCGGCTCCGCCTCTCGGCCCCGCCCCGCCAGGCCCCGCCCCGCCCCCAGCGCGGCCCGGCCCCGCCCCTCGGCGAGACCACACCCCGGAAGGCCCGCCCCGCCTCGAGCGTGCAGCGCCAGGAGGCTGGCGTGGCGCTGCGAGAGGCGGTCTGTGGGAGGGACTTCCGGCCCCGCTTGCGCGCGTCTTCCGGCCGTTGCCGGGGCCTGTTTGGCCCGCCTCCCGGACATGAAGGTGAGCCTCGCGGTGGCCGGCCGGTAGGCGTCCGAGTCCCGCGTCACAGCGCCGTGGCATCCTCGCCCGGCCGCAGTTTCCCCTCCGCGAAGAGAGCGCGTCAGGCAGCGAGGCTCCGCCTGGGACAGAGCGGCGCGAGGGCGCGGGCGACGCGGGGCGGCTTGTGAGAGCGAGCGGGCGAGCGTGGACGAGTGAGTGTGTGCGAGTGTGTGTGTGTGTGTGTGTGTGTGTGTGGACACCAGTGAGAGTGGACCACAGTGTGGGCAAGTGTGTGTGTGTGTGTGTGTGTGGACACCACTGAGAGTGGACCACAGTGTGGGCAAGTGTGTGTGTGTGTGTGTGTGGACACCAGTGAGAGTGGACCACAGTGTGGGCAAGTGTGTGTGTGTGTGTGTGTGTGTGGACACCACTGAGAGTGGACCACAGTGTGGGCAAGTGTGTGTGTGTGTGTGTGTGTGGACACCAGTGAGAGTGGACCACAGTGTGGGCAAGTGTGTGTGTGTGTGTGTGTGTACACCAGTGAGAGTGGACCACAGTGTGGGCAAGTGTGTGTGTGTGTGTGTGTGTGTGGACACCAGTGAGAGTGGACCACAGTGTGGGCAAGTGTGTGTGTGTGTGTGTGTGTGTGTGTGGACACCAGTGAGAGTGGACCACAGTGTGGGCAAGTGTGTGTGTGTGTGTGTGTGTGGACACCAGTGAGAGTGGACCACAGTGTGGGCAAGTGTGTGTGTGTGTGTGTGTGTGTGTGTGTGTGTGGACACCAGTGAGAGTGGACCACAGTGTGGGCAAGTGTGTGTGTGTGTGTGTGGACACCAGTGAGAGTGGACCACAGTGTGGGCAAGTGTGTGTGTGTGTGTGTGTGTGGACACCAGTGAGAGTGGACCACAGTGTGGGCAAGTGTGTGTGTGTGTGTGTGTGTGGACACCAGTGAGAGTGGACCACAGTGTGGGCAAGTGTGTGTGTGTGTGGACACCAGTGAGAGTGGACCACAGTGTGGGCAAGTGTGTGTGTGTGTGTGTGGACACCAGTGAGAGTGGACCACAGTGTGGGCAAGTGTGTGTGTGTGTGTGTGGACACCAGTGAGAGTGGACCACAGTGTGGGCAGGTGTGTGTGTGTGTGTGTGGACACCAGTGAGAGTGGACCACAGTGTGGGCAAGGGTGTGTGTGTGTGTGTGGACACCAGTGAGTGGACCACAGTGTGGGCAAGTGTGTGTGTGTGTGTGTGTGTGTGGACACCAGTGAGAGTGGACCACAGTGTGAGCAAGTGTGTATGTGTGTGTGTGTGTGGACACCAGTGAGAGTGGACCACAGTGTGGGCAAGTGTGTGTGTATGTGTGTGTGTGGACACCAGTGAGAGTGGACCACAGTGTGGGCAAGTGTGTGTGTGTGTGTGTGTGTGGACACCAGTGAGAGTGGACCACAGTGTGGGCAAGTGTGTGTGTGTGTGTGGACACCAGTGAGAGTGGACCACAGTGTGGGCAAGTGTGTGTGTGTGTGTGTGTGGACACCAGTGAGAGTGGACCACAGTGTGGGCAAGTGTGTGTGTGTGTGTGTGTGGACACCAGTGAGAGTGGACCACAGTGTGGGCAAGTGTGTGTGTGTGTGTGTGTGTGTGGACACCAGTGAGAGTGGACCACAGTGTGGGCAAGTGTGTGTGTGTGTGTGTGTGTGGACACCAGTGAGAGTGGATCACAGTGTGGGTGGGTGTGTGTGTGGACACCAGTGAGAGTGGACCACAGTGTGGGTGTGTGTGTGTGTGGACACCAGTGAGAGTGGACCACAGTGTGGGCAAGTGTGTGTGTGTGTGTGTGGACACCAGTGAGAGTGGACCACAGTGTGGGCAAGTGTGTGTGTGTGTGTGTGTGTGGACAGCAGTGAGAGTGGACCACAGTGTGGGCAAGTGTGTGTGTGTGTGTGTGGACACCAGTGAGAGTGGACCACAGTGTGGGCAAGTGTGTGTGTGTGTGTGTGTGTGTGTGTGTGTGTGGACACCAGTGAGAGTGGACCACAGTGTGGGCAAGTGTGTGTGTGTGTGTGTGTGTGTGTGGACACCAGTGAGAGTGGACCACAGTGTGGGCAAGTGTGTGTGTGTGTGTGTGTGTGGACACCAGTGAGAGTGGACCACAGTGTGGGCAAGTGTGTGTGTGTGTGTGTGGACACCAGTGAGAGTGGACCACAGTGTGGGCAAGTGTGTGTGTGTGTGTGTGTGGACACCAGTGAGAGTGGACCACAGTGTGGGCAAGTGTGTGTGTGTGTGTGTGTGTGTGGACACCACTGAGAGTGGACCACAGTGTGGGCAAGTGTGTGTGTGTGTGTGTGTGTGGACACCAGTGAGAGTGGACCACAGTGTGGGCAAGTGTGTGTGTGTGTGTGTGTGGACACCAGTGAGAGTGGACCACAGTGTGGGCAAGTGTGTGTGTGTGTGTGTGTGTGTGTGTGTGTGTGTGTGTGGACACCAGTGAGAGTGGACCACAGTGTGGGCAAGTGTGTGTGTGTGTGTGTGTGGACACCAGTGAGAGTGGACCACAGTGTGGGCAAGTGTGTGTGTGTGTGTGTGGACACCAGTGAGAGTGGACCACAGTGTGGGCAAGTGTGTGTGTGTGTGTGTGGACACCAGTGAGAGTGGACCACAGTGTGGGTGGGTGGGTGTGTGGACACCAGTGAGAGTGGACCACAGTGTGGGCAAGTGTGTGTGTGTGTGTGTGGACACCAGTGAGAGTGGACCACAGTGTGGGCAAATGTGTCTGTGTGTGTGTGTGTGTGTGTGGACACCAGTGAGAGTGGACCACAGTGTGGGCAAGTGTGTGTGTGTGTGTGTGTGTGTGTGTGTGTGTGTGTGTGGACACCAGTGAGAGTGGACCACAGTGTGGGCAAGTGTGTGTGTGTGTGTGTGTGGACACCAGTGAGAGTGGACCACAGTGTGGGCAAGTGTGTGTGTGTGTGTGTGGACACCAGTGAGAGTGGACCACAGTGTGGGCAAGTGTGTGTGTGTGTGTGTGGACACCAGTGAGAGTGGACCACAGTGTGGGTGGGTGGGTGTGTGGACACCAGTGAGAGTGGACCACAGTGTGGGCAAGTGTGTGTGTGTGTGTGTGGACACCAGTGAGAGTGGACCACAGTGTGGGCAAATGTGTCTGTGTGTGTGTGTGTGTGTGTGGACACCAGTGAGAGTGGACCACAGTGTGGGCAAGTGTGTGTGTGTGTGTGTGTGTGTGTGTGTGGACAGCAGTGAGAGTGGACCACAGTGTGGGCAAGTGTGTGTGTGTGTGTGTGTGTGGACACCAGTGAGAGTGGACCACAGTGTGGGCAAGTGTATGTGTGTGTGGACACCAGTGAGATTGGACCACAGTGTGGGTGGGTGTGTGTGTGGACACCAGTGAGTGTGGACCACAGTGTGGGCAAGTGTGTGTGTGTGTGTGGACACCAGTGAGAGTGGACCACAGTGTGGGCAAATGTGTGTGTGTGTGTGTGTGTGTGGACACCAGTGAGAGTGGACCACAGTGTGGGTGTGTGTGTGTGTGGACACCAGTGAGTGTGGACCACAGTGTGGGCAAGTGTGTGTGTGTGTGTGGACACCAGTGAGAGTGGACCACAGTGTGGGCAAGTGAGTATGCGTGTGTGTGGACACCAGTGAGAGTGGACCACAGTGTGGGCAAGTGAGTGTGTGTGTGTGTGTGTGGACACCAGTGAGAGTGGACCACAGTGTGGGCAAGTGTGTGTGTGTGTGTGTTTGTGTGTGTGGACACCAGTGAGAGTGGACCACAGTGTGGACAAGTGTGTGTGTGTGAGAGTGGACCATAGTGTGGGCAAGTGTGTGTGTGTTTGTGTGTGTGTGTGTGTGGACACCAGTGAGAGTGGACCACAGTGTGGGTGAGTGTGTGTGTGGACACCAGTGAGAGTGGACCACAGTGTGTGTGTGTATGTGTGAGTGTGTGTGTGGACACCAGTGAGTGTGGACCACAGTGTGGGCGAGTCAGTGTGTGTGTGTGTGTGTGTGTGGACACCAGTGAGAGTGGACCACAGTGTGGGCAAGTGAGTGTGTGCCTTTGGACACCAGCGAGCGTCGATCAGTAAGCGTGTGATGGAGAGCATGTGTGGCAGTATGTTGTTAGGTGCCGTCAAGTCATTTCTGACCCATAGCGACCCCATACAAGAGAAGGAAACCCTGCCTGCCCCTGCGCCATCCTCATAGTCGTTGTTACGCTTAAGCCTATTGTTGCAGCCACTGTGTCAGTCCATCTCGTTGAGGGTCTTCCTTTTTGCACTGACCTTGTGTTTCGCTAAGGATGTTGTTTTTCTCCAGGGACTGATCACTCCTGATGACACAGCAAAGTATGTGAGACACAGTCTCTCCACCCTTGCTTCTAAGGAGCATCCTGGTTGCACTTCTTCCGAGACAGATTTGTTCCTTATTTTCGCAGTCCGTGGGTATGTTCAGTATTCTTTGCCAACACCACAGTTGTAAAGGTATCGATTCTTTTTCGCTCTTCTTTATTCATTGTCCAGCTTTCACATGCATATGAGGCGACTGAAAACACCATGGCTTGGGTCAGAGCACCTTAGTCCTCAAGGTGACATCTTTGTTTTTTTAACACTTTAAAGAGGTCCTTTGCAGCACATCTTCCGAGCGCAACGCGTTGTTTGATTTCCTGACTGCTACTTCTCTCATTGTTGCTTGTGGATCCAAGTAAGATGAAACCCTTGACGACATCAGTCTTTTCTCCGTTTATCATGATGTTGCTCATTGGTCCAGTTGTGAGGATTTTTGTTTTCTTTATGTTGAGGTGCAGTCCGTACTGAGGGCTGTGGTCTCTGATCTTCATTAGTAAGTGCTTCAAGTCCTCTTCACTTTCAGCAGGCAAGGTTGTGTCATCTGCATAACGCAGGTTGTTAATGAGTCTTCCTCCAATCCTGATGCCCCGTTCTTCATGTAGTCCAGCTTCTTGGATTATTTGCTCAGCGTACAGATGGAGTGGGTATGGTGAAAGAATACAGCCCTAACACACACCTTTTCTGACTTTCAACTACTCAGTATCCCCTTGTTCTTTTCGAACGACTGCCTCTCGATTTACGTACAGGTTCCTCATGAGCACAATTAAGTGTTCTGGAATTCCCATTCTTCGCAGTGTTATCCATAATTTGTTACGATCCACACAGTCGAATGCCTTTGCACAGTCAATAAAACACAGGCAAACACCCTTCTGATATTCTCTGCTTTCAGCCAGGACGCATCTGACATCAGCAATGATATCCCTGGTTCCACGTCCTCTTCTGAAACCAGCCTGAACTTCTGTCAGTTCCCTGTCGATACACTGCTGCAGCTGCTTTTGAATGATCTTCAGCAGATTTTGCCAGCGTGCGATGTTAATGATATTGTTCATTACATGTGAGAATACAGATGAGAGCGAGTGAGTGTGCATGTGGACGAGTGGGTCTGGCCAAGAGCGAGTGTGGATAACTGTTTAGTCATCCGATGCTGCCACAACAAATACCACAAGTGCATGGTTTTAACAAAGAAAAATTTATTTTCTTATGGTCTAGAGGTTACAAGTCCAAATTCACAGCGTCATCTCCAGGGGAAGGCTTTCTCTCTCTGTTGGGTCTGGAGGAAGGTCTTTGTCTTCAATCTTCCCCTGGTTGAGAAGCTTCTGAGGTGCAGGGACCCCAAGTCCAAAGGACGTGCTCTGCGCCTCTTGCTTTCTTGGTGGTATGAGGTCCCCAGCTCTCTGCTTGCTGCCCTTTCTTTTTATCTCTTGAGAGAGAAAAGATGGTGCAGGCCACACCACAGGGAAACTCCCTTTACCTTGGATCAGGGATGTAGCCTGAGCAAGGGTGTTACATCCCACCCTAATCCTCATTAACCACAGGCAGGGATTATAATATATAATACATAGGAAAATCACGAAATGGAGGACAACCACATGTGGCCTAACCAAGTTGACACGTATTTTTTGGGGACACAATTCAATCCGTGACAATAAGTGAACCTGCGAGAGCAGGAAAGGATGGGCATGGACAGGATGTGAGTGGAGCGTGGGGTGGGTGTGCAAGTGTGAGTGTGTGTGTGCCTGGGAGTGTGAGGAATTGGGTGTGAGAGAAGAAGCCTGAGCGTGAACATGCCAGCAAGTGTGACTGAAGTGACTGGGTGCAGCATGTGAGCCCATAGTCAGTGTGGTGTTGGATGTGGTGGCCACCTGGTCCCTGGACTGCGAGAGGCCAGGCTGGCCAAGGTTGTACCCCAGCTGTGGGGCAAGTGACCCATGGGCTCAGCAGAAGGCAGGGTTCACTAGGATAGGTCCCACCCTCTCCTCAGCCAGAGTTGTAGATGTTCTGGGTTAGAAGGTGACCTGCCCTCCCCTCCCTTCACAGGTCACTAGACGGGCCCAGCGAGGTTAGGGGACAGCAGGTTGGTGACAGACCTCAAACCCATTTCTTTCCCTTGTTTTGTGGAGTCGGGGTCATGTTGGCCCCAAGCCCTTGTGCAGGGCGGCTTCCTGGGTTCAGGTCTCAGCTCAGCACACCAGCTGCTATCTTGCCTCGGTTGCCTTGCCTGTGAGTGGAGATACGATAGCACCTGTGCCCTGCAGCCATGGGGAGAAATGGGTAACGTGCTGGGCTGGCACGCCGTACATGGTCAGTAAACGTCACTGGGCTGTTGTGCCACCCTTGCTTCTGAGCCTTACTCTCCTACACTGCGGGCTCTAAGATGAAAATACAGGAGCTGACCGTGACACTTGCTGTAAAACAGCGTTTCTGTTAATGGCAAGGTCAGCCAGGTCCAACCAGTAACGATGGCGACAGACAGGGCATGCAGGTCCCTCTTCTCCATGTGAGTTACAGAATGCCAAGGTCAATTTAAAAAATTTTTTTAAATTAAACGGAATAGAAAAGAAACTCACAGTTTATCTTGCTGAGTTAGACTCAGTTGGATTGTTTGACTGTACAGGTGTACACGCACCACACATCTCCACACGGTATACCACACATGCACACACATATCTCATGCACACTGTACACGCAGCACACATCTGCACCGGATGTAGCACACATGCACACACATATCTCATGCACACTGTGTACACGCACCACATGTCTGCACACGATGTACCACACGCACACACATCATGCACACTGTACACGCACCACACGTCTGCACACAATGTACCACACGCACACACATATCTCATGCACACTGTACATGCACCACACATCTGCACACTATGTACCACACGCACACACGTCTCATGCACACTGTACACGCACCACATGTCTGCACACGATGTACCACACGTGCACACACATGCACTGTGTACACGCACCACGCATCTGCACACGATGTACCACATGTGCACACACATCTCATGCACACTGTGTACACGCACCACACGTCTGCACACGATGTACCACACGCACACCCACATGCACACTGTACACGCACCACACGTCTGTACACGATGTACCACATGCACACACATGCACACTGTACACACACCACGCGTCTGCACATGATGTACCACACATGCACACACACATGCACACTGTACACGTACCACACGTCTGCACACGATGTACCACACATACGCACACACATCATGTACACTGTACACGCACCACACATCTGCACACGATGTACCACACACGCACGCACAGGCATGCGTGTGCTACACTGTATGCATACACACATGCAGACCTGTACCGGGAACACGCCCACAACAGTGCAGCATGGCACACGTGCACATCGCATGTGTCACAAATGTGCAGCACGCCTATGCCAGGCTAGGTCGTGGACCACATTTCTACTCTGAGTCTTGATCACAAACGTCTGAGGGCCACCTCAGACTGAAGTTGCCGCTAGCATTAGCTGTCATTGCACCAATGTGGTGCTGAAACTGAGCCTCTCAGTACATACACAGGGATGTGGAGCCTGAACAGCGGGGCTCTCGGTGCTGAGCTTGTCAGGAAGCAGACAACCAACCCACTGACACAAGCCCAGCCAAGCAGTCAGGACAGTCCTCTGGTTTGCATCTGAAATGACTCCTCCGGGTGGCCAGGTGGAGGCCGTGCCCATGACTGGTCAGAGCACACCTTGTCGCTCTGTGCAGGCCCGTCCCCTCCAAGGAGGTTGAGTCCTGGCAAGGGGCTATGGGAGGCTCCCATGCAGACACCCTGTACACACTTCACCCCCCTGCACACATCCTGCACAGACCCACGTGTTCTCTCTGCTCCCGTCATGTGTGTAGTCAGTCTGCAGGGTTAAGCAGCAGATGAGGGAGCGGCCAAGCACCTGTGTGCAGCCCCGCGTCCAAGTTCACCCTGGAGCCAGCCCGTGGGTGCAGGCAGTCAGTGCAGCCACCCGGGCCTCATACTTCGTCTGGTTCTCTGGTTGCCCGCAGCCAGTCTTCCTTACTCCCTGCCCTTTGGTAAGACATCACAGATCAAGGTCAGGGGGCCGCAGGCAGCACCCCTGCAGTGACTTGTGGGAACAGTGTGGTGGGCGGCAGGCCGTGGGCAGGAGGAGAGGGGTACCTGCCACTTCCTGCCAGCCCACTCTCCCCAGAGGTGTCCTTCCTGTTGGTCTCTCCTCCCTTCCCTGTCAGTGACCCAGATTTCTGTGTCCTGGAGCAAGAGGAAAATGAGCCAGGAAGGGAGTGGGTGGGACAGCAGACGTGGGCATGAGAGCGCTGGACATGGGCATGAGAGCCCTGGGCTGGTCACAGGGCAGCATGGAGGTCAGAGTTGGTGCAGAGAGCCCGGAGCTTGGGCGGGGTGCTGGCAGGCGAGCCCTGGACTGCTGGGTCTGCCGTTTCCCTTCCTCCCATGAAGCCCTGTGTTGTGGGGGCTCCTTTGTTCCAGCCACTGTTTCTTCCTTGACCACGTTGCCCAACTTGGGCCCACAGCCTGACCAGGCAAGCTCTAGGCTGACCCTGCAGCCCTGCCCACCTGTGCCAGGTGGGCGAATGCACCTCCCCTGGAACT
Organism: Loxodonta africana; assembly: GCF_030014295.1. NCBI lineage: Eukaryota > Metazoa > Chordata > Mammalia > Proboscidea > Elephantidae > Loxodonta > Loxodonta africana. Next base: position 922,960 of record NC_087348.1, on the reverse strand, counting down.
GGAATCCAGAGGACCCTCCCCAGCCCCAGGCTACAGCCTGCTGAGCCCAAGTTGCCAGCTATAGGAGCAGGGCGTGGTGATGGTGGGGATGATAAGGTTAATACTTAGGTAGATGAGGATTGTGATACTGGGATGTGTCCCCAGGGACAGAGAGGGAGGTGGCCGGGAAAGGGCTAGGAGGCCACAGTGACATGTGCAGGGGCCATCTCAGCCTGGGTGTTTTGTCCCTGCCCCATAACCCACTCTGCCCTGCTCCGTAGAGAGGGCGCTCCCGCTTGTCTTCGAAGCTGGTGCTTTACTGCTCCATGTAGGAGTGTTGGGCTGTGCCCGAGTGGAGCCCCGGGGTGGCCACCGTGTGCCCTCAGTCTGTGCTGGGAGCCCCCCACCTGCCCAGGAACCAGCAGGGCAGAGTGGGGCGGCCTGTGCATCTCTGCCACAAGTAGAGGTATGGGAGGCTTGGAGGGGTGAGGGCAGGCAGACTTCTGGCCAGGTGGCACCACGTGTGGGTCTGGCTTTGGCAGCTCTTGCTGAGGGGCACGTCCTGCCTGGCCCAGGCTCCTGAGCCTCCACAGAGTGCAGGCCCAGTGAGGAGGGAGCTGGCCAGCCTCCTCTCCCTGTACAATGGCTCTGCCTGGGCTGTCAGCTCCTTGGCTGGTCAGGATGTGAATCCCTTGACGGAACCCCTCTGCACACCTCTGTGTGTTAGAGCCGTGTGGAGAAGGTGTGGACAGCTAGGGGGAGGGGGCCATGCTTGTTCACTTGTCACCTTGTTCTCAAGATCAAAAGTCGAGAGAAGGCAGAATTGCATGGGGTTGGGGGACAGGACGCTCTTCTGACCTAAAAATAAATTGTAACTAATGAAAGTTCATTGTGAGAAAATAAAAAAATGCACACAAAGCAGAACAAAATTGCCAGTAATTCCAGATGGCCCACCCCACTCGCCCTCTGGCACACACCTCGTCCGTGGTTCTGTATGTCCGCACGCACGCATCCTTCACCGCAGCGGGATCGTGCTGAGTCTAGTCTTGTGGGCCCTTTGCTGTCACCAGCGTGTTATCTCATATTCCGTCTGGTTTCCAGAGGGTGGAATGCTGGGTGTCCCTATTGATGGGAACACGTTGTTGTTAGGTGTCGTCTAGTCAGGCACAACAGAACGAAACACTGCCTGGTTCTGCACCATCGTCACAGTTATTGCTATGCTCGAGCACATGGTTGCAGCCACTGTGTCAATCCACCTCCTCGAGGGTCTTCCTCTTTTTTGCTGACCCTCTGCTTTACCAAGCATGATGTCCTTCTCCAGAGACTGACCTCTCCTGATAACATGCCCAAAGTATGTGAGACGTAGTCTCACCACCCTTGCTTCTAAGGAGCATTCTGATTGTACTTCTCCCAAGACATATTTGTGACATAAATGTCTTGGAATATGCTTTCTGTTTATTCACAATTTAAACAAGGCTTCAATGAATATCTGTGCGCGTATGTCTGCATGACGTCCGGACAGGTGGTACTTGGCAGGGGGCTGGGTGTTGGAAAGTGTAGTATCCTCCACCAGACGTTCCCCCGGAAGGGCTTTCCCAGCAGATTCCCGCCAGCAGCTCGGCCCCCCCCCCGAAGGCATGGGGTCATACAGAACGTGGCTGCGGGTGGAGACCTTGGGGGCCTGCACAGGATTCTGCCCTCCGCCAACAGCGGGGGGACGCGCTTGTGGTCCCGTATTCTCGTGATGCTGGTTGTCATCATTCTGTCCCCCTTGCAGGTGTTGGGTGGAATGGTATCCTACCTCGGTGTTCACTTCAACTTACTGCTGAAGCTGAGCCATCTGCTTCCTGGGCCGTGGGTGTCTCTGTACTGCGTCTCTTCACACCCTGCTCTTCTTTTTCTAGTGGGGCGTTTTTCGTTGGGGTGTCTTTATTCCTAATTGGGAAGAGCTTTTTCCATGCCTGGGTGCGTTATAGATAGTAACCTGTTGCCAAGCATGTCTTTGTCCTGGTTTATTACTTGTTTTTATTTTTTTTTTCTGTGAATGGAAGTTTAGCGTTTCCATGTAATAAATACTTGTGTTTTCTTTTACGATCTCTGTTATTGCTGACAAACTAGGGAACCTTCTCCACCATGAGGTCACACACACTCAGGCCTCCGCAGCCTCCAGCACCTTCAGTGACCTCGTCCTTATACACTAAAATCCTCCTGGCCGGGATTTCTCTGGGTTTGAGGTGGGAGGTGGGGAGCCGACGTACTTCTGAATAGGGTGGTTGTGGTTGGTGCAGCCCTGAGGTGGTGGGACAAGGGCCCTCAGGCAGGCTGGGGCTCTGCTTCTTCCCCAGCTGGCTGTGTGCGATCCTCAGGGCCGGCCCAGGGAGCCCAGGCCAAGCCAAGTGCCAGGCAGACCACGTGCCCGCATCAGAGAAGGGACTGTCCCCGCCCGCATTTCCAGGGCGAGATTTCCAGAAGCTCTGCTCTCTTTGCAGCACCCTGGATGCTAAGGCAGGACTCCGCTGTGATATCCCGTCATGAGGGTGCTCCTGGATGTGCTGGGGCTGGCCCTGGCCTGTGGCTTCATTCACGCAACCCTGTCCAAGTCGGACGCCAAGAAGGCCGCCTCAAAAACACTGCTGGAGAAGGTGAATCCTGGCAGAGGGGCCTGACTCTCCCACCCTTCACCTGCCTGCAGAGGTTGGGGGCGAGAAGCCTCCTCAGAGTGTGGCCCCAATGGGGAGGGGGCTGGCTGGGCTATCGGCTCCTTGGCTGACCATGATGCAAATCCATTGACAGACCTGTCACACAGATGCTGGCCTGGGTGGGCAGGCCAAGGCAGCGTCACGTGGGATGGCTGCTGAGTGAGCATCTTCTGTACCCATGGCACGTTTCCTGTGCCAACTTCACCCCCACTCTGCCTGTATCCTACTTCACCTGTACCCCCACCCCACCTGTACCCCACTTCACCTGCACCCCCATCCCACCTACATGTGCACCCTACCTGTACCCCACTTCACCTGCACCCCACTTCACCTGCACCCCCATCCCACCTGCATCTGCACCCTAACTGTACCCCATTTCACCTGCACCCCACCCCACCCTGTCCCCACTTCATCTGTACCCCCACCCCACCTGCATCCCCACCCCTCCGAGTCCCTGCCCCAGCATTGGTGAGGTCTTTTACATCCGTGGGGGCTGAGAGCGTTGATCTTTGTGCTGTTCTTCTGGGAGGCTCCCTATGAGAGCAAACACGTGTCCTCCAGGTGTTGTCAGCTCCTCAAGGAGGCCCCTGTGAGCCTGTTCCTCAACCCTGGTTGGTTGGTCCCCAGTGGTCCTGTGAAGCTGCCCTCCGCCCATTGCCAGCCCTGGGCACCGATGGAGGGGCAGGTGCTGCAGCAGCAGTGGGAGGTAGCAGTGGGAGGTAGCCTGGGCAGTCGAGGAGGGGCCGATAGCCAGAGCCCCTTTTGAGCCACGTCTGAGGAGACCTCTGGCCAGCTATGCTGACAGAGACATGTCCCTGGACCAGAGGAGGGGGCTGTGCTCTCTGCCCAGGCACAGGGGACTCATGGCACCGTCTTCTGGCTGCAGACACAGCTTGCAGACAGGCCTGTGCAGGAGCGGGGCCTGGTGGTGACGGACGTCCGGGCTGAGGACGTGGTTCTGGAGTACCGCAGCTACTGCTCAGCCAGGGCCCGGGAGAGGCACTTCGACGGGGCTGTCCTGGGCTACGTCACCCCGGTGAGGCAGGGCCCAGAGGGTAGGGGGTCAGGGCTCAGATGTGTGCACGCCTCTGTGAGGGGACCATCCTGGGCTACATCACCCCAGTGAGGCAGGGCCCGGGGGGGGGGGGTGGCCGGGGCTCAGATGAGTTTAAGGCCTCTGCGAGGGGAACGTCCTGCACTACGTTACCCAACGAGGCCGGGCCCAGTGGGGCAGGGAGCTGGGGCTCAGACGAGTTTAAGGCCTCTGCGAGGGGAACGTCCTGTACTACGTTACCCAACGAGGCAGGGCCCAGTGGGGCAGGGGACCAGGGCTTAGATGTGTTGCCTCTGCAAGGGGCTGCCTCTGCCTGGCAAGGCGAGGCAACAGGTGTGCATTTCCGTCTCTGCCGGCTGCATCCGCTGTGGGATACAGCAGTGGAGTCCTTCTTGGAGGAAGCAGGTGGACAGCACTGAGGGGTCCTCAGGGGCTGCCCCTCGGGCCCCTAGAGGCCGATGTTGCAGACACCCCCAGCTCATAGGGCCCATGTCCAGGTGCCTGTCCCTCCAGTGAAGCAGGATGCTGTGGCCGTAGCTCGAGGCCACGGTGGTGGTGGTGGTCCAGCAGCTGTCCCAAGCAGGGGCATCTCGTAGGCGGGCGGGCGACATTAGCTCCGTGTGGGCAGTCAGTGCTCGGGGCCTGTCCTGGGTTGTGAATGCCTCATCGCAGAGGGCAGGGTGATGCTGACCTCACCCCTCGTCCTGCATCTTTCCTCCAGTGGAACAGCCATGGCTACGACGTTGCCAAGACGTTTGGGAGCAAGTTCACGCAGGTGTCGCCTGTCTGGCTGCAGCTGAAGAGGCGTGGCCGGGAGATGTTTGAGATCACAGGTCTCCACGATGTGGACCAAGGTCCTGGCCTGCCCTGTTCAGCTGAGTTTGTGCTGAGGTTGAGGAAAGTGTGAGTGTGCGCAGTGTGTGCCATGGGTGGGGTGCTGGGTCTGCTGTGTGTGTGGGCATTGAGTGTGGGAGAGCACGTGAATGTGTGGTGGGTGGGCGTATGCATGTGAGTACGATGAAGGCTGAGCCTGACACACCAGCCTGGATGAGGCCGGGTGTACAAGTGCGGCCTCAAGAGGTCATGGCTGTAGACAGTGAGGCCTGACCCCCTGGGACCCTCTCAGAATGGTCTGCCCAGCCCCAGCAGTCGGGTAGTCTGTGGGTGTCGTTCCCTCGCGCATCTGAGCTGCTGTGTGGAGTCAGGCATTCGGCCTGTGTCCCTGGCCCCTTCACAGTGTGTGCTTCAGGTGAAATGCCATGGGGGCACCAGGAGGTGGGAGGTCTGGTGAGGGGCTGCTGTCCTCTATAGCGCCTGTCTCGAGTGTGACGACATTCATACCTGAGGCACACCTCAGGGGGAGTGTGGCTGGCGTGGTGCCTGCTGAGGAGAGCAAACTCCTGGAAGGCAGGAAGGCAGCCGTTTTGGAGCCCCAGAGACAGGAGCGGTTTTCTCTGATGCTTGAGCACTGTTAGGAAGTAACCACGTCAGAGACCGCAGGTGGGAGCTCTGACCTCTTGGGGACTGCTGGCCTCAGACCCAGACAGGCCAAGATTCCAAGGCCTCTCGGGAGGTGACGGCCTCAAGTGTAGCCTGTCTCGGCCAGCGGCGTCTATGTCGGCCCAGCGCGCGGAGGGCAAGCTCGGGACACCTCTTTGGGGCTGGGGTCGGGGGTACAGAGTCAGAAGGAGCTGGGAGGAGGGGGTGTGAGGCCTCAGCCCTCATGCTCTGTGCGTGGCTGCGCTGTCCCCATTGTGACTCTTGCTTGTCCATAGGGTGGATGCGAGCAGTCCGGAAGAATGCCAAGGGCCTGCGCATCAGTGAGTCAGTGGGCCGGGGCGGTTGGGGCAGCATTTCCTTGCTGGCATGACCCTGGGGGGGATGCGTGCACCTGGGGGGGTCTTCATGGCACCCAGGTTGTTCTGCTCAGGTGGGAAGCCAGCACCAGCCCACAGTCTAGCCCCCCACTCCCCTGTGGCCCTCAGCCTAGTGGGGGATGCCAGTGTCCCAGATGACAGACTGGGGAGGGGGCAGGGCGGGGTCAAGAGACACTCCTTGGAGTGGCCATGGAGCAGAGCAGAGGTGGGCCAGCCAGCTGGACAAGCCATGGGTCTGGGGGAGCCAGGTGGGGCCGTGGCACCAGGCGATGGAGCCATGGCGGCCAGGTCGATGTTGAAGGTGACAGTGGCGAGTGGTCCAGCTGGAAACTGGATGAGCTGGGGTCTGACCCAGCCACTGTCCTGGAGACGGGCCACTCCCTGAGCTGGGGACTTGGTGGGGCTGTGGTAGGGAGAAGGGGCCAGTCTCTGTGATCGCTCCCAACCCCATTCCCAGACCAGTTCACCCTCAGGGAGAGAGGCGCTGGGGTGCATGGCTGCTCCAGATGGGCTACCCTACCTGTGGGCCTGACTTTTCTAAAGGTCAGGGAGCACTGCAGTGGGGAGAGGTCATTCACACAGGTGTCGCTCACCATGTTCCCTTTCCTGCATGTGACTGGCGCCCTGCCTGTCTGTCTCCCCCAGTGCCTCGGCTTTTGTTCGAGGACTGGACGTACGATGACTTCAGAAGTGTCTTAGACAGTGAAGACGAGATTGAAGAGCTCAGCAAGACCATGGTCCAAGTTGCAAAGGTGAGGGCCAGCACGTGCTAGGGGGCCAGAGCTCTGAGCTGGCGTGAGCCATCTGGCCACAGGCCTCTGGGGCTGAGGACTGAGAGCCATCTTGTCTGCTAGACTGGGGGCTGCCCTCTGGAGAGGGGCCCTGCTCTTCCAGCTGGCTGCTGGGTCTGGGCTGCGGTAGGGGCAGGGTCGGGGGAGCCAGGTAGGGGAGGGCTCTCCAGGGTGGTCCAGGGCGGTGGAAGGCCAAGGGCTCGGGCAGCAACGCTGGCTCCATGGCTCTGCACTTTCCTCTGCGATGCCTCCCTACCTACGCCTGCCCTTTCAGAACCAGCATTTTGACGGCTTTGTGGTGGAGGTCTGGAGCCAGCTGTTCAGCCAGAAGCAGGCGTGAGTGGGGCTTATGAATGGGTGGGGTGGGGGGCGTGGCTGGCCCAGGCAGTGATGCGGGTGATTCACGAGGGCTCAGTGGGAGGAAGGTGGCTTAGACCGTGTCAGCAGACTTGAGCTTGGACACAGAAGGAGCGTCCCACCAAGTGAGGAGACACAGTGTCCTGGGAGGTGGGGATGAGGGTGGGCACAGTTGGGAGCCTCCAGCGGAGACCACGGCGTCCTTTGGAAGTTGCTGTCCAGCCTGCAGGCTCTGCCCCAGCCCCCAGGTGGTCAGCGTGCGCATGTTCTCCGTGTACTGTCCTCGGCCAGAGGGACGAGGAAAGGAGGTTCACAGGGAGCTACTTGCCCTGGTCTTGGCAGTGAGGTGGCCCCGCCCGGAGGAACTGGCCCCTGCCTGCCACCACAGGCCACCAGAGAGCAGAGTCAGGCCCAGAGGGCCCCTCACCTCCCCAGGGTGGCAGAGCTGTGCCCCCAGACGCGGAAGAGGAGCTGGTTCTGCACACAATGGCACCGCAGCGCTGAGCTCGGCCTCTCCTGCGCTGGGTGGGAGGGCTCTGCCGGGCAGCAGACACCTGAGCTAGCTGGCCCTGTCTCAGAGTGCGGATTGGGTGGATGGCTCTGGAATCAGCTGCTCCTCCCTTTTCAGCTATGTATTAAGGCCTGAGTCAAGGCTAGGTCTGAGCCTCCCTCTGGTGCCTGCCCTGGGGGAGCGCTGTGCCCAGTGCAGCTCCTCCTGTGGCGGAGCAGGTGGCCAAGGGCAGCCCCCTCCCTGACATCCACTCCTGCAGCCATGGGCAGGGGCTGCCCTACGTCTCCGCTCTGGCCATTCGGGCAGTGTAGTGACTCTGGGTCTGTGTCCCACAGGCGGGAAATCACGGTGCAGACGGGGGCAGGGGACATTGCTGAGTATGCAGGGCTGGGGTGATAAGAGGGAGAACTCACACCAGGCCCAGAGGAAGGTCTGCCCCCAAACTGGAGCCAGCTCACCTCCTGCCCTGGGTGGGGAGAGCCCAGGTGCCTGCCCATGTGTGCAGACTTGCTGACCCTAGCTGCAGCTTCACACCCAACCTGGGCTGAGGACTGGGGGCGGGGGAGGGTGGGCAGCTCCCACCACGTGCCCTGCATAAGTGAGGCCAGGGCTGGGGCCGGCAGGGGTCACGGGGCTGTACAGCTCTGCCCCAATGCACTTCCAGGTCCGGAAAGAACAGCAGGCTTTCCCAGCCTCAGACCCCACGCCTGCCTCCAGCCTCGGACCCCCATACCTGCCCCAGCCTAGGACCCCCCACAACCACCCCCAGTCATGACCCTGGCCTCAGACCCCCACGCCCACCCCCAGCCTAGGATCCTCACACCCGTCCCCAGCCTTGGACCCCTATACCTGCCCCAGCCTCAAACCCCCGCCTCCGGCCTCAGACGCTTCCTTGGGCAGAAGTCCCCAGTGCAGGTGGCTGGGAGGGGCTGGGGCCACCCTGACCTGCCTCCTCCTGTTCACAGGGACCTGGTCCACATGCTGACTCACATCGCCGAGGCCCTGCACCAGACCCGGCTGCTGGTCGTGCTGGTCATCCCACCCTCTGTCACCCCAGGGTGAGTGCCTCAGGCGGAGCAGGGGTATCGGGGCAACAAGGATCAGAGGAGGCCAGTGTAGGGGGTTCGCTGCAAAGGCTCTGGGCCCCCTGTGACCAGCCCAGGCTGCAGCCCAGCCTCCCAAGGCAGACACTGTCACTGCCATCCGTGTGGGCGTGAGGCAGGTGAGGGGACCCCCACGATGGCCACAGGCTCTGCCTGCGAGGTGACGGTGGTGGCGGTCGCTCCTGAGCCTGACATGGGGAGCACATTGAGAAACTTTCCACCCGAAGCCTTTGGACTCGCCTCTGGTCACCCCAAGAGCAGGTGGCACACCATTAGGCACAGCTGCACGTCATCTCCCTTAGTGCAGGGACAAGCCACGGCCAAGGTGGGTGGCCATCCCCACTTGGGGGGTGCTCCACAGGCCCTGCAGGCCACACCCCTCCGAATCCTGGCAAGCCTGTGTCCATCCTGCCCACAGAGTGTCTGCTGTGAGCAGCGGGGCTAGGGGGATAAGGACCAAAACCTGGTGCCAAGGGCCAGGGCCAGGTGGGGTCAGGGCAGTGCGAGGCAGGTGACCACTGAGTCCCCCAAGTGCGTGCAGCAGGGCCGGCCCTGAGGAAGCAGCAGGACTTTTGGGTGGGGTCACCTCTGCCCCTGGGCCCCACTCAGGGAGGAAGCAGCAGGCCTTCCCAGCACCCTACCTCCATGCCTCTGGGGCCTGTCTCAGCTGTGGGCAGTCCCTCTGGCTGAGGTAATGGTGGGGACACGGGCAGGAGGCCCTTGCAGGTTCTTCCTATTCTCCACCATGCTGTGTCAGGTGGGGGGCTGGGAGGCTGGCGTGACGTGTGTGTGCACCTTGTTGCAGGACCCACCAGGTGGGCATGTTCACCCACAAGGAATTGGAGCAGCTGGCCCCGGTGCTGGACGGCTTCAGCCTCATGACCTATGACTACTCCACGGCGCAGCAGTGAGCAGGCGGGGGACCCCCTCCAGTGGCCTTGGGGACGGGCTGGGAACGGTGACGCTGGCTCCCGTCTGGCACAGGGGACTGCCCCCATGATGAACTGCCCAGCCTGAGGCATGAGGTCAGGCTGTTGCAGCTCCTGCTGAACCCACCCTCTCACCCTGCAGGCCCGGCCCCAATGCACCTCTGTCCTGGGTCCGAGCCTGTGTCCAGGTCCTGGACCCCAAGTCCAAGTGGCGAAATAAGATCCTCCTGGGGCTGAACTTCTATGGCATGGACTACTCGGCCTCCAAGGACTCCCGGGAGCCTGTTGTTGGGACCAGGTGAAGGGTGGGCAGGGTTCCACCCACTGGGCTTGTGGGACTGTGCGTTGGAGCCTGGCCCTGGCTATACTCTCCTGGGGCCAGGTGGCCAGCGGCCTGTTGGCATGGGGACAGGGACAGCCAGAGGCGTGGCCAGGATGGTGTGTCGGCGTGGGGGTGGGGATGGACAGCAGTTTTTTGGCACAGGGACAGAGACAGTGTGGCCGGGTATCACGGGGTGGGGCAGGCCAGCGGTGTGTTGACGTGAGGGCAGGGACAACGTGGCCAGGCGGAATGGAGGTGGGGCCAGGAACAGCGTGGCCAGACGGTGTGGGGTGGAGGTGGCGTGGCCAGGCGGTTTGGGGGCGGGAACAGCATGGCCAGGCAGCGTGGGGGCAGGGATACCATAGCTGACATCACTTCAGGACGAGAGCTGGCCCCACTGAAGGACGTGCCCACTGTCCTCACCTTGAGGGGTGACACAGATGCTAGGTCAGCAGGTGGCCGTGAGGCAGCTGGGATCAGTTGTGGCCACAAGGACTCAGCGTGTCTCTGTGTGTGTGGAGACAGCAGAGCACTGATGGCAGCAGGCCGAGGCTCCCACACCTCCAGGGCATACAGGGTAGCTGGGGGGCAGGGGTCTCGCACTGTCATCTGACAGCTCTCTCTCCTGTGGCGAGAGGGGCTGTAGGGGCTTCAACAGAGCAGGTGCCCTGTGTCACCACCCCAGAGAGCCCGGTACCCCAGACGTGAGCCAGGCCTGGAGTGACTAGGAGCTCTAGGTGCAGAGGGGTCGAGAGCGACTAGGAGCTCTAGGTGCAGAGGAGTCAAGTGCCAGGTGGGTGGGGGAGGGGAGTAGTGTCAGTTCTCCCCACCCAGGGCCACCGAGGGGTGTGGCTGGGGCTCCCAGTGGGAGGGGCGGGCACACTGCAGAGTCAGTTGAAGGGTGGTTTCTTCCCCCCTCCTCAGAAATAAGAAATGCAGGGGAGGGCCTGCATATGGGACCCCAGAGGGTGGTCTCCAAGCTCCAAGATGTAACTTAAACCTGTGAAGAGCAACGGCTTAGAGGGCAGGAGCTCCCTCCTCTCCCATGCAGGGCTGTATCTGCTGAGTCTGCTTGCTCAGAGTTGGCTGCGAGACCCTGGGCCGTTCGTGGGGCTCAGGGAAGGTGGCACCCCCATCAGCACTCAGCCCAGTCGGGATCCTTGCAGCACAGCCAGGGAGGGGCAAGGGGCTGCTCCTTCCCAGGGCTGGCCCCCAGCACTGTCTATCCTAGCTTCCTCCCCACCCGCCCTGCTCCCCCAGGTGCCTGGAGCTCACTGCGTGCCAGCAGCCCGATCCTTCCTGGCATTCCCCCAACAGGCTAGCAGAGCCCAGGGCTCAGGCTCTCTGGGATGCAGCGTGCGTGGAATGGAGTGTGGGATGCTGGGAGTCGTGCACTGGGGCCTCTCTGGCCGCCCGGCAGCACCTTTGCCCCCTCAGGCGGACTGCCTGAGGGAGGCAAGTCCAGCAGAGGTGTTGGCGGGAGACTCTTGGTTAGCGTCTGTGTCTGAGAGCAGAGGGTTTTCTCTGCAGGCCCTGAGGTGTCAACGGGAGGGGCACAGCCTCTGCAGAGGATGTTTACACCCCCAGAAGTGAGCTCCCCAGGACGCAGCCCCTGCTAACCACCCCTCCCCAGTCCAGGCTGACCAACCCTCTATCTGGACTGATCACCCCTCCCCTGTCCTGGTCGAGACCCAGGTTTGAGAGCCCAGGTGTGAGGGCATGAGGAGACCAGCCACGCAGACCGTCTCCACTTCTTTAAAATCTGATTTCATGGTGGTGACAGCTTGACAGCCTCTGTGGTTCATGTGCCCTCCCCGTCTCTGCCCCCTGAGCACTGGGTCTGCCATGGTGACCCGTGTCCAGTCACCCAGAGAGTAGCAGGGGCTCACTGCCTCACCGCCTGCTTGGCCGCAGACAGCCAGGACCCAGGTGGGGTGTGTCGCTGGCCAGCTTGGCCTCCTGCCACCAGTGGCACCCACCCCGGGCCTCAGCCTGCAGGATGCAGCATGGCTATAGGGCGCTGTGCAGCCAAGTACATACCTTTAATCATTCCCCCGAGGTCCTGCTTGGCATCTGCTGGCCGTTCCTGGATGACACCCACACACAGGTTCATGCCGGGGGTCCCCGTAACCCAAGGAGCAGCCCAACCACCCTCCTAGCAGCTTGGGAGATGTCATGGGCCACGTCTGCCCTAGGATGATGACCGGGGTTTCCTCCACAATGGACATGTGTCCCCCAACAGGGTGGGTCTGTGTGCAGATCCCATGGGTCCATGTGTGCCTGGAGGGACTGGTGGCCCCACAGCAGCAGGGGCAGCCGAGCGCACAGCTCCCCATCCAGTGATGCCTGTTCCCCTGCCCTTGGGACCCACCGTTCCATGGCCTCTCTGCCCCGGCCCTGTCCCCCTGTGGGGCTCAGCCCAGCTGGGTTCCCAAAGGGTGGCCTCGGTGTGTCCGGTGGGGACGAGCTAGAGAGGACAGTGCCCTGCTGGCCGAAGCACAGGCTGCAGACCTCAGGAGGGCACTCCTTGGCCCCCTCCTCCAGGCCTGGCCCTGCACCTGAGGCCCGTTAGCACCCATTCCTCAAGCCACGTCCCCAGTGACTGCTGCCCCCAGGCCGGCCCACCCCTCCCCCGTGTCCCCATCTCCTGGCCTGAAGCCTTGAAGCAGCATGGAGAGGAGTCTCCCTTGAGGTCAGTGAGCTGCCAGGAGGCAGCATCCACCCAGCAGGGCGCTTGGCGAGACAACACCTCTGTTGGTCCATCCCTGCCCATTTGCCTGCCCCTCAGCCTCCACCTGCTCCTCTGCAAGGTGTTGGCCTGCAGGGGGCCTGGCCTTGGCCCCAGACGGCTCCTCTTATTGGCTCCACTGTTTCCAGCAAATAGGCTTTTTCTTTCAGCAGCACATGTGGGTGTGGCCGGCATGGTTGACCCTGTTGTAAGAGGAAACCAGTGCTTAGCACACCTGTCCCCGCCCAGTGCCTGGCTGACTTGGCATAGGGTGGCGTTTGTCTCCTGTGGCCTGTCCAGAGGCAGCCGGGCTGTACCCGCTCACCTTCCTGGTGGCATTTACTTCCTGTAGCTTGTCCAGAGGCAGCCAGGCTGCACCCACTCACCTTCCTGGCGGCCCCTTATCCCTTCCAACAGCACCCTCCTCAGATCTCCCGCCACAGCTGGGACACCCTTCAGGAAGCTTCTGAGACCTCGCAGACCTGAGGTGCCTTTATTCTGCCTGGCCTGGCCAGCACCTGGTGGGCTCTCCGCAGCCACTCTGCCCCCATGCTGATGCACCCCTTGCACCACCCACTGCCTGCTCCCATCTCCACCCCCTTTTTTCCTTTTTTCTGGGCTGGTTCATCCATTATCCCTCTGTGGCACATGGCACCTCTGCCGTGGCACTGTCATCTCCCAGGCTCTCCAGGTCTCAGCTGGCTCTTCGCAGCTTTGCTCTCGTTTCTCAGGTCCGTGTGTCCTGAAGGGGGCTCACCTCAGCACTCGGTTTTCTTTTCTTCCCTGTACTGCTTTTCTGGTGGTGGGGGTGCTGCCATGGGTTACTCAGTGCCTGGGAAGAAGCCACTGTTCGGCTGTGTTCACGTATCGTGCAACCCCCAGGCAGCAGAGGCCAGATAGGGAGCTGCCTTCGTCCGTCCGTCGTCGGTCTGTCCTGTCCTCTTTTCCCTCATGTGCCCCTTCCTCATATCTTTCCTTGTCCCTGATCTTCAGATTGTGGACCAGCCCTGCATCCACGTGTCTGGGCATCCAGATGTCATTTCTCTTCCCGTGGGGTCCATTCTCTCAGTCAGGCATCCATGGGGCCAGCCCCTGGGACCAGGTGCCCCAGCGCACTTGACCCATGTTTCCCGGAAACAAGTGCATGGCTGTTGTTGGTATATTGGTTTCTCTGATGTCTCAGGTGTGTCTTGTACATTCTGTTTGGCGTCACAAACCCTTCCTTCTGAGGACTGTGACTTTCTGTTTTGAGATAGAATTTGTCATTTTAAAGTGCACAATTCCATGGTCTTTGGTACACTCCCGCTCCACCACTCTGTTCCCTCTGCCCCTCTCTGTCCTTGTAGCTGCCCCTCGCTGTTCGCTGTCTGCTCCGGTTCTCTACGATGGCCCACAGGCTCCCCAACCCTTGGGCCTCTGACCTGTGTGGCCTGCTCCAGGGGCAGCCCCACTGGGCCCCACGGAAGCTGCTTATGACCCTCACTGTCCTTGTGGAGCCTGCCAGCGAGGGGGCACAGTCCCTCCTCTCAGCCATGCCCCCCGTGGGTCCTGGGCCCCAGTCTCAGCTTGTGAGGCACAGCACCCCCATCTGCCAGCCTGCTCATCCAGAGCCTGTTCACAGAAAGCCACTTAGCAGACCTTAGATGGAAAGCTGCAGCACCTGAGGCGGTACTTTAATGACAGATAATCAAACGGTTTGGGGGTTTAGGCCCGATATGGAGTGGTGCCATGTAGACGCTTAACAAGTGAATTTGACGCAGCCGATGTGTCCCCAAAAGCACCAGGCACCAGCCTGGAGGACTTCTGGAAGGGACCCGTGAGGACTAGAAGGCCTCTCTCTTCGGTGGTGCTGGCCAGGCCCCTCTGGCTGGGCTCACTGGGGACAGGATGCATCAGGGCCAACCCCCAGGCCCCAGCCAGTCAAGTCCCCAGCCCCCAGAAGGCCAGCACCTGGGCCACACCCACCTCACACTCTTATTGCAGATATTTGTAGGGACACGTCATCAGGGACAGGAAGGCTGCAGGGACCCCGGGTCATGTTTCTAGCATGTTTAATTCATGGCGTTGCTCCTACGGAGGTGGTGGGCATAGCCAGAAGCCCATGTGGCTGTGTGACAGCGCCTGGCTGCACTGACCCTCCCGCCCACTGTCCACGACTCGCCAGCTTGCAGCCCCAGCTCTCACCCTGGTCCTGTCTTGGTCCCTCCTCCCTTCCCGTGTCCCCCCCCCCCCCCCACTCACTGTGGAGGCCAGCCCTGTCCAGCCACCTCCTGCCCGGGCTGTCTGCAGGGTCTGGTTCTTGTCTATGCATCGCTAGGTGGCCCTCTAGTCTGGAAGGGGCCTAGGACTTGCGGCTCAGCATGCCACAGACATCCCCCTCTGCCCCGCAGCCGCCGTCCCTTCAGCCACCCCAACCTTCCTGGGCCCCACAGATGTCCCTGCCATATTGCCCCAGGCACCACACCCTCGGGTCTCCTTCAGACTCAGGCCATGGGCAGGGCCTTGCCTGTGCCCTCAGGTGGCAGCTCAGGTGCGTGTGGGCGCCGTCTCCACGTGGCAGGCACTAACGTGTACAGTCGTTGGCCGCGGGTAGCGGTGGATCGTGGTGCTCTGGTCTGCTAGGGGCTGCACGTCCTCCATCTCCCTGGATATGCTTCCCGTGATGCGGCGTGCAGTTCACCCCTCCACAAGGTTCTGGAAATCCTGGTTGTCCACCCCGCAGCATCTTGAGAACAGCCTGTTCTCTGTGTAGGGGGAAAGGTCTCAAACCACTGGCCCCTGAGGCCCTGGAAGGGTCCACCACAGCCCTGGGCACAGCTGCTCTCCACTGGAGGGAGAGGCAGGGCTGTGGGAGACCCGTACCCTGGGAGAGTCCAGGGGCTACTGCCCCTGGGTGCTCGCCTTGGGGCCGTGTGGGACAGTGGGGGGCTCGTGGGGCTTCTGGGGCCAGGGTCTGACTCGCTCAGGGCTTTAAGGGGTGAGGACAGGCTTGTTCCAGCCACAACACATGGACAGTGGCTGTGTCCAGGGTCGTGGCTCCGCCTGGGTCTGCTTTCTGGGTTCCAAACCTGCCATCGCTCAGGTTCCATCAGCAGGGTAAGAGCACAGCCTGTGGGGCTCAAGGATCCGCTGGGGCAGGGTGTCTGCTGGCCATGGAGCAGGTGCGCACGTCTTGCTGGTGCTCAGTGGGCCCTCAGAGCAGATGGCCTCCCGGGGGCCCCACCCCTCCTGGGACAGCTCGGGGCACCAAGGGGGTGAAGGAGCTCTGGCACTGACACCCAGCTGCCCACAGGTACGTCCAGATGCTGAAGGAGCACCGGCCGCAGCTCTTGTGGGACAGCCAGGCCTCGGAGCACGTCTTCGAGTACAAGAAGTGAGCCTCCTGGGCCAGGCGGGGGCGGGGATGGCAGTCTCTGGCCAGGCAGCAGTTCACCTCTGCCCCACCTGAGCACACTGGCAGCAGGTGGCTGCCCTGAGGACCGCAGGAGGGGTGATTCCTCTCAGTCACGAGACCTGGGCTGGAGGGGCAGGCACCCTGTCCTGGGCTGGGGGTGCAGCGGGGACAGGAGTACATGGGTCCACTTGTCTTTTCCAGGAGCCGTGGCGGGAGGCACATTGTCTTCTACCCAACACTAAAGGTGCGCCATGCCTGGGCTGTGGTCACTGGGCATTGGGGCTGGGTGCAGCTGTGGCCAGTGGGCAGTGGGGCTGGGTGCGCTGTGGTCACTGGCCATTAGGGCTGGGTGCAGCTGTAGCCGGTGGGTACTGGGGCTGGGTGTGCTGTGGTCACTGGGCATTGGGGCTGGGTGCACCCACGGTCACTGGGCATTGGGGCTAGGTGTGGCTGTGGCCGGTGGGCATTGGGGCTGGGTGCAGCTGTGGCCAGTGGCAGAGACGTGGTTGACTACCAGCCTCAGAGTTCCGTCCCCACACTCTCCCCACTGTGGCCCTTGCCCTCAGTCGAGGCCGTGGTCAGCAGTGGGAACCAGTGAGGACCCTGACCCCACCATCCCCGAGTTCTTGGCCAGCGCCCTATGCCCTTACAGGGGGTTCCCAGGAACATGGGTTCGGTTCAGGAGGGTGGATGGTGGGGGGGTAGGTGGGTGCTAACGCCCCCTCTCCACCTAGTCCATTCAGGTGCGGCTGGACCTTGCCCAGGAGCTGGGTGTCGGGATCTCCATCTGGGAGCTGGGCCAGGGCCTAGACTACTTCTACGACTTGCTGTGAGCTGCACTGGGGCTCCACGTCCAGAGTGCACAGCGTGGATCTAGACTCCTTTTCTAAGTTAAAGAGTGATTGGATGGCCACGTGATGCCTACATCTGTTCTGTCTGCCACAACACCTGCTGGGAGCATGGTGGCAGCTCACACAGGGCTGCCCCAGGGACCCGGCCTCCTCGCCCGTGAGGCCCAGAGGGTGTCTGGCATGGGCTTTTCCCACATGCAGCCTGGGGTGGGGTGTGAGTTTTGTGAGATGTCCGTGCCACACACACCAGGCTGTGGGGGCACACGGGCTCACATCCCAGATGCCCACAGCAGACTCGTGCAGAGCTCACCACCAAACCAGCCCAGCTAGGTGTGGGGCTGCCATCGGGAACCGGGGTGCAGGGACCCCCACCCCACAGCAGAAGCAGTGGCTGGGGCGTGAGCAGGCCCTGGACCGGCCAACTGTGCCTTACGCTGAGCGTGGCCTTGGGGTAGGGGCAGGCGAGGCTCACTGGGCCACATGTGTACCCTGTGACCACCACGGGTAACAAAAGGAGAGTGGCCAAGCCACAGGGCTGCACGCAGTCTGGTCCCTGCCCTGCCGCACACAGCCAGATCCCACCCAGGCCCAGCACGCAGCTGGTGGAAAACCTCTGGGAATTGCAAGGTTGTGGCCAAGGCTCAGCAGATCCAGCCTTCGGCTTCCACTCCTCCGTAATTAATCTCAGGGGCACCCGGTAGCCTGCTGCTTGAAGCAGATAAACCTGGTAATCCGTGCTGATCCGAGGCCTCCTGGTCGCTGCCCTCTGGCACCAGCCTGATGTGTTGTGTAACCTCTCGTGCCGTCGGCAAGCTGTGCGGTTCCCCAGAGCCTGGGGGCCGTGTTTGTCCTGACTCGCTGCAGGTGCCAGGCAGGGGTGACCTCCACCCCTCATCGGTTCCGCTCTGTGGGGCTGTGTGAGGACCTGGGTGCCCGTGGCAGAGCAGAGGGACCTGGCAGACACCAATCCCTGTCACGGGCCACCTGGACCTGCCCACCTCCCGAGCGTGACCCATGGGCCAGGGACCTCAGAGTGGTGGGTCTCCCGGTTGCCCTGGCTGTAGGCAGGGTTGCAGGCACAGGCTCAGTTCCTCCAGCAGCCCCTTGGGCCCAACCTCCCTCCCCACACATCACTGTGAAGCCCCCAGTGAGCAGCAGAGCAGAGATGGCCTGTCACCGTGGGTAGTTGGCCCATCACCACCCAGGGTCCTTCAGCATAGCATGGAAGGGAGGCTGGCCCCCGTCGGTGGGGCTGTCAGCTCCTCTCTGGTGCTGGCCATGGCACACAGTCATTTGGGCTCCCGTGGACCCTGCACCTGCTGCATCTGGGCACCACGTGGCAGGTTCTTGAGATCCTGGTGATTTCATGGGTGTGAGGAGTGACAGGACGTCCTGTCTGGGATGGGAATCAGGTGAGGTTGGAGGGCATCTGGGAAGTTTGCAGAGAAGATGGTGGGGTACAAGGGGCGCAGCCTGAGGCTCAGGGTCAGAGGTCAGTCATGAGACAGGGGCCATGGCACACAGCTACAGGGGGACACAGAGGACAGGACCCTGGACATGGGCCAGGAAGGCAGATGAGACTACAGTGCAGCTTTCAGGGTGTCAGATGCCCCACGGCTCATGAGCCCCCTGGGAGTTACCCACCCGCATCACAGGCGGACAGCCCTCTTCTGGGGGATCTCAGGGCCTGCCCACCCTGGACCCCCCAGACCCTCAGGCAGATTGGGGACTGTGACCTCCTTGTCCTTTGGGCACAGGGAGCTGGAGACACCGCAAGGGGATGCTAGTTGGGGAGAAATAGAGCTGAGCTGCAGGGGTGAGGGCCCCCTGTGAGGACGAGGGCAGGGGCACTGTGAGAGCATCCCCAAGGCCAGACTCAGCATCCACATCAGGGAGACAACCAGAGACGGAGAATGGAGACAGGGAGGTGGGGGACCAGAGATGGGGGGTGGAGACAGGAAGGTGGGGGACCAGAGATGGAGGATGGAGACAGGGAGGTGGGGGACCAGAGATGGGGGGTGGAGACAGGGAGGTGGGGGACCAGAGATGGAGGATGGAGACAGGGAGGCGGGGGACCAGAGATGGAGGATGGAGACAGGGAGGCGGGGAACCAGAGATGGAGGATGGAGACAGGGAGGTGGGGGACCAGAGATGGAGGATGGAGACAGGGAGGTGGGGGACCAGAGATGGGGGGTGGAGACAGGGAGGTGGGGGACCAGAGATGGGGGGTGGAGACAGGGAGGTAGGGAACCAGAGATGGAGGATGGAGACAGGGACATGGGGGACCAAAGATGGAGGATGGAGACAGGGAGGTGGGGGAACAGAGATGGAGGATGGAGACAGGGACATGGGGGACCAAAGATGGAGGATGGAGACAGGGAGGTGGGGGACCAGAGATGGAGGATGGAGACAGGGACATGGGGGACCAGAGATGGGGGGTGGAGACAGGGAGGCAGGGAACCAGAGATGG
This sequence comes from Loxodonta africana, assembly GCF_030014295.1. Lineage (NCBI taxonomy): Eukaryota > Metazoa > Chordata > Mammalia > Proboscidea > Elephantidae > Loxodonta > Loxodonta africana. The sequence goes on along the minus strand of NC_087348.1, from coordinate 903,895 downwards.
AGGATGGAGACAGGGAGGTGGGGGACCAGAGATGGAGGATGGAGACAGGGAGGTGGGGGACCAGAGATAGAGGATGGAGACAGGGACGTGGGGGACCAGAGATGGAGGATGGAGGCAGGGACATGGGGACCGGAGATGGGGGGTGGAGGCAGTGAGGTGGGGCACCCCTAGCACAGGGCCAAGGCTCAAGGAGCCTAGGGGATGCTCTGAGGCCCCTGTAAACCTCAAAGTGAACTGAAATTGTGTTTGTGGCTTCACCCTTGGCCTGGATAGGGGGCTGGTACATCCGGCCACCCTGAGATGGGCATTGAGACCAGGGCTGCTCTGGGCACATGCAACTGCCGGGCGGTGTCCTTGGTGGCTCGTGTCCATGCAACGCCACCAGCCTGGGGTCTGTCTTGGCCGCTTGCCTCAGGACCTGGTGGATCCCACCTGGCCTGCCCCTGGGGTCTGAGGTGGTGCTGCTGGGTACTGCAGAGTGAGGCTGAGGGGTCTCTGTGGGCCAGGTCCCCACACCCTCACTCAGGCCCCTACCTGGACCCAGAGGCGCCCCACACAGGTCTGGGGGAGGCGGAAAGGGCAGCAACAGACAGGGGTGCTGCTCACACACTTTATTAGATACAGCGGGGCGCTGCTGCCTGCATGGAATGTGGATGGGCCAGGTCTCCGCCTGAGCACCAGACTGGCCTGCTTGACCCCATCACGGGGCTGGGGCATCAGCGCAGCTCCCCACCTGTGGCCCCAACCCCCTGCTCCCAGAGCGGGGAGCAAGGGCAATAAAAACACTGCTATGGAAAGTACATGGGTATAAAAAAGCACCGGAGCCCCCCTGCCCTCCCACACACCTCTGTCCCCGTGTGGCCCCCTGCACACCACTGTCCCCTCAGTCCCGCAGGTGGGTTCACATCTCCCTTGGGGCTGCCGGGCAGGGGTCCTGGGGCCCAGCCCCACCTGCCCCCCACCGCACCCAGCCTGGCACAGGGCAGGTCCATGGGGTAGGGCACCACCATGGTCTGGGTGATGTCCTTTGGCAGAGAGGCGGGCGGGGGGCTATGCACAGTAGGTGTCGGCCTTCACCACCTGGCAGTACATGGTCATGGCGAAAGTCAGGCCCAGGATCTGTGGGCGGGAGGGAAGGGGCTGTGTGGGGCCACTCCAAGGGCGCTGTCCAAGGCAGCACCCTGACCCTGAGTGGCTGGCCAGTATCCAAGGAAGCACCACGCAGTTCTGTGACCGCCACCCACCGACTCCCCTGGGGTGGACACTTGCCCCTAGGCCCGCTCTCTTGGCACCCAGGGTTCCTGTCTGCATCCTCTGTTCACTGGGACAGCTGAGCTCTCAGCCCAGGGCCATAGTGTGGCCCATCCAGGAGATGTCAAAGGTAGCACCTTGTGGAGGCCGTCTGACTATGCCCAGAGACCCCAGGAGCCCTGGCTGGCGCCACATGATTGCATGTTTATCCTCTACCCCAGTCCCCAGTGTGGGTTCCTGGCTCCAGAGGCCCTCCATAAAGGGTGCTGGGGAACCAGGGCAGCCCCATCCTTGGGCAGGGGTCTTCCACCTGCATACCTGCACCAGCGCCATGCACAGCCCAAAGACACCCACGGCCAGCAGGTTCTCCTGCAGCCACATCTTCACTGTCTCGTAGCAGGGCTGCAGGAGCACCGGGGAGTTGGGTAAGGACCACCGCCACACTCCAGGCCCCTCCCCTCCAACCCTGCCCCCACCTCCCAGCCCACCGGGCTCACCGCCTTCCACCAGGTGCCCGGAGCATGCAGGCCACAGCTCTCACTGAACTCCAGGCAGCAGGAGTCGGGCACTCGCGTGGCGTTGTAGACCTCGAACCAATCCGTGTAGTTGGAGACACCACAGCAGCGGAACTGGGGGAGGGGCACCACAGACTGGACCAGAGCCCCCAGGAGGGACCCACCCGCTCGCCCAGCCATCTGGAGGCAGCCTTCCTGGTCGGAGTGGGCTCAAATCCAGGGCCTCCTACCTATTTACTAAGCCTGGACCAGGAGCCCCTGGGTATGCTGGGGGTCACACTCCCAGGGGCAGGGGGCGGGCTCAGCCTCCCCAGCAGGGCCACTAGGCCAATGGCAGCATGCCCACCTTTACACCTGGCCTGAGAGGCAAACCCGGCGCTGCCCACCCGTGCCCACTCACATCAGTCTGGATGATGCTCCAGGCATTGGTGAGGCCCACATTGCCCTGTGTGCCATACAGGTGCAGGCCCTTCTTCAGGTCGTGCTGGGCATACCTGTCAATCTGGGAGCACAGCGGGGCTCACGTGAGACCAAAACAGGGGGAGGGGGTGCACCAGGTGCAGGTCTGCAAGCCTCTGCCTGCTGCGCAGTCCCTAAACCTGAAACCAGTCTGGACGTTGAGGAGTGAGCACGCCCCTGAGTCCTCGAACTCTGCGTGTACCAGTGAGTGCGTACAGCTGAGCTTCGTCGTTCGCATAACCGTGTTCTACAAAGTCACTGCAAACACTGAGTCAGCGAACATGGATGCTTTGCTCCAGGGGAGACGCAGAGCTAGGTTCCCGCAAGCCTCTGGTCCTGTTCTGTGGACCAGTTAATAACCTCTTCTGTGTGTCCTGTTTAAAGACGGACACCTTATTTAACAAGTTCCTGGACTGGTTAACATTGGGCTCACGGCCAGCAGCACTGTAGCTCACGCCTGACAGCACTTCAGCGCTGCACGTGACGCCGTTTTAAACAGCAAAATCGCCAACAAAAGGCATGAAAACACAGAACGCGTGGCACTGAATACACCACAAAACAGACACTTGACGGTTTGAGAGCTGAACCAGATGCAGAGTGTCACCTCAGCAGGAACGTGTGTGATGGGAGACTCAGAGTGCCTGCCATGCGGCACGTGTCCGTAAATGACCACGAAGGTGCCACAAGGACGGATTTTGGGTTACAGATATTAGTGGGGAAAGTGAGTTCGCAAATACACAAGGTGCAAACGATGAGGATTGGACTGTATGGGGCACAGTACTACTAAACACGTACACGTGGGTGAGCCTGCAGGTAAGCGTGTCACGTCCACGATGGCATGTGTGCACCTGGCTGGGAAAGTGAGCCTCCCGCGTATGGCAGTCCCTGCAGGCCGCCTACCTTGTCAGTGTAGACGAAGAAGAGGATGGCGATGGTGGCCTCCAGCAGGAACACCAACAGCAGCATCACGAAGAACTGTGATGTGGGGGGGCGGGGTCAGACCGAGATGAGGGCCACACACGCACAGTGGCCCCCAGGGCTGCCCCACCCACTGCCCTGGGGGCTCCGAGCCCCCAGCCCTGAAGGGAATTCAGATGGAGGCACATGGAGTGGGTGGCAGGGGCCAGGAAGCAGAAACGGTCACGAGGTCAGCTCAACCAGGTTTGAGAGGCTCAGGGAGGCCCCAGCCAGGCGGGGGCTGTAGAGCTGCCCGAGGCCCACTACTGAAGTCACAGGTCCCAGGCCCGTGCCTGCCCCAAGCTGCGCTGTCCTTTAAATTATCTAAGATGAATGTGGAGCCCATCTCCACGGCCCCATGCTGGGGGACGGGGCTGGGAGGTCGGGACAAGGAGTGGGGGAGGGTCAAGGACCCATCCTGGAGAAGACAAAACGCAGTAAAGGTCACGCGTGTGGACATGTGCCTGGGGGTGCATACATCCTGACAAAGCAGGGCCCCCTAGGCTCTGAGCACCTTCTGAGGGCAACCCCACTCCAGCACCTGGCCCTGCCCCCTCCCCGCTGGAGCCCCCCACCCCATGTCCCCCTGGCACGCACCGTCAGCAGCAGGCACTTCTGCTCCTTGATGGCCCCGATGCAGCCCACCAAGCCGATGGCCATGACCAGCGAGCCCATTGCAATCAGCAGGTTGGCGGCCGACAGGGACGGGAAGGAGGGGGATAGGGTGGCGAAGTTCCCCTGTGTGGCGGCCAGCCAGATGCCGACGCCCAGGACACCGCAGCCCCCCAGCTGGACCGCCGGGTGGGGAGAGAGGAGTGAGGGGAGTGAGGTACCAAGGGGCCACACCATCCCCACACTCAGGGCCCAGACACCAAGATGAAGCCAGAGCCCCTGGAGCCCCCCAACTCCCCCATGGCAGGCCCCCACCCCAACGATCTTCATGGGCAGGAGCTGTGTGGGCTCCCCAGTCTCCCTCCACGCTGCAGGTGGTTTCCTTCCATACACCTGTCCTCCAAGGCCACCAGTGACAGGACACGCCGCTCACACCCAGTGCACGACCAGGGCCTAAGACAGTCTCCCCACTCAGGTCACCTACGGGGCGCCTGCCATCCAGGCCCTGAGCAGACCTGTGGGGCGCCTGCCGTCCAGGCCCCAAGTGGGCCTGGGCGGCCCCACCATGAGGACCCTGCCATCAGAGGCAGCCCCTACCAGCACTTGCTCTGGGCCCCTGTTCCCCCACCCGAGCCTCCTCCCATCCCTCCAGGAAGCATCCCTACCATCCTTGTCCCTCTGCCCCAGAATGTAGCTCGCACCCCACACACATACAAACAGGGCACCCTCGCCCACTCCCGGGCAGACAGAGCACAGATGGGCTGGCTGTCCCCCAGCCTCTCCAGACCTGAGCCGTCAGGGAGACCCCCACCCAGTACCATGACTGGACTGCCGAGCCCCCAGGAATCTGTACACTGTCCTTTCTAACCCAGGGGTAGTCCCGAGGATTCAAACACCAGACCCCACGGGACATGACCCCATGGGCCTCTGGGCATTCCCTGCAGTCACCTCACGCCGGGAAGCCTGACCCCGCACGCCTCTCCTCATTGTTAAGTTGTATCGTCTCACCCGGGAAGCTGGCACCCTCACTGCCACCACGCCCACCTCTCAGATGACGGGACTCTTAGGAATTTCACAATTGCTCCTTATTACAAAAATCAATTAAAACAAAAGGAAGGAGGAGAGAAGTTGAGACCCTGATGACTCCAGAGAGGCTCTGGGGTTTGTGTGGCGACACAGCCCCAGCCACGGGGAGTTGGAGGGAGTCAGGGGCTCAGTGGGCCCAGGAGCCCCCACCCCCACGCTCTACCCTGATGCTCACACCTACACCCAGGGCAGGTTCCAAGGGCCCCAGCCTCCACCAAGGGCCAGAAGACCCTCAGGAAAGACGGCTGTCAAGCCCTTCCTTCCAGACAAGGAACCCGAGACGGGAGATGAGAAGCCACTGTCAGTACGCAGGGCCACAGGGAGCCCAAGTGGGCCAGTGCCCCTCACCACCTCCAGGCCTGGGCTCCCACGCCTCAGGAAGGCCCCTTGCACCATAAGCCCTGGGAAGCTCTGCCCCAGGAGGTCTGGCAGTTGGAGAGATGTCTCCCCCACAGCACTTCAGGGCCTGGGCAGTCTGCCCCTCCCCCAGCTGGAGAGGGAGCAGGGTGAGTGGTTGGAGCCCCGCCCCATCAGCCCATTAGCCCAGGGAGGGAGACCATTAGGCCAGGCTGGCAGAAGAGTGAGCTGCTATCTTGGCAGGGGGGCAGGGGGACACAGACTCCCGTTCCCTAATGGAGAGCAGGAGGGCTGGGGCTCCCAGCCTGGGAAGCTTTGCCCAGCCCTCCACAAGAGCTGGAGGCCAAGGCTTGAGCCCCAAGGCCCAGAGCCATGTCCTCTCCCAGAGGCCAGGTGGCTGAAGCTCCAGACCAAGCACAGGGATGGGGACAAGGGAGAACCTGACAGCAGAGCAGGAAGTGACTGGGCCCTAGGCACCGGGGAGCCCTCACAGTATGCTTGCACAAGCCCAGTGGGGCCCGGCAGGGCCACCATGGATTGGCCAGGAGGGCTGCTGTGGCCAGACACCCCTGTAAGGTCCTAAGCCAAGCCAGTGCCAGGACCACCGAGGAAGGTCGGTGGCCACTGTGGGGTGGAGGGAGGGTGCCACTGGGGGGTGCGCAGGTGCAGAGGGCCACGAGGGAGGAGGGCTGGCTGCCCAGGAAGGGCTGGACAGAGGCTAAGCATAGGGCGGGGAGGAGGCACACCCAATGTGCGGGAACCTGGGTCTGGGGTCACAGGCACGGGTGACGCGCCTGGTCAGAGGGTCTGTCCTCGCCGCGGAGTGTGCTGGGGGCACAGCTGCAGGAGGGAGGGGAGCTGCTGGCACTGAGGGGAATCCGATCCCCTCTGTACCCCTTTCCACAGGACTGCAGTTCTCCAATGGAGGCGCTGCGAGGCCGAGGGTCTGCGCTGTCCACGGTGCTGACAGAGGTGCGGACAGGGAGGAGCCAGGTTGGCTTGGGCACACTCCGCACCCTGTCTTTGGGGGGCGCCATTTTTACATCATGGCGCCCTCGTCGGTACAGGAGAGGCTGCGACGGACATTGGACGCTCACGTTAGCCCATGGCCAACCAGGGACACAGAGGGGCTCCCGACTCAACTGAGCCAGCCCACAGAGCCCACCGCAGACCAGACCAGGGGGCACGCTGCACCTCCTGCACCAGAGGGCCGCCCACCCATGCAGGCTGAGGAGCTGCTCCGGTGCCTCCTGGCCTCCTGCCTGACCCCAGAGCTGGACAGCTCACCACTTCCAACAGGAACAAGAGACCCAGACTCCAGCCCAATGATTCTCCCAGGCCACGTCCTGGCTGGACCCAGGCTCCCTTGCCACATGCTTGGCCAGTGGGACAGGGTGGAGGAGACTCGGACTCGGTGCATCTAGGGACGATAGCAGGGAGGAGGGGACCCTGGGATGTCCCTGAGTGGGGGAGGTGCTGGTGCTGCCTCCCGAGGACGCAGACAACCCTGTCAATGGACAGTGAGCACCGTCGCCTCCCCTCCCTACAGGGTACCGAAGGGCACAGGAAGGACACAGTGCCGAGAGGCCGGGAGCTGCAGGGAGGGGAAGAATGGATGGGGACAGTGTCTCTCCAGGCAGCCTGAAAGGAGGGTCTCTTATAGGGCCTGGGAGAGAGGGACCCCATAACCCAGCCCAGAGCTGCTCCCCCAAACGTGCATATGCTGTGGGAAGTTAGGAAGTTATTTCCTAATTAACACATCAACAAAGAGTCCCCACCCCTTCCCCAAACTGTCACAGACACACACTCACATCACCAGTATCACCAGTCACACAAACACCCACATATCAGAGACACCCACTTAGATCACCAGTGTCACCAGAGACACACAGTCACACAGACACCCACGTATCAGACGCCCACTTAGATCACCAGTGTCACCACACACAGTCACACAGACACCCACGTATCAGACGCCCACTTAGATCACCAGTGTCACCAGAGACACACAGACGCCCACGTATCAGAGACGCCCACTTAGATCACCAGTGTCACCACAGACACAGTCACACAGACGCCCACTTAGGTCATCAGTGTCACCACAGACACAGTCACACAGACGCCCACTTAGATCACCAGTGTCACCACAGTCACACAGACGCCCACTTAGATCATCAGTGTCACCACACAGTCACACAGACGCCCACGTATCAGAGACGCCCACTTAGATCACCAGTGTCACCAGAGACACACAGACGCCCACGTATCAGAGACGCCCACTTAGATCATCAGTGTCACCACAGTCACACAGACGCCTACTTAGGTCATCAGTGTCACCACAGACACAGTCACACAGACGCCCACTTAGATCACCAGTGTCACCACAGTCACACAGACGCCCACTTAGATCACCAGTGTCACCACACACAGTCACACAGACACCCACGTATCAGACGCCCACTTAGATCACCAGTGTCACCACACACAGTCACACAGACACCCACGTATCAGACGCCCACTTAGATCACCAGTGTCACCACACACAGTCACACAGACACCCACGTATCAGACGCCCACTTAGATCACCAGTGTCACCACACACAGTCACACAGACACCCACGTATCAGACGCCCACTTAGATCACCAGTGTCACCACACACAGTCACACAGACACCCACGTATCAGAGACGCCCACTTAGATCACCAGTGTCACCACACACAGTCACACAGACACCCACGTATCAGACGCCCACTTAGATCACCAGTGTCACCACACACAGTCACACAGACACCCACGTATCAGAGACGCCCACTTAGATCACCAGTGTCACCACACACAGTCACACAGACACCCACGTATCAGACGCCCACTTAGATCATCAGTGTCACCACAGACACACAGATGCGCACGTATCGGAGACGCCCACTTAGATCACCAGTGTCACCACAGTCACACAGACACCCATGTATCAGAGACGCCCACTTAGATCACCAGTGTCACCACACACAGTCACACAGACACCCACGTATCAGACGCCCACTTAGATCACCAGTGTCACCACAGTCACACAGACGCCCACTTAGATCATCAGTGTCACCACAGACACAGTCACACAGACGCCCACGTATCGGAGACGCCCACTTAGATCACCAGTGTCACCACAGTCACACAGACACCCACGTATCAGACGCCCACTTAGATCACCAGTGTCACCACAGTCACACAGACGCCCACTTAGATCATCAGTGTCACCACAGTCACACAGACGCCCACGTATCGGAGACGCCCACTTAGATCACCAGTGTCACCACACACAGTCACACAGACGCCCACTTAGATCACCAGTGTCACCACAGTCACACAGACGCCCACTTAGATCATCAGTGTCACCACAGACACAGTCACACAGACGCCCACGTATCGGAGACGCCCACTTAGATCACCAGTGTCACCACAGTCACACAGACACCCACGTATCAGACGCCCACTTAGATCACCAGTGTCACCACAGTCACACAGACGCCCACTTAGATCATCAGTGTCACCACAGTCACACAGACGCCCACGTATCGGAGACGCCCACTTAGATCACCAGTGTCACCACACACAGTCACACAGACGCCCACTTAGATCACCAGTGTCACCACAGTCACACAGACGCCCACGTATCGGAGACGCCCACTTAGATCACCAGTGTCACCACAGTCACACAGACACCCACGTATCAGACGCCCACTTAGATCACCAGTGTCACCACAGTCACACAGACGCCCACTTAGATCACCAGTGTCACCACAGTCACACAGACGCCCACGTATCGGAGACGCCCACTTAGATCACCAGTGTCACCACAGTCACACAGACGCCCACTTAGATCATCAGTGTCACCACAGACACAGTCACACAGACGCCCACGTATCGGAGACGCCCACTTAGATCACCAGTGTCACCACAGTCACACAGACACCCACGTATCAGACGCCCACTTAGATCACCAGTGTCACCACAGTCACACAGACGCCCACTTAGATCATCAGTGTCACCACAGTCACACAGACGCCCACGTATCGGAGACGCCCACTTAGATCACCAGTGTCACCACACACAGTCACACAGACGCCCACTTAGATCACCAGTGTCACCACAGTCACACAGACGCCCACGTATCGGAGACGCCCACTTAGATCACCAGTGTCACCACAGTCACACAGACACCCACGTATCAGACGCCCACTTAGATCACCAGTGTCACCACAGTCACACAGACGCCCACTTAGATCACCAGTGTCACCACAGTCACACAGACGCCCACGTATCAGAGACGCCCACTTAGATCACCAGTGTCACCACACACAGTCACACAGACGCCCACTTAGATCATCAGTGTCACCACACACAGTCACACAGACGCCCACGTATCAGAGACGCCCACTTAGATCACCAGTGTCACCACAGTCACACAGACACCCACGTATCGGAGACGCCCACTTAGATCACCAGTGTCACCACAGTCACACAGACGCCCACGTATCAGAGACGCCCACTTAGATCACCAGTGTCACCACACACAGTCACACAGACGCCCACTTAGATCATCAGTGTCACCACACACAGTCACACAGACGCCCACGTATCAGAGACGCCCACTTAGATCACCAGTGTCACCACAGTCACACAGACACCCACGTATCGGAGACGCCCACTTAGATCACCAGTGTCACCACAGTCACACAGACGCCCACGTATCGGAGACGCCCACTTAGATCACCAGTGTCACCACAGTCACACAGACGCCCACGTATCGGAGACGCCCACTTAGATCACCAGTGTCACCACAGTCACACAGACGCCCACGTATCGGAGACGCCCACTTAGATCACCAGTGTCACCACAGTCACACAGACGCCCACGTATCGGAGACGCCCACTTAGATCACCAGTGTCACCACAGTCACACAGACGCCCACGTATCGGAGACGCCCACTTAGATCACCAGTGTCACCACAGTCACACAGACGCCCACGTATCAGAGACGCCCACTTAGATCACCAGTGTCACCACACACAGTCACACAGACGCCCACTTAGATCATCAGTGTCACCACACACAGTCACACAGACGCCCACGTATCAGAGACGCCCACTTAGATCACCAGTGTCACCACAGTCACACAGACACCCACGTATCGGAGACGCCCACTTAGATCACCAGTGTCACCACAGTCACACAGACGCCCACGTATCGGAGACGCCCACTTAGATCACCAGTGTCACCACAGTCACACAGACACCCACGTATCGGAGACGCCCACTTAGATCACCAGTGTCACCACAGTCACACAGACGCCCACGTATCGGAGACGCCCACTTAGATCACCAGTGTCACCACAGTCACACAGACGCCCACGTATCAGAGACGCCCACTTAGATCACCAGTGTCACCACACACAGTCACACAGACGCCCACTTAGATCATCAGTGTCACCACACACAGTCACACAGACGCCCACGTATCAGAGACGCCCACTTAGATCACCAGTGTCACCACAGTCACACAGACACCCATGTATCAGAGATGCCCACTTAGATCACCAGTGTCACCACAGTCACACAGACGCCCACGTATCGGAGACGCCCACTTAGATCACCAGTGTCACCATACACAGTCACACAGACGCCCACGTATCAGACGCCCACTTAGATCACCAGTGTCCCACAGTCACACAGACGGCCACGTATCAGACGCCCACTTAGATCACCAGTGTCACCAGAGACACACAGTCACACAGACGCCCACGTATCAGAGACGCCCACTTAGATCACCAGTGTCATCACAGTCACACAGACGCCCACGTATCAGACGCCCACTTAGATCACCAGTGTCACCACAGTCACACAGACGCCCACGTATCAGACGCCCACTTAGATCACCAGTGTCACCAGAGACACACAGTCACACAGACACCCACGTATCAGACGCCCACTTAGATCACCAGTGTCACCACACACAGTCACACAGACACCCACGTATCAGACGCCCACTTAGATCACCAGTGTCACCACAGTCACACAGATGCGCACGTATCGGAGACGCCCACGTAGATCATCAGTGTCACCACAGTCACACAGACACCCATGTATCAGAGATGCCCACTTAGATCACCAGTGTCACCACACACAGTCACACAGACGCCCACATATCAGAGACGCCCATTCATATTACCAGTGTCACTACACAGTCACAAGGACACCCCACGTATCACAGACACCCACTCATGTCAGCAATGTCACCACAGACACACAGACGCCCACTCAGGTCACCAGTGTCACCACACACAGTCACATGCCATCACACACACAGAAAATCAAACATGCAGCCCCTCCCCCTTGACACACGTCACGACCTCCCAGAAACACCCCGAAGTCCCTCTCCGCTGTAGCCCCGATGGGTCTCCTGTCCATTCAAGCGTGTGGCATGGACCCATCACCTGCAAGCATCCACAGACACACGTGAGCACCACCCAAACGCGGCACCAGGCTAATGAAACTCCCTGCAATTTTGAAAAGGTTTCTGCGAGTGCAGCTTCTAAAACATTTTGGCAAGAAAATTACAGCCTCAAAGCACAGGAGACAATGGGCCCCATTAGACACCCAGACAGAACCTCAAACACAGGGTTGGGGAGCCAGGGCCACAGCACCCAGAGGAGGAGCTGGGAGCCCACCTTGCCCTGCCAGCATCCCACCCCGAAGCGTGGGAACCCAGGGGATGTGGCCAGGGCCACCACCCCCAGCAAGGAGTCTTTCCTGGCCGAAGCCCCCGCCCAGCACCCAGCCCATGGCTGGTGCCCCCGATGCCTCTTCTCTGGCCATATCCTTTTCTGTCCGTATGTTTTGGAGCAGCCCCAGCCCGGGCAGGCAGGACCCATGGTGACTGGCATCCATCAAATGTGCTCCAGACCCCTCGGGGACGGGTGATGCCAGCTTCGGCCCGCTGCCCTCTGGCCATAAAATCCGCAAACAGATGGCCCGGCAGCTGGCCCACGTCCTAGAAAGAGGGTCCTGCTGTGCCCAGGAAGCCCCTTGCCAGCCTGGGGCAGAGGCGAGTCTGCCCCAGCCACGCCAGCCAGGGCTGGAGGCCGCAGCATCCAGAGCCGAGAACAGCCCACAGGGTAACTCCATGCGCCCTAAGCTCCCAAACAGCAAACTCACCCACAGCACCACCCCGGGTGAGGACGAAGTGCTGGAGGGCTCAAGGAGGCACCCCCCACTTTTCTGTGACGTTGGTGACAAGGGCACCTGGGTTTGTCAAGCCCACTTCACCGTCCACTAAACCAGCACGTCCGCAATGCAGGGCTTGCCCAGCCGACCAAGCCACCACGCCACCCCTCCTCCTCTGTCCTTGGCTCACCCACCTGACCCTGGGTGCCCCCAGGGACTCACAAGGCGGGGAGCCTCCACTGGCTGAGGGGAGTCTTGGGGCGGGGGACAGAGCAGCCCTCGGCCAGCAGTTCTGGGGGTCTTCATGTTCACCCTTCCCAGGGGCACCAGGGCTGGGCCTTGCAGGGTGAGTAGGAGTTGCTAAAGGAACATCCAAGGAGACCATGACCAGGGCTGGGTTGGGCACATCAGGACTCCTTGGCTCCCCCAACGTTGACATCTTAACTCCTGTATCTGTGAATGTGACCTTGTTTGGAAATGGGGTTTTCCTTTCGATATCAGTTAACAAGTCACGCTGGAGCAGTTCACCCTAATCCCATCTGAAGGATGTCCTCATAAAGAAGGAACCCAGAGAAACAAGGGAAAGAGGCCTGTGAAGATGCAGCTACTAGCCAATAACACCTGGGGCCACGAGAAGCTGAGAGAGAGAAGGGTCTCCCCGAGGGCCTTTGTAGAGAGCGTGGCGCTGATGACAGCCTGGATTTGGACTTCTAGCCCCGGAGCTTTGAGACATTGGTTTAAAGCCACCTACTTTGTCGTGGCCATCCTAGCAGACTAAGACAGCCCACGGGGCACCAGCGCCTCCCTCATGGCGTCCTCCAGCCCCAGGTCCTGCCAGTGGAATCTGAGCCCTCCACCCAATGCAAAGATGCCCACCCGACAGCAACACAGGAGCCTCGGCCATGGGGAGCCAGGGGCTGAGGTCTGGGGAGGCCCCAATGCGCCCTAGTAGCCTGTCTGTGCAGGAGTCTGGCGGGCAGCCCTGGCCTCTGGTGGCCCCTACCAGCTCTGTGGGAGCTTCACCATTCCTGGGGCCTCCCCAGCAGTCCTGGCACCATGCCCAGAGGCTGGCAGGTCAAACAGCATCTGCGGTTCATTAGAGGGGAAAATCCTGACTCGAGATGTGCGATCAATTGGCCCACACAGCCAGGCCCCTCCTTTGGGACAACGGGGAGCAGGGAATGAAGCCCCATGCCTACCAAGGACAAAGGCCACCAGGCAGTGCCACCCCCTCCCTGCCGGCAGAATCACGCCCTGGACCACCAACCCTGAACCCCCCCATGCTGCGCCTCCTCTGCCCAGGGTCTCTGCCCACCTGGGGGTCTGAACAGACTGATGGGATCGGAGCTGGAGGCCCCCCACACCTCCTTCTACCACCTATGCTGGACCACCGCTAGCTCTGGGATTCCCAGACTTAGGGCTCACCCTGTATGGCGCCAATGTGTGTAGATGAGGAAACCGAGGCCCTGAGAGAGCAGGGCTTGTCCAGGGTCACAAGGGGCTGTGAAGGAGCTCGGCCCAGCCTCCATCACCACAGCCTCCTCCTGCCTCAGCCAAAGCCATCGCCCACAACCCCACCCCCCGAGCCCACTCTCCAGGGGGGCTCTGAAGCCCCCTGAGCCTGAAGCAGGGAGGGGTGGGAGAGTGGGCCTCTTTCCTCTCATCTGCCCCTGGGGCCTGGACTGCAATTACTGGAAGAGCTTTCCTGGCAGGGGCTGTGCTGACGTCAGCTGCACAGGCCAGAATGCCCGGGGTCCCGGGGGGCTGCACAAACCAGCCGCCCCCATCAACATGGATCACCCCATGCCCTGGCAGCACGTGTGGGCACACCCCACCTGCTTCCACACACTCATGCTCACGGGGTCCTGACTCAGGCTCTCTTCCACGAGGACTGGGCTCCCAGGAGACACTCCAGGCCTGACACAGAGGCCCTGACCTGCCCAGTGGGTGTGTACGTGGGTGTGCGTGTACTGCACGTGTGTGAGATGCAGGTGTGCGCACTGTGTGTGCACTGTGTGTGTGCTGTGAGGGTGCAGGTACACTGTGTGTGTGCATTACGTGTGTGTTGTGTGCACTGTGAGGGCAGGTACACTGCATGTGTGTGTGAGCTGAGTGCACATACGCTGTGAGTCCTTGTGCACCACAGGTATGTGTGCCCTCAGCTGCCATTTGTACGTGTGCAGACATACCTGCCAGCTCTCCCTGGTCTCAGCACCAGGCTCTGCACATCCGGGGTGATGACATCACACAGACTTACTTTCTTCAAGGTGGGTCAACAGCCCCAGCCCAGGCCCACAGATGTGGGCGGTCAACCCAAAGACACACAGTAACAGACATGCAGTGACCCTTCGTGCTGGGGACCTGTGTCACCCCGCACCCCCAGGACCTGCCCCAGCTCTGAGCACAGACCCTCAGCAGCGGCCACCCTCCCAGACCCCATCAAGCATACCGCCAGAGAAATCCAATAAAACTCAACTCGTAAATAAAAGTCAATTAACCTTCGGATCAGCCCCTCTCCATCCTCAGAAAGAGCAGCTCCCTCCCAGCCCCCACCCCTCCCCTGCAGAACGCAGCCCTCCCCAGGGACCATCAAGCCACTCCCAGGCCTATCCTGCATCCTGCAGTGGGGCAGGCAGAGGTGGGGCCTGGGAAGGGTCAGGACTCAGGAAGTGGTAGAAAGGGCTTTGCGGGGGCGGGGGGGGGGGTGTCTACCCTGGGGGGAAGGGAGGCTGTAGCTGAAGATTGGGGTAAAATGCAGGCAGGAGAGGTGCCAGATGGGGTTGGGTGGAAAGAAGGCTATGCAGGGGAGGCCCCACACTCCCCTCAGTTGAGGGTCCTGAGGCCCAGCCCCACAAGGTCTCCTTCTCAGGGCCTCAGCCCTGACCATTTGGCTCCAGTGGGGTGGGGGGGGGGGTAATCCCTCCTATGGGGGGCCAAGCCGGCCCTTACAGAAAGAGAAGAAATCACGGTCCTGGGGCTCAGGGAAGGGGTGGCCTAGCCCCTGCCCCCACCCTCTGCAACCTCTGGTCACCAACAGGAAGGAGTGTGTGCCATACTCCCAGGCCATTCAGCTAGCTGGGCTAAGAATAGCACAGGTGTCTTTGGGGAAAGCCTCTGATAGGACCAGTGGGCTGCCCACCTGGCAGCCTCCAGCCCAGCTGCCCACTGGGCAGGGCTTGGCCCCTCCTCTGATCGGTGTCTCAGCTACCAGGCACCAGGCTGGACGAAGAGGGCCCTGTCAGGGCTGGTGTCTGAGGCCAGGCAGCAGGGGGCTCTGATTTAGTTGACTGGGGGTGTGATTGATAATAAATTTCCCAGCCGGGGAGGGGTCCCTAGGGGGGCCCTGACTTGTCCTATTCAGAGTTGAGGATACCACCGTCGCCAGGCTCAGCAGGATGCATTGCCCTGAACTCAAGCTGGGGTTCATGGAATAACTGGGGCCCTCCTAAAGTCCCCCTGAGGTGGGTACTTAGAGCCAAGATACAGGCGTTCAGGACACCAATGGAGGGCAGGATGAGGGAAAACAGGTCCTGCTGGCAGCCTGCCCATCCCCCACCCTGTTGTTTGGCCACTGGCACCACCTGGCACCATCGCAGTGACCCCCTTCAGCTGCCAGCCCTGGCCGTACAGTCGCCTGCGGCTCCTGGGCCACCTTCCAGCTGTCACATTGTTACCTGCAGCCATAGCCCCGTTATACACCCATGGGCTCACTGACCCTGCCAGCTGCCTGGTGCTACGCACACTGGTGCCCAGTGCAGCTGTCCTAGGCCCCCCAAAAAGGTCTTCACCTCTTCACATGCCCCAGCAGAGCCATCCTCCTGGCCCCCAGAGTGCCCCTCAGCTTTGGTCCAGGAGCCCTTGTAGAAATCAAAGCCTTGGGGCAACCCCAGCAGGGGCAGAGTCTGGAACACAGTGCTCCTCGGGTCACACCCTGGGCTGCCCCCTAGAGTCCCTCTCAAGCTCAGGAGAGAAAATCAGGGACCCAGGTGGGAGTGGGGAGCAGGAGGGTGGGCCCCAGTCTCTGGGCTTTTGGGCCTTCATAGGACTTTGTGCAGAATCCAGAGCCCCAGCCCTGTGCTGAGGCCAGGCCCTTTGACCCAGCTGTGGAGCGGAGTTGGCTCCTGACCTGGGACAGCCTTCTCCACCAAGCCACTCCCATCCCAGCCAGTGAACCTCTGGCCAGCCCAGACAATCAAGGGTTAACCTAAGGGGTCACTCTCAACTCCAATCTCCTTCCCACAGGGCCAGGCACAGGACAGGGTCCAGGCCTCGGGAAAACCTGGGGTCCAGGTGCCACAAAGTTTGCATCAACCTGGTCAGGTATGACACCTGCCACAGCCTCAGAGACTCAGCAGCTCTCTGCTCCCCGCAGTTATAAGGCTGGGGGTGGGGAACAGCTCTGTCCTCAGGTCTCTGGGCTGGAGGAGTCCACCCTCAGCTCTGCCCCACACAGACCTGAACAGGGGCGCCTGGGCTCTGCAGCATCTGAGAAAAGGAAGCTGCCCCAGCAAAAGTTACAGATACTCCAGCCGCCAGAGATTGCCGCTGCAAAGCCAAGTGTCCCCTTCCAACGCCCCACCACACCCCCACCACACCCCCGCCACACCCCCACCACAGCCCCGGGCAGCGTCCAGACACCCTGGGTGGGTCCTGCAGGGACCGCCGCATTTGCTGGCCTGATGCGCTGGGGGCTGACGCACACACCTTCCTTCTGCCTTCCAATAGAGCCCTCAGGCAGCCACAGCCTCGGCATCAGCGGGACCCCCACGTCCCTGTTACTGACCACAGCCCCTTGGCCCGGAGCCCCTGGGTCTGGAGGAGGGGTGGGGCAAGGAGGCCAGCTGCGCAGGGAGGGGGCGCAAGGATGAAAAGGGGGAGGCACCCCATGGCCCAGCCATTGACAGCGGTGATCGGGACTTGAACCCCAACCTTGGGCAAAGTGCAGGGCCCTAAGATGCCCTGTGGGCTGTGCACGTGCAACATGTCCCCCCCAAGGAAAGAGGGGGGACAGCAGCCCATAGCGCAGATCCCACTGGGGGTGCCACCCCCACCCAGACAACGGAGACCCCGAATCCCCTCAGCCCTCCCGACCCCGTGCGCTGTGGGAGCAGCGATCCCGGATCCCCCACCCGGCCCAGCCGGCCGGCCACAGCAGCAACTCCACGTCCCTCCATTAGAGTCCCCCGGACCCCTACCCGACCGGAGCAGCGACCCCAGATCCTCCCCGGGTCACCCCCAGCCTCCGCATCCCCGATCCCGGTTCCCCCACCCGGATCCCCGGCCCCCCTGCCGGAGCAGCGACTCTGGGTCTTCCAGGTTACCCCAAGCTCCCCACGACCCCGGCTGCCACTTTGGGCCCACCGGCACTCACCCAGAAGAGCAGGTTGAAGGCGAACATGAGGTACTTGACGCACTGGAGGCACCCGCGCGCCATGCTGCAGCGCTTCAGCTCTAGGAGGAAGATGAAGGACAGGTCCAGGTAGAAGACCACGTACTTGTTGCCCTTGGGCGACGTGTACCGCGCCTGGGCCGCCTTGGGGCCGGGGTTCGCGTGCAGGCCGAAAAAGGAGCCGCTGCCCGCGCCGCTGTCCCCGCCGGCGCCCCCATACAGGCTGCTGTAGCGCCGGAAGGGGCCGCCGCGCGCGAAGCCTGGCTCCTTGCTGTCCAGCGACGGGCTGCGCCGGTACGTGGACTCGTCGGTGCTCGAGCGGCGCATCGCGCCGGGCCCACTGGGCCGCCTCCGGACGTCCGCTCCGGCTGCGCTCAACGCCCCGCGCCGGCCCCCGCCGCAACTCGCCCCATCCCGCCCGGCCGGCGCCCGTCCCGGCCCCGGCTCCAGCCCCAGCCCCGGCCCCTGCTCCGGCCCCGGCCCCGGCCCCGACCCCGGCCCCGGCCCCGGCCTCTGCTCCAGCCCGGGCGCGCGCCCCCGCTCCCCCCGGCGGCGGGCGCCCGGACACCTGCCCCGCCGGCCCGCGCTCCCGGCGCCCGCCCCCCGCACCCCGCGCACCCCGCGCACCCCGCGCCCGCCCAGCCAATCTGCGCCGGCCCCGCGCGCCGACACCTCCCCGCCCCGCCCCCGCGCGGACCCCTCCCCTCCCGCCACGGCGCCCCTCCGCCCAGCGAATCGGGCCGCACCGCCCGGGGCTGACCAATCGCAGCCCGGAGGCGACGACCCCCCCCCCCCCCGCCCCGCCCCGCCCCCGGCCCCTCCTTGCGCGCCCGCGCCCCTCGCTCTCCCTACCCTCACCCGGGCGGGACGGCAGATGCTCCCGACCAGCGGGTGGAGAGTCTGGGGTTCCAGGGGGATGAGGCCAAGGCAGCTGTCTGCCGGAAACCGACGCTCCCGGGCCTGCCCCCAGGGTCGCAGCTGCCCAGACCCGCAGCCCCGCGGCCTGCAGACCTCCGACCACGCACATGACAGGCACACCACTGTGCAAACGCAGGGGTGACCCAGTTGCTGCCTAGTGGAGACGTGGGGCGGCTCCAGCTTTGGGCCTATCCCAGGCCTCGAATCCCAGCGCAGAAGCGCCCAGGGAGTGGAGCCCCAGAAAACTCCTTGAGGTGCGCACTCTCCAACCCGCCCCTACCTCAGCCTGGGCTGGGGGCCCCAGGTCTCGAAGATCCTAGAGTGTGGTGGGGGAGACCTGTGGGACAGGGGCCAGAGTGGGGCGCCCCGTCCGGTGGAGAACAGTGCTTGGTGAGGGCCGGGGGAGCTGAGGTCTGAAGAATGAAAGGTGGTGGCAGAGAAGCAGAGAAGCAGTGCAGTGGGGTCAGGACACAGGACACAGTTTTGAACTCTTGGTAATTTTTGAACAAGGGCCCAGTGTTTTCACTTGGAAGTAGGCCCGTGAGAGGCCCAGCACCCTCCCAGCCTCAGATACATGCCTGCAGCCGTGGAGTCCAGGTGACCCCTGCACACGAGCACCATCCCTCGTGGACTGGTGGGTGAACAGCACCCACACAGACACACATGGTGTGCACAGGCAGACACACACATTGGCCCACCACGCTGGGCGTGCACACACATGCAGGCATGCACACACATGTGCCCACAATGCAGGTGGGGGGCAGATGCCCCCGTGTTGTTGTTAGGTGCCATCAAGTAGGTTCTGACTCATGGTGACCTTATGTACAATAGGACGAAACACTGCCTGGTCCTGTGCCGGCCCCACAATCATTGCGGCTGAGCCCATTGTTGTAGCTGCTGTGTTAATCCATCTTGCTGAGCGTCTTCCTCTCTTTTGCTGACCCTCTACTTTACCAACCATGATGTCCTTCTCCAGGGACTGGTCCCGCCTGACAACACGTCCAAAGTACGTAAGACAAAGTCTCACAATCCTCACTTCTGAGGAGCATTCTGGCTGTACTTCTCAGACAGACTTGTTCATTCTTCTAGCAGTCCGTGGCACGTTCAGCACTGTCTGACAACACTATAACTCAAAGGCATCAATTCTTCGGTCTTCCTTATCCATTATCCAGCTCTCGCATGCATATGAGGTGCCTGAAAATATCGTGGCTTGGGTCAGGTGCACCTTAGCCTTCAAAGTGACATCTTTGGTTTTTAACACTTTAAAAAGGCCTTTTGTATAAGAACTTGAGAAATAGTTTAAACTGAGAAGAATACATTCTTTTATGGTTATGGGGGGGAGGGAGGGAGGGTGGGAGAGGGGTATTTACTAATTAGATAGTAGATAAGAACTACTTTAGGTGAAGGGAGAGACGACACACAATACAGGGGGAGGTCAGCACAATTGGCCTAAACCAAAAGCAAAGAAGCTTCCTGAATAAACTGAATGCTTCAAAGGCCAGCGAAGCAGGGGCGGGGGTCTGGGGAGCATGGTTTCAGGGGACATCTATATCAATTGGCATAATAAAAACTATTAATAAAACATTCTGCATCCCCCTTTGGAGAGTGGCATCTGGGGTCTTAAATGCTAGCTAGCAGCCATCTAAGATGGCATCAATTGGTCTCAACTCACCTGGATCAAAGGAGAATGAAGAACACCAAAGACATAAGGTAATTATGAGCCCAAGAGACAGAAAGGGCCACATAAATCAGAGACTACATCATCCTGAGACCAGAAGAACTAGATGGTGCCCAGCTACAACCAATGACTGCCCTGACAGGGAACACAACAGAGAACCCCTGAGGGAGCAGATGAGCAGTGGGATGCAGACCCCAAATTCTCATAGAAAGACCAGACTTAATGGTCTGACTGAGACTAGAAGGACCCCGGTGGTCACGGCCCCCAGACCTTCTGTTGGCCCAGGACAGGAACCATTCCTGAAGCCAGCTCTTCAGACATGGATTGGACTGGACAATTGGATGGAGAGGGATGCTGGTGAGGAGTGAGCTTCTTGGATCAGGTGGACACTTCGGACTATGTTGGCATCTCCTGCCTGGAGGGGAGATGAGAGGGTGGAGGGAGTCAGAAGCTGGTGAAAAGGACACAAAAAGAAAGTGGAGGGAGGGAGTGGGCTGCCTCATTACGGGGAGAGCAATTGGGAGTGTGTAGACGGCACTGGATTGTTTTTTTTTGAGGGGGGGGGTTTAGCAAGGTGTATACAAGTTTTTGTGTGAGAGACTTAATTGATTTGTAAACTTTCACTTAAAACACAATAAAAAAAAAAAAAAAAGCCTTTTGCAGCAGACTTGACCGACGCAATGTCATTTAATTTTCTGACTGCTGCTTCCGTGAGCGTTGACTGTGGATACAGTTAAAACGAAACCCTTGTCAACTCCAATCTTTTCTCCGTTTATCATGATGTTGTTCACTGGTCCAGTTGTGAGGATTTTTGTTCTTTATGTTGAGGTGTAATCCTTACTGAAGGCCGTGGTCTTTGATCTTCATCAGTAAGTGCTTCAAGTCCTCTTCACTTTCAGCAAGCAAGGTTGTGTCATCTGCATCTCGAAGGTTGTTAATGAGTCTTCCTCCAATCCTGATGCCCCGTTCTTCCTCATATACTCCAGCTTCTCAGATTATTTTCTCAGCATACAGATTGAATAGGTATGGTGAAAGGACAGAACCCTGATGCATGCCTTTCCTGACTTTAAACCACTCAGTATCCCCTTGTTCTATTCAAATGACTGCCTCGATCTATGTACAGGTTCCTAATGAGCACAATCAAGTCTTCTGGAATTCCCATTCTTCACAGTGTTATCCATAGTTTGTTATGATCCACACAGTTGAATGCCTTTGCATACTCAATAAAACACAAGTAAACATCCTTCTGGTGTTCTCTGCTTTCAGCCAGGATCCATCTGACATCAGCAATGATATCCCTGGTTCCATGTCCTCTTCTGAAGCCAGCCTGAACTTCTGGCAGTTCCCTGTCGATATACTGCTGCAGCCGTTTTTGAATGATCTTCAGCAAAATTTTACTTGTGTGCGATATTAATGATATTGTTTAATAATTTCTGCATTCTGTTGGATCACCTTTCTTTGGAATGTGCACAAATATGGATCTCTTCCAGCTAGTTGTCCAGGAAGCTGTCTTCCATATTTCTTGGCATAGATGAGTGAGCACCTCCAGCGCTGCATCCATTTGTTGAAACATCTCAATTGATATTCCATCAATTCCTGGAGCCTCGTGTTTCTGCCAGTGCCTTCAGTGCAGCTTGGACTTCTTCCTTCAGTACCATTAGTTCCTGATTATATGCTACCTCCTAAAATGGTTGAATGTTGACCAATTCTTTTTGGTACACTGACTCTGTGTATTCCCTCCATCTTCTTTTGATGCTTCCTGTGTCCTTCAATATTTTGCCAATAGAATTCTTCAATATTGCAACTCGAGGCTTGGATTTTTTCTTCAGTTCTTTCAGCTTGAGAAACACCAAGCATGTTCTCCCCTTTTGGTTTTCTAACTCCGTCTTTGCACACGTCATTGTAATACTTTGTCTTCTCCAGCTGTCCTTTTAAATCTTCTATTCAGCTCTTTTACTTCAACATTTCTTCAGTTCACTTTAGCTACTCTACATTCAAGAGCAAGTTTCAGAGTCTCTTCTGACATCCATTTTGGTCTTTTCTTTCTTGTTTTTTTAACGGCCTTTTGTTTTTTTCATGTATGATGTCATTCCACAACTCGTCTGGCTTTCAGTCATTACTGTTCAATGTATTGAAGCTATTCTTGAGATGGCTTCTAAATTCAGGTGGGATATGCTTGAGGTCGTATTTTAGCTCCTGTGGACTTGCTTGAATTTTCTTCAGTTTCTAACTTGAATTTGCCTATGAGCAATTGATGGTCTGTTACACAGTCAGCCTCTGGCCTTGTTCTGAGTGAGGATATTGAGTTTCTCCATTGTCTGTTTCCACAGATGTAATTAACTTGATTCCTGTGTGTTCCATCCAGTGAGCTTCACATGTATAATCATGATTTGGGTTGTTGAAGAAAATATCTGCAATGAATAAGCAGTTGGTCTTGCAAATTTCTATCATTCAATTACCAGTGTCATTTCTATCACCAAGACTGTATTTTCCAACTACTATCCCTTCTTCTTTGTTTCCAACTTTTGCATTCCAATCACCAGTAATTGTCAATACATCCTGACTACATGTTTGAGTAACTTCAGACTGCAGAAATGGGTAAAAATCTTCAATTTCTTCACCTTTGGCATTAGTGGTTAACATGTAAATTTGAATAATAGTCATATTAAATGGTCTTCCTGTAGGCGTATGGATATTATCCTATCACTGACAGCGCTGTACTTCAGCATAGATCTTGAAATGTTCTTTTGGACGATGAACGCGACGACATCCCTCTTCCATCTGTCACTCCTGGCGTAGTAGACCATATGATTGTCTGATTCAAAATGGCCGACACCAGTCCGTTCTGGCTCACTAACGCCTAGAATATTGGTCTTTATCTGTTCCACTTCATTTGTGACAACTTCCAATTTTTCAGATTCATACTTCCTACATCCCATATTCCAATTCTTAATGTTTGCAGCTGTTTCTTCTCATTTTGAGTCATGCCACATCAGCAGATGAAGGTCCTGAAAGCTTGACTCCACCCACGTCATTAAGGTCGACTCTGCTCTGAGGAGGCAGCCTTTCCCCATGGTATTTTGAGTGCCTCCCAACCTGAAGGACTCATCTTCTGGCACTATATCAGACACTGTTCCACAGCTATTCGTAAGGTGTTCTCTGACCAGGGTTTTTCAGAAGTAGACCACCAAATCCTTCTTCTTAGTCTGTCTTAGTCTTAAACTGACAAACAAGTAGTGGGATGCCCCCATAGCCCACCTCAGTGGATGGAAACACTGTCTCTGGGAGGGCCTCAATTCTCCTAAAGAGCACTAGATAAAAGGACCCATGTGATGGGGACAGGCTCATGTATGTGGTCCAGATCTCAGCTGACCCTGGCCTGGGCCAGGCAGTGGGACAGGACTCTGCCCCGCCACCTCCACCCTCTAGGAGCACAGGTAGAAAACCAAGACTGGGTGCCAAATGGAGCCAGGCCCCCCAGTCACGAGAATAGTCCAGCTGAGTGTGTCTGCTCCATGGAACAGTCTGGGAAACTGAGGTCCAAAGAGGGGGGGCATGCACGGGGTCCCTGAGAGCCAGATGGCAGGGGGCCAGAGGAGGAGGGAGATAAGAAAGGGGTAAGAAGGGGGAGGAGAGAAAGGAGAAGGGAGGGGAGAGAGGGAGTAAGAAGGTAGGAGGAGGGGAGGGTGGGGGAAGGAAAGAGGAATGGATGACCACCAGCAGCCAGTCAGACTGAGTATGGGCAGGCTAAGTTGCGCAGGCGGTGGCAGGCCAGGGAAGGGCTGGAAAGAAGCTGCAGGCAGAGCAGGAACCCTTAGGCACCAAATGAGGCCAGATGCCCCTGCCCAGCTGAGGACCGGACTCACGGGCCATGGGCCCTCTACTACCCCCTGTGGGCTCTGCCAAGAACTGCAGTTGATAACCCAGGCCTGTCCCCTCTCCCTGAGAAGAGCTGCCCTGGGTGGGACACAGGGGAGCCCCTGAGGAACAGGAAGCCCACCTGGAGGTCTGCAGCTCCCCACACCCCTCTACTCTGATGGGTCTTTGGTGTGTCTGGAGTCCCAGGAAAGGAACAGGGCCCTGACGGTTGATGCACCCAGCTCATCCAACCCGGCAATGCCTACACTGATGTCCCCTGCCACCCCTCCCCCCATCTATAAATACCTGCACACCCTATGTAAGCAGATGTGGCCCATCTGAGATGAAACCAGAAAACCCAGCCAAGTGTAACAAGACCCAGACTACTGGGCAAGTTTCTACTACCAAGTCAGGAACCACACAGCAAGGCCAGGCTGGGGCGAGGCAGCTGGTGCAAGGAGGCATGGGGTCCAGACGAGGGGTGATGGGACAAGGGGCACAGGGCATGGGGGCATGGAGTAGGCACCAGGGGAGGGGGCTGGGCCAAAGGGACATGGGGTAGGGGCCAGGGCAGGGGGCCCAAGCAAGGGGACCGAGTGAGGGAGCACGGGGTGCAGATGAGGGTTGTACAGAATGAGGGGCACAGGGCAAGGGGGCCAAGCCAAGCGGGTACAGAGTAGGGGCCAGGGCAGGGGGTCTGGGCAAGGGGCCCGAGCGAGGCAGCACAAGCAACAGCGAGGGGGCATGGGGTGAGGGGCTGGGATGAGGAGCACAGGGCAGGAGCCAGGGTAGGGGGCCTGGGCAAGGGGACCCAGACAAGAGGTAGGGGCCGGGCCAGGGGCATGGGGTGAGGCTGCTGTTTAGGGGGCCCTCCAACATCGCCAGGACCAGGTGTCTGACCAGGGCACACTGGAACATTGGGGGAGACCCTTCCCCTCAGGGGTCCCATCCTCCAGCACGTGGGGCCCCAGCAACACCGCGTGGCATATGGTGGAACTCAGCCTCCCGGCCGCCCCAGGACCAGAAGCCTCCTCAGGCCGGCAAAGGTCCCACCCACACAACCCAGCCAGGCAGATGTACCTGAACTTGCCACAGGAATGAGGTCAGGCGGTGCAAGAAGCCCCTGAAGGCAACAGGTGGTCAGCAGCCAAGGCACGCTGGGAGTGCTGTGGGAAGGACAGACAGACAGAATAAAGGCTGAGCCACATCAGGCTCCTAGGACAAGACCCGGTTGGAGCCGGCGGAGCTACGAAACAGGATTGTAACCCGATTTTCACTCACTCCTGAGATGCCCAGGCAGGAACACAGGCTGGCAAACGCAAAGACATGCACGCAGGACATGTCTGTACGCACGTGTACTCACACAGACACAGGAACACCCAGGCATAAGGACACAGACAGGGATACACATGCAGAGACAGAATACACACGCAGAGACATGCAAACAACACATACATGTGCCTGTGTACTTACAGTCTCAGGGACGTGTAGACACACACAGACACAGGGAAACACACCACATAGACGTATAGATGCACGCCACACATGCAGACGCACGGAGACATACCAGACACACAGACATGCCACACATGTAGACATGTGGAGACACACAACGTACGTGGAAACACACCACACATGCAGACAGACACTCCACACAGATATGCCACACCCACAGACACGCCACACAGACACACCACACACGCAGACACATGGAGACCCTCCACACACGGAGATGCTCCACATACACAGAGACACACCACACATACATATAGATGCACGCCACATATGCAGACGCAAGAAGACGTGCCACACATGCAGACACACGGAGACCCTCCACACACATGCAGACACATGGAGACTCACCACATACACGGAAACATGACACACACACAGACACCCACACAGACGTGCCACACACGCAGACACATGGAGACCCTCCACACACACACAGACACATGGAGACTGTCCACACTAGACACATGGAGACACACCACACACACAGACACTCCACACACACAGACACATGAAAACACACCACACGCATGGAGACACACCACACACATGGAGGCACACCACGCATGCAGACGCATGGAGACACACACCCAGACAGACACAAGGACACGCACTCGTGTCCTTTCCCAGGGATCCCAGCCTTCACGCTGGCTGGCCAGGGACTCCTGGGACTGGCTGTTGTCCCACCTCCCACAAAATGGCTTGGACCCTCCGCCCACCCTGAGCCGGCGGCAATGACTCACGGGCCCATTCATCTGCCGCCCCAGTGACGGGGAAGCTGATTCTGTCCTTCCACCAGCCAGGATTGCAGGGGGGGGCCAAGCTCACATGGGGGCCAAAAGAGGCACCCACCACTACCTGGCGCTGCCTTCTCCACCACCCCTTGCCCCCCAGACCAGGGGGTCCTTGCAGCCTGGGTGTGGGGCAGGTGGTCTTCCCAGGAGCCCAGGGGTAGGAGGGGACAGCAGAGCCAGGAGGTGCCCTGCTACCTACTGGCCCACCTTAAGTGCTTAGCCACTCACACCACACCTGGGGAGCTAGGGAGGCCGCTGAGTGGGTGGCCTGAGACTGTCATCTCCCCGCAAAGCAGCAAGTCACTGCAGAGGAGCAGACTGGAGCCCTGAGAACCGGGACCCCTCCCCCATCCCCACCCCTGACCTGGAGGGTTCCAGGGGAAATGATTAAGGACAGCAGGGTAGGGGTGGGGGGAGTCTCACCCATTCATGCCATATCCAGAGGTAA
Source organism: Loxodonta africana (assembly GCF_030014295.1). NCBI lineage: Eukaryota > Metazoa > Chordata > Mammalia > Proboscidea > Elephantidae > Loxodonta > Loxodonta africana. Next base: position 876,844 of record NC_087348.1, on the reverse strand, counting down.
TCCCCTACCCCGACCCGGGGAACCATATTCTAGAAGCTAAAAAGCAGGCGTGTCTACCCCTACCCCTACTCTGCCTTCTGCCCACACACCCCAACACTCACACAGAGGCTCCCCACCCTCCCCTGCCCATACGGAGAGGACAGAGAGGAGTGGTTAGGGGCAGGGCCACAGCCAAAGCTCCCCCAAAGCCCCCCATACCCTAAAGAGCAGGTCCCTCCAGCCCTGCCCTCCCCAAATACCCCCGTGTACTCATGCATGGCATGGACTCAGGTGGGGGCCAGCAGAGAGCCCCCAGACTGACACCAGAGCCAGGCCACATTCCCAGACCCCTCCCTGCCACACCCCAAGTCACCTCTAGACCCCACCAGGACTGACCTCAGCACATGCTGTCCCTCCCAGCCCTGATGGACCCCAGGAGTACAGGGCCTCAGCCACACCCACCCCACCCTGTCCGGCAGTCAGTAGACATGGGGGCAAGACTGGACAGAGGCCACAGACCCCCGGTGGGGGGGGGGCAGGCCCAAGGCTGCCTCCATCCTTCACCAGATCTGGCCTCCTCCTCCAGGAAGCCCTCCTGCCCCACTCTGGGACCAATACATCCTGCACCCCCAGATCTGCAGAGTAGGCGGTGGGGACACACCCAAGTGAGGGGCCCAGATGGAGACACACGCAGCTCTGCCAGCCTGGGCCCTACTTGAGCCCTACCTGGGCACCTACCTGGCCAGACCAAGGTCAGACTCAAAGAGGGACCTCCCCAAATGCCAAAACAGAGCTTGCCCACAGCCAGCTTGAAGACAAACATCGGGCAGATGGGCTAGTGGTCAGCAGGGGCCCACTCTACCAGCCCAGCAGTTTGCGGTGATGGGGGCCTGGGAGCTCAACCCAGGTCTCCAAGCTTGGCCTAGCAGGCAGCTCAAGGAACACGGAGTCCGCCCACCAGCCTCGACCCCCCAGGCTGAGGGCTCTGAGGCAGCTTTGAGGAGGCAGCCAGGCCCTGGCCAACACAAACAGGCCCACGGTGTCCGCCTTCCTGCCGGCCGCTCACTTCCAGCAGGCCCTCTCACCCACCCAGACCCCACCCTGGGGGAGGGGCAGCACCAAGACAGGCTGGCACCCCCACACACAGAGGAGCAGAGATGGGGGGGCAATCTTCTCCCACTTAAACCCTCCTCCAGAGAAGGGGGCAGGTAGAGTGGAGGGCCAGGAGGGGCCACGACTCACTGGAAAAGGCCACCGAGGGGCTCGGGGTCCTGCCCCCAGTCTCTCCTCCAGGGCCCACTTTGGCCATCCCAGAGCTGGGAGCCTTCCCCTCTTGCAGCCCCCCACCCTCAGGTATTTCTCCACTGGAGGTCATGAGGGGGTAGGGTGAAAGGGACACCCACCCAGCCCCAGGGAGCACCCCACCTCAGTGCTTCAGTGTGAATAAAGCACACGTGCCCCACCTGGCCACCCTGCCCCTGCAGACCCACAGGGCAGCCCTCTTCCCATCGCCCAGGCAGCTCGCAGCAGCCAGTGACATTTCGAAATGCCACCAGCCAGGCGTGTCCAAGGGAAGGTCATTAGATAAGGCTGTAAACACCACCTCTCACCGCTTCTCCTCCACGTGGGAGTGTGGGAGCCCCCTCACACGAGTGCCCACATGGCTCAGGTCATGGGGAAAACGTCCCCTGAGCACTTTGGTGGGGGGCACTCAGCTGGCTCCAGCAGTCACTCCCTTACCCGTCTTCGTCTGGCCCTGGAGGCAAGTGTATGAGCACAAGAGCAAGGCTGTTCCTAGGGAACAGCCCAGGTCAGCGGAGTCACCCCCACTCCCCACTCCCACCAAAGAATAACATGCAAGGTCACAGAGGCCAGGCGCTGGGGGAACTGGACCCTCACAGTGGACAGCTTCTGGTCTGGCTGGCCTTGAGCTTTACACAGAGGGAAACTGAAGCCATGAGCCAGGTCCAGCAGGCAGCTCAGTGGACTCCCAGCCCAGTGCTCCACCCCAGGCTGCCCCACACCCTCCTCCAGGGGCCAGCCTGTTTCCAGGGGAAGAATGATCAGAGCTGGGAAGTTGATTCTCTAACTTCTCCTTGTAACCTCCCTTGACGTGACCTGCCTCTGCCCGGAAATGTGGTCAGCAGGCTCCAGACCACATGTGAGTGCGGCCCTCCTCCGCCCCACCCCAGGACAGAATAAGCCCTTCTCAGAAAACCAGAGCCTCAACCACCCCCTCCCCAGAGGCCCGGGCTCTGTTCAAACGGGGACCCCTACCCTGGCGGCAGGCACAACCCCCACCCCAGCCAGTGCCCTGAGCCCCCACAGCCCCCTCCCACGCCTGCCCATCCTGAGAAGGGCCTGGCCCCAGCCCAGCCTTCCCCCATACCCCCGCCACCCACATACACACACAGGGACATGCCCACCCAGGGCAAGGAGGCAGAACTAACCATTGAGGTCCCCCAGAGTCCGCTGCACTAGCCTAGTCTAGGGTCTGGGCTAGCAGAGCCATAGCAGAGTCCGGACGGTGAGGAGCAAATGCCCTGAGGGCCCTGCGCACACGCGTGTGGGGGGCCTTGTATATACATGTGTTGGGAGCTCCATGCACACCTGTGCTGGGGGGCTCTGTGCACATGTGCGGAGGGCCATGCACACATGATGGCCCCATGCACACACGTGTTGGGGGCATCCACAGGCATGTCAGGGGCTCCATGCACACATGTGGGGGGCCATGCATGCAAGCTGGGCTTCCCTTTGGCAATCAGGAAGCTGGAGGGTGGAGCTCAGGAAGAGTCCGCTGCTCCCAGATCAGCACGCACCCTCCCAGCTCTGGGAATTCCAGGAATGTCAGCTTGGCTCCAGCCCGGTTCTGGGCGGGAGGCTCACTCCCCTCACTCTCCGAAGTAAACAAGGGCTGAGGCAGAGCAGGGGCGGGACAGGCCCTGGGCCCCTCCTCCAGGAAGCCTCCCACCCCCTGCCCCTCCAGAATCCAGCCTGCTAAGACCCCTGACCCACCTCCAGACCTCGCGGAAAGCAGCCTCTGCAGCTGAGACTTGGTCTGACCCCAGGCTACTGTGACTCAAGGCCCCCTCTCCTGCCCCACCAGCCGGGGACAGGATGTGCCTGCAGCCAGCCTGGGGGAAGGGGACCGGGAAGGGAAGTGGATTCAGCTCGTGTCTGGGCACGTGGCCCAAGCAGGGACCAAAAACGCCACTGGGGAGGCTGCCCGGAGCCCAGGCGAGGATGAGGCACACAACTCAGGATTCAGCAGCCCTGGCGAGCGCTACCCAGGGCCCAGGGCCCACGGTACCCCACCCCCCGCCATCCTCTCTCCTTTCTCCAGCTAAGCCAGGGTCCAGTAAGGCTGAGAGAGCAGTTGGCAGATGCCTGGGGTGAGGCTGGGTGCAGGCCCCCAACAGGGCTCACCCAACCGGAGACGGGTCAGGGATCCGCCTGGAGCGAGCAGGCGCTCCTAAGTCACTGGTCCCACTTTGCACACACATCTCCACCCACCTCGCCATCCCCACTCCCAAAGACCAAAGCTCACCTCCTCCAGGGAGCCTTCCCTGCCTCTCACCCAACGCTGCCCCCACCCCCACTCTCTCTTCCAAGGACAACCACCCCCTATTCCCAGAGATACCTGTCTCTCCTTCCTTTTAAGTCCTCGATGGCTCTCAGCACCTCCAGGCTCCCTCCTTGGCCCCAGCCCACACCTGTCACCTTCCCAGGGCCCCTGAGAGCACGGTGTGCCCAGGCACCAGCCACCCCTGCAGGTACAGCCTCCAGGGCTCTCACGCGCAGGCTGGCCCTTGCTGAGGTCCTACGTTCTTGAAGGTCCAGTTCAAAAAACACCTCTTTCTCCACACACACCCCCCCACCCACCCTCTGCCCCCCTTGGCGTAGTCCTCAGAGGTGCGTTCGAGCCGCCCATGCTCTCCAGAGCGCGGGCTACCTCGCACAGCCTGGCCTGGGGCCGCTGCGGACCCCTCCGGCACCCCGCCTCCCAGTCGCCTTCCCGGGATGGAGGGGAGGTGTGGACGCGGACCCCGGCGGATCGATGCGGCACTGCGGGCGGGGGGCAGGAGCCGCCGGCCGAGGCCGCTGTGCCGTCGATGGCCGCCACGGTGAGGCCGCCGGCGGTTCCACCTCGCCCTCCAGCCGTCGGGGGCTACAGGTAATTACCCGGTGGGGAACCGTCCCGTGCGGGGCCCCCTCCCAGAGTGCGGACAAGGGGACTAGGGCGGGGCCCGCGGAGGGGCCGGGCCCGCGGAGGGGCTGGCCGGAGGGTGGGAAGCCCACAGCCCAGACCCAGCTGCCCGGGCGCCCGGGCCAGGGGCCGGCGGGGAGACCCGCCTGTGGCCGCCCGCGCCGGGCTCCGGCCGCCCGACCCCCGCCCACCCCGCGGCCCCCGTCCACCCCGCGGCCCCGCTCCCCGTCGGCGCTCGGGACCCCCGCGCCCCCGCCCGGCCCGCCACTTGGTGCCGCGGCTCGGCTCGGGCTCCGCGCTCGGGCTCGAACTCGGGCGCCCGGGTCTGGGCCGGCCCGGGGCTCCGCGGACGGCGGGACCCGGCCGCACTGCCCGCGCGCGGGGCGCCGGTACCTGCGCGCGCCTGCGGCTCCGGCTGGTGGCTCCCGCCGCGCGACTGTCAGCCCTGCGGGCACGAGGAACGCGAAGCCGCCGCCCGCCTTTCCGGCCCCGCTCGGCCGCCGTCGCGCCGGGACGTACCAAGGCCGCGGGCGGGGGGCGCGGGGGTGCCGCCGCCGCCGCCGCGCGCGCCCCGGGGAGCGGCCACCCACGGGCGGGGGCGGCGGCGGCGGCGGCGGGCGGCGTGGCGGCGGCGGCGGGGCCGGGCCGGCGGCCGCGGGACCGAGCTGGTGGCGCCGCGCCGTGGGCGCTCCCGGGGCGGGGCCTGCGCGCCTGGCTCGGCGCGTGCGGAAGCGGCTGCGGAGTCGGCGGTCGCACAGCCTGGGCTCGGCTCGCGGCTCCGGCGCCATGATCATCCCCGTGCGCTGCTTCACCTGCGGCAAGATCGTGGGCAACAAGTGGGAGGCCTACCTGGGGCTCCTGCAAGCCGAGTACACCGAGGGGTGAGGCACCCGGGCCCGGCGCGGGAGGGCCGCCGGCTGCGAGGGGGCGAAGGCGCGGGCCGGGGTCGGCCGGGGGTCCGGCCAGGTGCGGGGCGAGGGGGTGGGCTGGGGGCCCGGCCAGGTGCGGGGCGAGGGCGCGGGCCTGGGTCGGCTGGGGCTCGGCCAGGTGTGGGGCGAGGGCGCGGGCCTGGGTCGGCTGGGGGCCCGGCCAGGTGCGGGGCGAGGGCATTGTGGAGGCAGACTGAGGCGATCTCGTGTGGATTTTTAGAACTGGAACCTCGTCCGCAGCAGCTCTCCCACCTTGCGCTCAGGGGAGCGTTGCTCCTTAGAACTTTGGCAGGGGAGGTGGGCGGTAAACCACTGGCATCTTGGGAACGTCCATCTAGATATTCTCCTGGCAAGTCCTAAGGCGCCTTCCTATACACAGTAAAGTCCACAGGCTCCTCTCTGCTTTCTGGTGGGGCCCCCCACCCCCCCACACTCCCCACCCCCCCACACTCCCCACCCCTCTTGCATCTCCTTCTGTTTGGAATGACCACCTTTCCCAACAAACTACTCCCTGAAGATGTGGGTCGAGCTTCCTGACCAAACACACACCTGGCTTGGGGGTCGGGGAGGGGAGCTCTCTCTCTTCTGTGCTGTCCCGTAGAACTCCAGTTGCCCCTTGCATGTCTGATTCTATCCCCTTCCTGTGGACAGCCACAGGGCTGTATTACGTTTGAGCCCCCAGCGTCACCTGGTCCAGCATCTAATAGGCACTCAGGGAGGCACGCTAGGCAGATGGGGAAAATGAGTGATGAATGGGGTGGGCATTCATGCCAGGCCCTGAAAACGTGGCCTGCAAAGCCACAGGAGTGCCCAGAGTCAGAATGAGTGCCCAGCGGCCTGCCTAGGTCCCTCTCCTTGGGACACCACAGGCAGGGGCCTCCCAGTCTGGCCTCGCCTGCCCCTAGCTGCCATCTCTGCATGTTAAGCCAATAGCGTGTGTTTCTGGGGATCCTGAAGGTGACTGGGAACACACTAGGTCCCAGGAATCCTGGTTTCTGATGGCTTAGGGAATGGGAGATGTTGCCCTCGAAGGTTGTCCTGGGTGGGTGCCTGAGGGCAAGTTGGAGGGCTGGGGCGGATGAGACCCCAGTTCTAAAAGTCTACGCGAGGTCTCCTCTATTTGGGGAGGAGAGCTGAAGACAGGTCCTGTAGGAGCTGGGTGGGGCGTGCTCTGGCCTGCCGCCTCTTAGGGTCCTTGAGGTCCACAGGCCACAGTGGTGCACCTTCGTGTGTGAGGAGGGGGAACCACAGGGGGCAAAGTCACGGTGGGAAGCCTGTGCTAGGCCAGAGGGCAGCAGAGACTTTGGTGGGAAGGACCTGTTCCCACTTGGACTGCCTTCCTGTCCCTTGTGATGAACTGTGGCGGTCTCTGCCCGGCACTGGCCTTGCTTCTCCGGTTCTCCCCTCCTGAATACTGTTTGGAAACCCCAAGACCCACCCAACCCCATGGAAGAGCCAGAAGCAGGGGCAGAGGGAGGCTTGGCCAGGGAACAGGAACTGGGTCAGCTGGAAGCTGGATACATCCTGGAGGGGGTAGCCCAGGGGCTCAGGAGCATGGCTTGAGTAGGTGGGAGACAGACCCATGAGGCTCCAGCCTGGGGTGGTGGCTCAGCCTGACCATGTCTGGGTGCACGTTGTGGACTTCCCCAGGGGACTCCTGAACGGGTCAGCCCAGCCCTTGCCTGTAGCAGTGGGGGGATATGGAGAGGGGCAAAGGTAGGGTTGGATGAGGCCTCCCGGGGTCTCATGTGGAGACCACACAGCCTCATGCTGCCCGTCCACTCTAGGGACGCCCTGGATGCGCTGGGCCTGAAGCGCTACTGTTGCCGCCGAATGCTGCTGGCCCACGTGGACCTCATTGAGAAGCTGCTCAACTATGCGCCTCTAGAGAAGTGACTGCTGACCACCGCTGGCGGGCCTCGCCCTCTGAGTTGGGGGCTTGGAGCAGGGCCAGACCATGGCCCGGAAGTGACCGTGCACGTTGCCTGAGCTGATGAAACCCTGTGAGATTGCAGGGGGTGGGCTCGGAGTGAGGTCTGACCTGTCTCAAGGAGGAGCCATCCAATAAAGCTCTTTGCTGAACCACCAAGAGGGCCTCCAGCTGGGCTGGCTTGGGCTCTGCGCCTGCGCCCCAGTGCCCAGACTCCTGCCTGATGCTATCAGGGGGAGAGGAGGGAGGCTTTGAAGTAGGCCTCCAGCCGCCCAACCGAGGCACAGACGGTGCTTCTGGGCCGATGGGGATGAACCCCATAGCACAGCATCCAATGGCCCTGCACTGGCACCTGGTCTTGTGCTCTCAGGGGCTCTGATGGCCTTCTCCAACTCAGGCTTAGAGAGGCATGAGCTGTCACCCTGCGTTGGGGTTGAGTGGCCCTCAGCAGGCCAAAGGCGGGGGCGAGGAGGGATCGTGAAATGGGCCCCTCTGTATGCAGAAGAGGAGCCTGGATCGGGGAGCACGCAGCCTGCATGGCACAGCCCGTACCCCCTGCCCAAGCCTCCCACTCCCCAGCCCTGGCTCCCTTCTCAGGGCATTGCCTCCACCACAGGTTCTGCCAGACACCCTGCCTTAGCCACCACCTCCATCGCCACTCGCGGGCCAGGAGCTCTTCCTGCACCTCCTGGCCTCCCCTCGTATCTGCCCACACTCTTGGCCTGTTAGGCCTTCTGTCCTGTGTCTTCTCTGCTCTGGCATGTCACCACCTTTCTGTCCCCAGAACACACTGGGTTCTTCCCTTTCCGGGCCCTGCTTGTTGCCCCTGCTGCCCTGTAGCCACCGGGACGTATCCCCCAGCTCCCTGCTCTTCTCCTAAATCATGATATCAGATAGGGAGATGTGTCTACCCTGCTGGACTGGGGGACCCTAAGCACCGGAACCTGTCACTAGAGGAGTCGGTTCCAGAAACGTTTATTGGGTCCTGTGATGTGGCAGGAGCAGCTCTGGTGGTTGGGTCACAGCAGCCACCGCAGGGCGTCCTCGCAAGAAACAGCACTGAAGGAGTGGGCACGTGGGCTCAGTGGGGAGACGAGGCCCTGCCCAGCACGAGGAGGCAGAGGCCCGGGGCAGGGGTGACACCGAGCAGAGCGGGGCTGACAATGGCCCGCAACAGCCACTCCATGCAGAGGTACATGCCTGAGACCAGCCTCAACCATCACGGGGATGTGTCTGTCCAGTGGGCTGGGAGCCCCCCAGGGCAGGCCAGCCTGGCCTCTGCCCCATTCTGCCCAAATTTACCCACAGTCCAGTCCCTCTGACTAAACACTGGCATCAGGAACTGCCAGAGGCCCCATGACCCCACCCAAAAGGAGGCAGCCTACGGGAGTGAGGGGGCTTTTAGTCAGAACCCAGGAGCCCCCACCCCTGCTGGAGGGCAGAGCTAGGCAGGGGCCCTTCCTCAGGCCTGGGGCTTTGGTGTGCAGCAAAAGGCACTCGAAGCTAGGAAGGGGGTGTCACCAGAGACCACTTTGGTGGGGGAGTTGGGGGGCGGGGAGGGAGGCAGGAGCAGTGGACTCTGGAGAGCTCCGTCCCCATCAGTAGTCTCAGATCAGTAGTGAGAAGCTTCAGCTCTAGCAGGCACGGGCATGGGCACGCCGCCCATGTAGGCAGAAGAGCTCAGTAGTGCTCCAGCTTCAAGCTCTTGTACAGACAGCAGGTGAAGATCATGCCAAAAACCTGTGGTGGCGGGGCAGGCCAGGTGTGAGCAGGGGCCACAGGGCCCTCTACCTGCCATGCCCCACTTGTACAGGCAATGCACCTGCGTGCAGGTGATGCCCATGCCTGATACCTGGCTCCCACGTACAGGCAGTGCCCACGGCCCTGTGCCTGACACCCAGCCCTGCACCCGATGCCCAGCTTCCCTACACACAGGTGATACCCACGGCCCGTGCATCTACACGCAGGTGATGCCCACGCCCAGCCCTGGCACACAGGCAATGATCGGAGCCCTGCTCGCAGCCCTGTGCCCAACACCCAGCCCCCACACAGGCAATGCTCATGGCCCTACACCCGATGCCCAGCTCCTGCATGCAGGTGATGCCCGTTGCCCGCGTCCACCCAGCTCCTGCACGCAGGCGTTGCCCACGTCCGCCCTGCACCTGCACTCAGGCGATCCCCATGGCCCGTGTCCGCCCCGCACCTGCACGCAGGCGATACCGAGGCCCACGGCCCCAATGATCCTCAGGTGCTCCTGGATGAAGGTCTCCAGCTTGGTGATACAGCCGCCCTGGCAGTGGGGGCAGAGTGCTAACTAAGCATGGCCACTCCCCCATCAGTGCCAGGGATCTGCTGCTGTGGGCTGCCCCCAGTGTCCCCGTCCACACTCAGTGTGGCCCCAGTGTCTCAGCCCCTTACCCAGGGGGGCCAGGTCCCACCAGCCAACCTACCTCCACCTTGTAGATGTTGGAGGCGTGGTCCCGCCGGCCACAGCCATCCACCACAGTCTTGCAGCAGCTGTCAGGGACCACGCGGCCACTTGCCTCACCCGAGCGGATCCACTCACTGTCCTGCCAATCCTTTGAGTTGTTGCTGCCACAGCAGTGGAACTGGCGGGAACATGGGGTGGGCTGAGCACATGGGCAGAGGCCCTGCAGACACGCATGAGCACAGTCACTCCTGCAGGGCTCCGTGGGACAAACGGCAGCCGTGCACGCACACACACGCACGCTTACGCGTCAGAGCCCATGGGGGCCACGCATACACACACACTCCTCGGGGGCCATGCACATACACATGCTCACGCCTCGGGGCCCACAGGGGCCTTGCACACACACATCTCAGACCCCATGGGGGCTGTGCGCACACACACACTTCAGGGCCACGGGGGCCTTGCACACGGTCCAGCCTCAGGGCCCATGGGAGCCTCGCACACACACATGCTCAGGCTTCAGGCCACAGGGGCCTTACACTTCAGGGCCCCCGGGGGCCGTGCACACACACATGCTAATGCTTCAGGGGCCCCGGGGGCTGCACGTGTATGCACATGCGCGCACACACACACTCACTCCTTGGGCCTACAGAGCTCTCTCACACCACCTGCCTACCTCTTGCTGTAGCTTGTCCACGGCGCTGGTCACACCCTCGTGGCCTGGCTGGTGGTACTGCTTTGTCATGGTGTCCTTCAGGTTCTCCTTAAGCTCTGTGTTCAGCTAAGGGGCAGAGTGGAAACTTCAGCTTCAATGTCTAAGACCCTCCAAAGCAGAATGGGGAAGCTCGGACACTGAAGGAAAGGACTGGGGTCAGACAGAAGCTGGAAGAGGACACTGAGCTCCATGGCCCCCATGAGTCCCAAGAGTGAGCAGCTTTGTGGGTGGGTTGTCCACCCCTGGGGTCCCTGCCCTATCAACCCAGCCCCACCTCCACCTCTATGGGCCCAACAGCATAAAGGTTGGCTCTAGAAGGATCACATGTGTACATACATGTTCCTGTGTGTGCGTGTTGCTATGTATATGTCCCTGCACTGGCCCATGTGTGCATGCTTGGCTACGTGTGTCCCTGTGTGTACATGACACTACATGTAGGCCTGCGTCAGCACGTGCACGCCCCAGCTGTGTGTATCCCTATGTGTGTCCCTGCAAGAGCTCACAGGAATACCACACGTGAGCTCACACAGGTCTGCCATCCCCATCAGAGCGTTCCCTGGGGTCCACGTCACAGGCTGGAAAGAACCAACCAGGCTGTGGGAGGTATGGCCCTGCGTGTGTGTGTCCCTGCCTGCCTGTGTGTATAAGCTGCCGTGTGTGTGCATGTCCTCGCGTGCCTGCGTGTATATGCTGCCGTGTCTGTGCGTGTCCCTGCATGCCTGCGTGCATGTGCTGCCATGTGTGTGCATGTCTCCGTGTCCGTGTGCACGTGCTGCCGTGTGTGTGTGTCCCTGCATGCCCGTGTGTATGTGCTGCCGTGTGTGCGTGTCCCTGCGTGTACATGCTGCCGTGTGTGTGTGTCCCTGCGTGCCTGCGTGTACATGCTGCCGTGTGTGCGGGTGTCCCTGCGTGCCTGCGTGTACGTGCTGCCATGTGTGTGTGTGTCCCTGCGTGCCTGCGTGTACGTGCTGCCGTGTGTGCGGGTGTCCCTGCGTGCCTGCGTGTACGTGCTGCCGTGTGTGCGGGTGTCCCTGCGTGCCTGCGTGTACGTGCTGCCGTGTGTGCGGGTGTCCCTGCGTGCCTGCGTGTACGTGCTGCCGTGTGTGCGGGTGTCCCTGCGTGCCTGCGTGTACGTGCTGCCGTGTGTGCGGGTGTCCCTGCGTGCCTGCGTGTACGTGCTGCCGTGTGTGCGTGTCCCTGCATGTACGTGCTGCCATGTGTGCGCGTGTCCCTGCGTGTACGTGCTGCCATGTGTGCGCGTGTCCCTGCGTGTACGTGCTGCCATGTGTGCACGTGTCCCTGCGTGTACATGCTGCCGTGTGTGCGCATGTCCCTGCGTGCCTGTGTGTACGTGCTGCCATGTGTGTGCGTGTCCCTGCATGTACACAGCCCCTCATGCTTTGTGCCTGTCCCTCCGTGTGGACGTGTGTGTGTGTCGCTGTGTGTGTGTGTCACAGTGTGTGTGTCTGTGTCCATGCGTGTCCCCACATGGCTCGGCCCCTCACCTGCTGGTAGTAGACGTACGCCAGGACGCCAGCAATGATCTCCAGCAGGAAGATGATGAAGAGTAGGATGAAGTACTGGGGGGCAGAGGCCCGGTGAGGCTGGGCGCCAGCACAAACACTCCCTGGCCGAGGACCTGGTGTCCAGGCTCCACAGGGTGGAGTCCCCGCCCCGGCTCTCCAGCTCTCCAGGCGGTGGGCAGGGGCTGGGAGACGCCACACTACCCCCTGCTTTCCCAGGAGCCTGGGTTTCCCATGCCCAGCCCTCAGGGGTTTACGAGGACCCACGGGGCTAGGCAGGGCCCACCCGGCTGAGCTGCACCAATGCCAGCGTGGTGTGCACACTGTGCCCCCATCCTGTCATTTCCTCCCATCACTCCCTCTTCCTATCAGGGACCCAGAGCCAGTCTCCAGACACCTGGCGGGGACCCCTTGTCAGGCCCCCACCCTGTGCCAGCCATGCCCTGCTGACCAGGCGCAGCAGGTTCCGCCGCTCCTTGAAGGTGGCACAGCAGCCCAGGACGCCTGTCACCATGACGATCACACCAGCCACCACCAGGATGTAAGCTGTGACCAGGTAGGTGCTGGAGGACAGCAGGCTGATGTAGTCGCTCTTGAGGGCCAGTGTCCAGATGCCCACCGCCATGACAGCCAGGCCAGCCAGCTGTGGTAGTAAACACAGCTCACAAGTCTGGGAAGGCCAGGGGGCCAGGCTGAGCTCCCAGGCCAGGGTGGGCCCACTCCTCACCCAGAAGCAGCAGTTGAAGGTGAACAGCAGGTACTTGAGGCAGATGGTGCCACATGTCTCCTTCTTCTCACTGAACTCCCCCATCCTGGGGACTGCAAAGGCCTGGGGCGGGGGGAGGGGAGGGTCAGACAGCATAATACTAGCCCCTGACTGTGAGGACAGCCGGACGCCAGCTGGAGCAGGAGGCCACACAGGCAGTGATGCCCAGGCTGACCGGTGTTGGGGCCTGGCCAACACCATCCACCGGCCTGGGAAGGAGTCTCCATGGAAACAGGTCAAGAGTCACTTCCCGAGGAGGGCAGCCAGCGTAGTGCCCTTATCCCCAGCTGCAGCCAGGACCAACCCCAGATGCTACAGTGGAGCCCTAGGGCTGGGCAGGAAGCCCCACTTCCCAGAGCAGAATTCAGGGTAGGGGGGCATGGAGGACTCCCAGCCCCATCAGCCGACTCACGCTGGCCGTCAGGGAGGAAACCCCAGCAGGCCCCAAGGGTGAGCTCATCAAGCCCGCCCTCCCCCACAGCATTCCCCGGGCCCCACGTCACAGGCAGGCAGGACCTAACCGGCCTGTGGGAGGAGAGGAGGCCCATTGGAGACAGCCTGGGGTGGAGACAGCTGGGCCTCTACCAACTTTTTGGCCTTGGAGCCTCAGTTTCTTCAGCTCTTAAGGGCAGCCCTCCTTCCCCTGCAGCCAGCCAGGATGGGGAAAACGGAGGACGAGGGCAGAGCTACCTCTGCAGAGCGGAAGGCACTGGCGGGGGCTGTGCTCCTGGAGCGTCTACGTGGGGCTCCCTGTCCACACCCGCTCTGTTGTGTCTGTACCAGGGAGGCAGCCCAGACAGTGCAGGCGCCCAGGGCCACATTTCCAGACAGGCCCTTCAGCTACCCAGACTGAACTGCCCAGCCCTCCCTGTCTCCCCACCCTCCCTGCCTCCCCGCCCACAGCTCACCAAAAGGTGCCTCAGGTAAGGAAGTAAGGCAGGTGGACAGGAGTTTCCTGGAGACACACTAGAGGGCAGATCACAGGTCACAGGTCACAGATCCTTCGGTCCCTCCCTGGGCCCAGGCCAGAGCTGGGCTTCCTGGCAGGGCAGGCAGAGTTCACTCCCAGGAGACAGGCTGGGGCCCAGGACTGGCCCTCCCCCACCAAGTTCCACCCATCCTCGCCAGAGACAGCGGGGCAGCCAAGCCTGGTGTTTTGGTCCGGGCTTGGGCAGGGCGGGGTAGAGAACATTTCCGGACAGTCCGATCTTGGCAGGGACCTCATGCCTCCTCAGTCCACCCCACCCTAGGCCTTAGCTCCAGAGCTGTCACTGATCTCCCCCAGACAGCAGCAGCTACAGCCTGGGAAAAAAAGGGCTTGGATGCCACGGCTGAGGTAGAGGGATGGGCACAAACACCCTGCCACTGAGCTGGGGGAACACAGACCCCCACCACTGGTCTAGGGGTGACACAGACCCCCACCACCAAACTGGGAGCACAGGTCCCTGCCACTGAGCTGGGGAGGCACAGACCCCTGCCACCAAACTGGGGGCACACACACCCTACCACCAAGCTGGGAGGCACAGAGCCCCACCACTGACCTGGGGGTTTACAGACCCCCACCAAGGAGCTGGGGGTAGAAATAGACGCCCAAGTAAGTATTCACCTGGGGAGATGCCTCAACCCCACCCACTGGTCCTAGGCCTTCTGGGGAGGCTGGCTCAGGGCACGGCCAGGGATCCGCTGAGGGTTGGTCCCTCTTCCCAGGAAAGCCTGGCAGACGTGGGAAGGCTAGCGTGGGCCCTCCAGAAATAGCTCCTGCAGCGGGAATAGCGCAGCCCTGCCCCAGGCCCTGACCCTCAACCGAGCCCTAGGACCGTCCGCGCCCAAGCAGGGGACCCCGGACCCCTCCAGCCAGGCCGGGAGAGGAATCCCCGCGTCACCGCGATGAAGTCACTGCCGCTGCCGCCTCCACCGGCCGCGGCCAATGGCCTGTCCCCCAGCCCTGGGTGGTGGGCGGGCCTGCTGCCGAGGGAGGGGACCGGTGTCGGGACAACGAGGGGCGCCCGGACGGCGCATTCCGGTGCCCTGCCGGAAGGGGGGGGCCAGGCCTGTCCCAGGACCCGGGCGGCGCCCCCCACGCCCGTCTCCCTGCGGGAACAGCCTGCGAGGGGCCTGCGGCCGGATCCGGCGGGGGCGGCCTCTTCGCCTTCCCGCCGCCGGTAGCCGGTCTCCCGACCCGGGCCGCACGGAGCCTTCGGGCCAGGCCCGCGCCCCTCCGCGCCCCTCCGCGCCCCCGGCCGGCCTTGCTGGCGGCGCACTCACCCACCACGCGTCTGGGTCCAGGCTCCGGCGGCCGCGGCGTCTGCGGGGGCGGCGGCTCCGGGAGGCGACAAAGCGCGGCCCCGGGGCTGCCAGTGGGACCCGCCCCGGGCCCGCCCATCGCCGCCACGCCCCTCTGCAGGCCACGCCCCCTCAGGCCACGCCCCTCCGCAGGCCACCCCTCCGCAGGCCTGCGGACGCGGGGCAGGTCTGAACCAGAGCTCGGGGTGGGCAGGGACCCAGCAGCTACAGGTGTTCCCGGGTGGGCCGGGGATAGCGGACGCCACGGGGGCGCCCCGAGCCCAGCGACGGCCCCACCCCCTCCAGAGACCGAGGAACTGGGCAGGGAGGCGGGGCCAGGGCCGAAGGTGGTGTCCATGGGCTGTGGCCATGGCCCAGCCCCCTTTCCCTCCGGAAGGACGCCGGCCTAGGCGAGTGGGAACTGGGGGCGGCGATGTCGTTAGATGCAGGAGAGGAGCTACCTGGGGGACAGTGTGGCGACAGCGGGGAAGGGGCGGGGAGGCCAGGAGCCACCTCAGGAGTTCCTGCAAGAGACCCCGGCCTGGACGCCATGGGGGCCTGGGGGTGGTGCCAGGGGCTGAGGAGAAACCACAGGGCCTGGTGACCAGCTGAACAAGGAGGTTGAGAGTGGGAGTGGGGAGGGGCCTTCTGACCTGCAAAGCCCCCCACAGCCCCAGGCCGGGTCTGGGTCTGTGCCCTCCGTTGGAGCTGCTCTCTGTGGGCAGTGGGCAGGACTCCTCCACCCCCAGCTCCCTGCTGGGTGCAGGCAGGGCAGTAGGAGAAGGGGGGGGGCAGCTCCAGGGTGGCCCCAAGAGGTTCCTCTCAAGACTACCAGCCTGGGAGCGGGGAGGATTGAGCAGCACCCCCCCAGGCTGTGTGGACAGACTGAGGCTGGGAGCCAGCAGGAAGCCCCTCTGGAGACAGTGGGGAGCCACTGCTGGGCTTCAGTCCCCTCGTCCGCACACTGGGTCCCAGGGGCTTCTGCTTTGATGAGTGATGAGGACTTGGGCTTGACCAGGGACACGCAGA
The DNA here is from genome assembly GCF_030014295.1 of Loxodonta africana. Classification (NCBI taxonomy): domain Eukaryota; kingdom Metazoa; phylum Chordata; class Mammalia; order Proboscidea; family Elephantidae; genus Loxodonta; species Loxodonta africana. The sequence goes on along the minus strand of NC_087348.1, from coordinate 861,052 downwards.
GGGCATGCACAGACACAAACAAGGATCTCAGCCCTGTCACTGAAGGGGCAGACAGGGTTTGCAGTATGACCCCGTGCAATCCATGTACCAGGCACGTGCCACGTGTGTGCCACACATGTGCATAGACACGCCACCCCCATGCCATATATACGCTGTGACTCCCAGACACGCAGAAGGCCAAGAAGCAGGAGGTGCGGGTCACCAGGTTTTATTGGATGGAGGGGAGTTTCTGTTGGGGTTGATGGGATGGGGACAAGTTGAAGACCAGCAAAGGGGCACACATCATGCAGGTTAGTTCCTTCATGTCTGTGGCAGGCAGGCAGGGCAGCACACCCGGTGGAGCCCACTTCCTGGATGGGCAGCCCCCCAGCCATGACAAGTTCCCACCGAGGGCAGCCCCTGCACTTAACGCCCAATGAGTCACTTGGACCAGTCAGCGGGCACCAGAGAGGTGGCCAGAGCCTCGGCGGGCAGGGCGAGCCCAGCCGCAGCAGGAGCAGCAGCAGCAGCCAGCAGGCCCGGGCAGGCGGGCTGCAGCCAGGGCCTTCCTCCGGCCACTGCCCAGCTGCTTGGTCTCACAGGCGTCCCTCTCGTCGCGCAGCCGGGTGTTCAGCTCCCTGGGGAAGGGAGGGTCTAAGGCTCTGAGAGGTCTGAGGTGGTCACATCTCTCCAGGAGCAACAATCTTGGGCAGGGCAATGCGCATTCTGGGTCCCCCCCCACAGGCCAGAAGAGTGGTGTCTAGCTGGGGCTGCAGCATGAGGGATGGAGGGCAGACATCAGGAAGGACTTAGTCCCAGAGGGAAGGGGGCGGTGGCCCAGGAAGGTTTGGGAGTAGAGAGCCCCCTGCCCTGCCAACTCCCGCTGCACGCGGCCCAGTGCCGGCACCTGAGAAGTTCCAGCTGCCGCAGAAGGCTGAGCTTCTCCTTCTGCATGTTCCTCGAGACGGCGACCACATCTCTACGAATGGGAGGCAGTGAACAATGCTGGAGGCTCGGCGGGCACCCCAGGACCCTCCCAGCGGAACCCCCACGCAGGTCGGGGAAAGGGAATGGCCGTGAACGTGGCCCACACCTGAGCCCCAGGCGCGACTCCGGCCCGCCCCCGCGCGCGGGACCTGCCGAGGACACGCCTCGCGGGGGCCTGCCCACCCAGCACCCGGGTACCGTTGCTTTTGCTCCTGGCGACCCTGAGCGTCGCCCTCCAGCCTGCGGAGCTGTTCCTGCGCCCCCTCCAGCTGCGATCGCAGCGCCTCGTTGGCCAGCCACAGCTGGGCGTTCTGCGCCTGGGCCTCCAGCTGCTCCGCGGCCCGGGTCTGCAGCTGCTGCTCTAGCTGCGAGGGTTAGGCGGGGAAGGGAGGCTCGCGGGGCTGCCTTGCCCCGACGGGCTGTCTTGCCACGACTCCCGACAGTTCTGGAGATGGGGACACTGAGGCACGGGGATCCCCAGGCACCTAGGGGTGCACCGCGACGGTGGGGAGAGTGTCTGGGCCAGGGCCACTCACCTCTCGCTGCCGCAGGACCGCACGCTGCAGCTCCTGCTCGCGGCTCTGCAGCTCCTGCTCCAGGCAGCCTCTCTGCTCCTGCTGGGGGAGGTTCTGCGAGGGATAGGGACACCTGAGCCGCTGCAGGCGTCAGGGCCGCAGAGGAAGGACGCCAAGGGGCAGGAGCCCGAGTAGAGCTAGGGTGAAGCAGGGGGCGTGGCCAGGTGGAGGAAAGGTGGGGGAGGCCCAGAGGGTCCTATTGAGCTGGGAGGCAGCCTGGAGGGCGGAGGTGGAGCCCTCGGGGGCGTGGTCAACTCCGAGACCGCGTAGCCTGGGGCAAGCTCGGCAGCGCTTGGGCTGCGCGGGACTTGCCGGCCCACCTGAGTCCGCAGGCGCTGGCGCTGCTCGACGAGCTGCTGCTCCATCTCCTCGTACAGGCACCGCACCTCCCTCTCATGCTCGCTCTCCCGCCTTGTGTGTGTGGGGGGCAGGGGGGACGGCTAATAAGGACCTGTCACCTCTTCAGCCCCCGGCCGCTCCTCCGTCGGCTCCCAGGCCCTGCCGGCACCCAGCGCTCACCGCCGCAGCGCCTGCTCCAGGCCGTCCCGCTCCCGGGCCGCCTCTTCCAGGCAGGTCGACGCGCTCATCAGGACGTCCTCGAAGCACCCCAGCAGCTCGGGTCGCTCGCGCTGCAGCAGGGTCCAGAGTGTTCGTACGGCCGGCTGCCTAGAGGGGCGGTCGGGGATGAGGCCAAACCCCAGGGGGAGGGCAGCCTGCGCTCCGGTTCCCCATCATTCTCGAGGGTGAGTCCCCGGGACAGCCCTGCGGCCCGGGACCGGCGCGTTTGTCGGCTTGCATCGCGTCTGTCAGTGTGTGTTTTTGCGCCTGCCTCGGGGTCCGTGCGTGGTGTGGCTGTGCGTGGTGGCAAGGTGTCATGTGGCAAGGGCTGTGCCGTTGTGTGTGTGGTCGTGTTCAGAGACTCAGCTGTCAGCTTGGTAACCCAGCTGCCACCTCCCAAGATGCAAATTATGCGGGAAATCACGCCTGCCCCTCCCAGGATTTGCAGCTGAGAAGGAATGGCTGGGTCCAGCACTGCCTAAGGATTCTTCCAGGGGACAGACACGCGGGTGACATGGAAAGACAAGACGCAGATGGACAGATGGCAGACAAGGACCGCGGCTGAGCAGGAGGCAGCATCGACTCACTCGCCCAGGACCCGGGCCACCCCCAGCTCCTCGAGTGTGGTACAGAATCGCTCCACCTCCTCTTCCTCCTCCTCCAGGGAGCTCCTGCGGCCCTGAGCGTCTGGCCAGCCAGACTCAAAGGTCTCCTCCGCGGCCCTGGGCAGCGAGCCCTCGGCCAACTCCATGCCCACAAACTTGCCTGTGGGCAGGGGAGGGAGCAATTACCTAGGGCCCCAGCTACTCCTCCATCTGTGTTCCCACCCCACTCAATCCTCCCGGTGTCTCCCTCCCCCCCCCTTCGCAGCCTGCCCTCTCTCTGGGCCCAGTTTCCTGTTTTTCTTCCTCATTCTGGACCGAGTGGCCTGGGAATGGGAGGTGACAGTCTGGCTCCAGCCAGCAAGGGGCATGCCTGGCTCACAGCCCCGCCTGGGTTTGTCACCAGGGAGGGAATGGGGGTGCTGCTGAAGCGGGGATCTCCGGTGAGGTTCCCATACCAGCACTGCCCCCGAGGAGGTGATGGAGAGGGCAGGGTGTGTTTGTACGGCCCACAGAGCTCCACATGTGCCAGGTGCAGGGTCTTTGGGCACCAAGGACAGGACCTGGGCTCACCCAGGCCAAGGCAGAACTCCCGAAGTGTGAGAAAGCCAGTGCAGGCCTGGTCCAAACTCTCAAAGACGGCCTCCAGCTGCTCGGGCGTTAGGGGCAGGTCGCTCTGCAGGCCCTGGCCAGGTAAGAAGAGCAGGATTGAGCGACCAAGGACACCTAGGGCACAGGGCACCTCCTGGGGTGGGGACTCACCTGCAGGTCGTGCCGGGTGATAAAGCCCTTGGCCTCCTTGTCACACAGTAGGAACAGCTCCTGCGCCTGCTCCAGCATCATTGTTCCCCGCGGGGGCCCCGCAGAGCCCCCCTTTTCCTCTCCTTCCTCCTCCTGGGCTTCCCCAGCCCCAGGTTCCGCCACGCTGGCCATGGCAGCCGGTTGCGGCAGTGCTCTGAAGCCAGGGAGAGGTCAGAGCCTGAGATGGGAAAGGATCAAGAGCGTGGGGTGTACATGGGAGTGTGTGCGGGAGAGCCAGGCAACACTTCCTCCTGCCAGGTGGGGAAGTGAAAGGCCGGGTAATGATCCGAGGAGGAGGAGGATGGCAGTAAGGTAGGCCCATTGGTGGGAGTGCTTCGGGGCTGGAGTGTCGCTGGGGTGAGATGGGGTAGGCTCAGGCCTTTGGGAGTCGCCCAGCGTGGGTCTGGCCTACAGGGACCAGGAATCGCAGAGGAAAGGGTGCCCTGTCCAGGGGGACCCTCAGCTCAGGTGCTAGCTACAAAAGAGCTTGAGGTGCAAAGTGAGTTGTGGATGGCACCTGGCAGCCGAGAGAAGAGAGTTGGGGGTACGCGAGTGGTCAGCCAGAGGGAAGCAGACATGTCCTGGAGCGGGGGACTCTGTGGGCCCGCGAGTCTGGGCCTGAGCTTTCTTCCCTCCAGCCAGCTGGCGAGGTGGTGTAGCTCCTCCTCCCGGCGCCCACGCCCCGCCCACCAGGCTCTAGGGCCCAGGGGTTGCATGTGCTGGGTCCCTTCCCCAACCTCTTGCCTTTGGTCAGAATCAGCCCTCGGAGTCTGGGCTTAATACCCCTCCCCGTAGAACCAGGGCCCCTCCCCCAGGCTCGCCCCCACCTGTCCTGGAACCTCCGCGTGGACGCCCCGCCCCCTAATCTGAGCCACCTGTCCTTCCCACACGCCCTGGTCCCGACTTCTCAAAGGCCCTCCTCAGCGCGGTCACCCCCCTGGCCCCGCTGCGGTCCTCTGTCCTCAGTCCGGCCCCTGATCCTCCCCCACCCCATATTCGGCAGGGTTGGTGGGGGGCACGACCTTCACAGAGGGCAGGTCTGAGGAGGCGGCAGGCTTGAGGAGGGGACGCGAAGGGCCAGGCATCCCCCCCGGGCTCCGCCATCGCCTCACCCGGACCGGGTCGCCACCCCCGCCGGTGGCTCGGGGGCTCCACCGGACCCCAGGTCCATCCCAGGCGGAAGCTGAGCTCTGGCCGCCCAGGGAGGAGGGACGAGGGCCGGGGGCGGGGCCCAGAGGGCCCCCAAAGACCCGAGAGGCCCCGAATCCCGACTCTGCGCCCCTTAACGCGTCTAGGGGGGCCGTGCGCCCGGGTGGGCAGAAGGGCGGGCCGAGGCGGCGGCGGGACGGACCCCGAGGCGCCTACCTGCGAGCAGAGCCGCCGCACCTGCCGCGAGCCCCGGCAGCTCCTCCCGGAAACGCACGGCGCGCCCCGCCCCGGCTCGGCTCAGACCCCTGAGCGCGGCTCCCACTGTCCGGGCAGACGCCAAGACTCCGGCCGGCCCAACCTGCCAGGGCAGAGCCGTCGCGCGCTCCTGTCGCTGTCGCAGTGCCCCTGCCTCGGCGCTACCCCGGGGCGCAGCGGCCCCGCACCCCACACAGCCAGCACCCTGCTCTCGATCCCCGGAGCCCGCACCCAACCCAGCCAGGCCCCTGCATCCTACCGCCAGCTGGCCTAAACGTGGGGCGGCGATGTCAGCCCCCAGGGACCTGGGGACCTTCCCGGAGCAGGGCCAAGGCCGCCCCGCCGGGCGGGGGAAAGACACCAGCGTCCGGAGAGGGGCCGCCCCTATCCTCAGGATCCAACGCGAGGCGCCAAAAAGTGTGTGTAGGAAAAGCCGGGGCCGGAAATAGAACAAACAATTTTCAATGGTTATCTGCTGGGGGAGGTGGCACGACTTTCTCGTCTATGTTTCCACTTTGTTTTTTTCCAATTTTTTGACAATAAACTTGCGGTACTAGAAAAACCAAAAAACCAAACCAAACGCGCTGCTGTCGAGTCGATTCCGACTCATACGGACCCTAGAAAGTAGTAAGTTAGCAGCATGAGTGTGTGTGCATGTAGGGGAGAGGGAGATCCCTGCCTTGGCAGCACCCCCCAGCCCAGGACTCCTGTATGACACAGCCCTGAGTTCCCCTTGGGAAGGAGCTGGGGGGCCTGAGTGTGACCCTCCTGCTGGGGAAAAAACGACCATCTCCTTCCTGAGGCCCCTCCCCCTCCTGGCCCCTGCACCCACCTGGAGGGACTGGCCTCTGGGGGACTCCTAGGCCTCTCCTCAAGGGAAGGGACCTTCAGATCCAGCTGAATCGGACAGGCTGGGCCTATTGGACAAGACCTTGAGACTGAGAGGGGATGGCCCCTGGCAAATGGAACCCACAGGGGACCTGCCTGGCCGGCTCTCCCAGTCCTGCGGTCCCATGACCGTTATTGTTGGCACTCCTCTGTCACCACCACAGCTGCCCCACACCTCCGGAGGGGATGGGGGGCTGAACCCAGCAGGACTAAGAGTTCTGGACACCCAGCCAAGCCCTCCTCCTCTCCTTCTGCTCCAGCACCTCTCCCCCCATGGATCCTTTTGGTTACCAGGAGAGCTGGCCAAGTCCCCTTAGAGTGTCCAGGGACAGAAGAAGCTTTCACAAAACTGTCTCCCCAGGACGAAATCCACATTTCACCCCACCTCAGCATTCCAGACCCTTCATATATACTGTCAGGTGGCAAGCAGGAGACAGAGACAGATGGCAAGTGCACCTGGCCAGCAAGGCTTGTGACCGAAGTAAAAGCACAGAGCCTTGCACTCCAGGCCAAGTGCCCAGCAGGAACAGGGCCCCAGGTCTGGGGCCTCTCCCACAGCTGTCCCACCAGGGATCTGCCCCACACCCATCAAGTTGCCAAGTGGGAGGAGTGGCAGGCGGCACTACCTTTTGTAAACATTACTTAGTTTTATTAAGCAGGGTTCTGGTTCCAAATATTTTCACTGGCCCTTGGAAAGTTGCACCCAGGGCTAAGCCAGCGGGCCTTGGAGCAGACTGGGGCCTGTGCATGGGTAGAGCCGGAGGGGTGACCCTGAGACAGGGCACCAGGCCCGGCTGGCAGGCCCCAAGTGCCAGACCCAAGGAGAGTGGCCCTAAGATGAGGGAACAGACCAGGATCTGCTGGAGGAGGGACAAGCCAGCTCTGTCACCAGGACCCCGCACGGCGGGGGGGGGGGGGGTAGGAATCACAAGCAAAGGACGCAGGGCTGAGTTGTGGCTTTTATTAAATCCGATTTAGCGAAAATAAATAATTCCCGACACACATTCCTCAGCAAAACACGAATCGGGAGGGAGAAGCCCGTGCAAAGTTCTCAGAAGTAACTCTGCACTGCCGGCGGGCACCGTGCAGGGCCGGTCCGGGAGCCCCAGGCGGGTGGAGGGAAGAGGAGGTTAAGGCACAGGTGAGGGGGCCGTCTGCGGAGCGGAGGTCGTCCGCACCCCTCCCCACTCAGTGCAGCAGTGAGCGGTTTGTGCGGGGAGGAGTCACAGCAAGCGCTCCTCCCCGCAGCCGAGGGGCCCCACGCCCTCACTCTACAGCCAATGGGGAATGCGGAGAAGGGTGTGGGGCCTCGGCCGCCCCAGGGCCCTGCCTCACCGGCCAGGGAGGCTGGGGGCCTGGCCCTCGGCACCGGAACCCCAAGGGACTTGGGAAGGCCCGGCGGGCGCGCTCAGCACCGGGGTAAGTCGGGCGGGGGCTGCGAGGGGGCGGGGGCGGGGGCGGGCGCGGGGGCGGGCGCGGGGCCGGTGGGCGGGCGCATGCGCAGGGCGTCGGGCGGGAAGGCCACGTTGGAGCAGAAAAGACCAAGCAGCAGCTGGCGCTGGCACTCCTCCCACTTGGCCAGCGCGTCCCCAAGCGAGAGGTTGTTGCGCATCCAAACGGGTAGCGCCTTGCTGTAGGTGGCGCAGGACACCGGCACGGAGGGCAGGGACTGGGTGCGGCGCAACTCCACCTGCTCGGAGAGCCTGAGGCGGGAGGGACAACAGAGACAGGACTTGAGAGGGGCCTCGAGGCTGCGGGCATGGGGGTAGCTGGCAGGCAGGGCAGCTCACCGGGCGGACAGGTGGCCGCCCAGCTTCCTTTTGGCGCGCATCATCAGGTACTGGCAGATACTCGCCGTCTGCTCCCTCATCCACCGGATGTCCTCGGGGACGTCTGGCAGCCACTCCAGCAAGCTGTAGCCGGGAGGGGGCAGCCTCAGGGCACAGCTGGGCCGGCACCCACCCTTCTCGCCCTGTCTGTGGCCGGCTTCAGAGACCCTGAGAGCCACCTCCCCTGCCCCCTCCGGCAGCCTCTCCAAGGTGACTGTCACTCATGGACAAGCCCCCAGTTCCATCTCCAGCACCCCCCACCCCATACCGGATGGTGAATGACACGGCGCTCTCCAGCGGCAGCGTGTAGGGCACCATCATGGCCATGGCCAGGCGCACGGGCAGCATGTTGGAGAAGGTGGTCATAAGGTCCTTGGGCTCCACGCAGGCCTCTAGCAGGGCTGGGGTTCGGGTGCAAGATGGAAGTTGGCGGCCGGCGGGGAAGGGGGAGCCCAGCGCTTCCTGCGGGCAGGTGCGCCATACCCTCCCACCTCTCTACGTCCTCCCCTCCTTTCGGGGCATGCACCCTCATTGAGCCTGGCAGGCAGGTGCTCCAGGATGTGATCCTCCCGGGGCGGCTGCAGGTGGTCCTCCGCTCGGGACCTCTCCACGGCCGCGGCCTCCTCCGCGGTCTCATCCGCAGGGGCGCAGGGGCTGGCCGGGGGCAGCGCCACCAGGGGGTTGGGCCGGTTCAGAAGGCCTGTGGGGGCGGGGGATGGGGGATGCAGGATCAGCGCGGTCTCCTGCAGGGGGCAGCAGCGCCAAGCCGACCTGCCCACCCAGCCCGCCACCTGCAGGAGACCGAACCAGGCAGCTCGTCCGCGACACCCGGGCGCCCACGCACCATTCCGCCGCAGGAAGCGCAGTCCGTCTCTGTAGCCCTGCTTGCACATCTCGCGCAGCACCTGAGGCAGGGGGATGGACAACTCGAAGCAGGAGTGACCCAAATATGCTGTGTTCCGCAGCCTTGAGTCCCTGCAGACGCTCTCCCTCCACAGGCACACACCTGTCCTCCACCCTGGGAGGGAAGAGGCTGGACAGGCTGCCCCCTCCCCTCCCACTGTCCAGGGGAGAGCTAGTCTTCTCTCCCAGCCCTCAAGAGAGGCTCTACAGGTCCTAGGTGCTCAGGAGAGGCTGTAGGGACCCCACCCCATCCTGGGTGCTCAGGAGAGGCTGTGCAGGTCCCTCACCCACCCTTGGTGCTTGGGAGAATCTGTATGGAACAGCCTCCCACCCCTGACTCTCAGGAGCAGATGTACAGGACCCCTCTCGCCCCCCTGGTACTCAGAGGAAGTGGCCCTGGAGCTGCTCACCACAGGGTCCGGGGGGAAGAGGGCCTTGGAGAGACGGTAGAGGTTGCGCAGGTTGAATTGGATGCTAGTGTTGGTGACCCGCAGCTCGTGGATGTTGGTGGAGCTGTCCTGCGGGCAGATGTCGCTCTCACCCGAGAAGGGGGACACGGTGATAGTGTTCTTGAGCTCATAAAGTGGCAGGTTGTCTGAGATGCCGCCATCCACATACCGCTGCAGGCCGGCCCAGACTCATGGTGAGCAGCCTGCAGGCTCAGTGACTGACTGACCCCCACCCAGCTGCTACCTGATGTGGGCCTCTCACCCACTGGGTGCTGGCCGTGGCTGGCCTGGGCAGTGAGTAAATGACTGCAAGGGGGTTGGGGGGCAGTCAGGAAGCATGTCTCCTCCGGGCAGCGGCTGCCTCTTGAGTAACCAGGCTGGGAAGTGAGGCAACAGGCAGCCAGCAGGGGTGAGGGCCAGGGGTGGCGGGGGGGCACAACGAAGCCTTCCTCCTCCGCCTCTTGTCCCACTGCCCAGACAGAAGCCGACTCTTGTCACCCCAAAAAAGGCAACCCCAGGCTGGACCAGGCAGGGATACTCACCACGCCCTGCAGGGAGGGGGGGATGAGGCCGCAGTACACGGGAATGAAGGTGCTGCAGACATTGGCCTATGGGGCAGGGACAGGAGGCGATGAGCAGGGGCCTGGGGGGTCAGACCCCAGCCCCAACCTGGCGCCACCAGAGCCCACCTGGATGAGCTCCTCCTTGGAGCTGAAGTGGTATATGATGACATTCTCGCCGTCCGAGACACGGGTCAGGGAGATACCCAGGCGCCCGCTGGCCCGTTCATGGCTGTTGTCAGGCAGTACCTTCAGCAGGCGGCCACGGATGATCTTCACCAGATTGAAGGAGGGGTGCAGTGGGCCCAGGAACCGCTTCCTGGCCTCCTTAGACACCTCAATCATACTGGCACTAGCCTCACCTGGGGCAGCAAGGCCAGTGAGCAGGGGTCAGGGACCAGCACTCCTGGGCTTAGCACCTAGCACCCTTCCCCACCTCCCGCTCCATGCCCAGGGTCGTGCAGTACGTAGTCTAGTGCAGGTGGCATCCTGATCAGCCCTGGAGGAATCTGAGTTGCTGTGGCCAGAGCCTGGCACACAGTTGGGACTTTTGCCACCTGCCCTTGGGGAGAGAGAGGCAAGCCACCACTCCCAGGATTGCAGAGAGCCAGGACTGGACAGTTGGGCTGGGACCTGCCCTCTGCCTGGTATTTCCCAACTGCCTGCCCCATGGGTCACTGGGCCCTCGTGGGACAACTCTGACCAGGCAGTGGCTCAACTCTGACCAGCCTCAGCCTTCACCCACTTGGTCAGCTCCAGTGCAGGGGTCCCACAGGCTTGGGGCATGGGGTCAGAAGCAGTGGGGGGTCCTACCCCTGGAAAGTACATTAACTGTGTTCCCCTGCAGCCAAGAGCAAGTACCCCCCCCCCACAACCCTCCCCCTGGGAGCCCATGGGCACTGGCTCAGAACAAAGCCAGGGCTGGGAGCAGCACACAGGAGTGGTCAGGGACCAGGAAGGCCTTGGGGAGGTGCTGAGGGCCATGCCCTCCCTGGGACCACCTTTCCTTCCAGCCAGCTCCCAGCTCTCCCACCACCTGTGCCACCCGCCAGGCCACGGTTTCCCAAGCTGCTGGAGACCATGTGTGACTGGAGGCTTGCTGGAAGTAGGGTGCAGAGGCGCTTTCTGAGCTGTGTCAAGGCCAGAACCCAGGACATAAGTATGTCCTGGGGCACGCATGGGGGCCAAGGGCATTGGTCTGAAGGCCTCTGTGGAGCCGGCAGGAGAGGACGGCCAGGGCCCCAGCAGTGACCCCTCCACAGGTCCCAAGAACACAGGGCTTTGGTCCTCTTTCCCGAACCCCCTCAGGGCAAAGGTCCCAGGGAGGCGGAAGGAAGAACACAGCACAGGCTCCCGCTGGGCAGATCCTGCTGGGCAGAGCACTTAAGATCTGGGTGACCTCTCTGTCACCTCGGCTGCCCTGGGAGGCTGGGCAGCACCCTCTGGAATCCGGGAGCACTTAAGATCTGGGTGACCTCTCTGTCACCTCGGCTGCCCTGGGAGGCTGGGCAGCACCCTCTGGAATCCGGGAGCACTCCGGGTGCTGTAAACACCACAGCACGTGCTGGGCCCGGAAGTGTGTGGGAGGAGGGGCCACCCAGCACGGCAGACCACTTCCCCCCTGGCGGCAGGACCCCTGGCTACAGGCTGGACCGTCCAGAAACGACAGGCCCTCTCCCCCCTGGAGCGCGCAGAGCAGAGGGTGGACCACAGCTGTGTCCCAGGCCCCAGGGGCCGCGCAAGGAAGGGGAGGAGAGAGCTCGACTGGGCTCCTCCTCCAGGGGCCCTCGGGAGGGACCAGGCCAAAATGCCCGGACGCAGCGCCCTCGGAGGCCACATCAGGCCCGGGGCTGTGGCGGTCTTGAGTGGCATAGCCCCAGGACACAGTGACCGCTGGCACCTGCTCCGGCGCCCTGGGGAACCGAATGCCCTCCTAAGACTCACAGTCCCGCCCACGGGCTACTTTCTTTCTCCAATGAAACCTCTTCTGCCGCACCTGCCAGCCCCATAACCTTTGCGCCGCTGAGAGGTGGGCACCAGGCGGCAGCCGCAGCCCCAAGAGCGCGTTCGGCCTTCCCCCCGTCCCCGAGCACCCCGGAACAGGACACACCAGGCCCCGCCCCCGTCTGGTGCCCCGGATTGGACCCTCCGGCCAGGGTCCCGGCCGCGGGCAGAGGCCTCTCCGCACGGTATCCCACTCCGCCCGCCCGCCGCCGGCCCACTCACCCAGGCAGACCCCGGTAACGAGCGCCGTGGCCGTGAGCGCCCCGGCCGAGGCGCCATAGATGTGCGTGGCGTTGGCCACCAGGAAGGGCGCGTGCTCGCGGAGGCAGGAGGCCACGCCGATGTGGTAGATGCCGAGGAAGCCGCAGCCCGCGAACGAGATGTTCCACGTCGTGTCCCGGGGGAACATCGCGCCGGTCGCCCCGCCGGGCTCCGGGCTCCGGGCTCCGGGCTCCGGGCTCCGCCGGGGCCCGGGAAGCCGTCCGCCGCGCGCTCGCCCTGGCTGGCCTTGCGCTCACTGGAGCCTCGGACCCCGGCCGGCCCGTGCGCGGCGCGCGTCCCGCTGTCGCCCTGGTTTGGGGTCCCCGGCGGAGGCGGAGGCGGAGACGCTGCGCAGGGCGGCGGCAGAGGCGGTGTTATCAGTGTGGGGTGAGCGGGGGGCTGGGGCGGGGCCGGGGCGGGGCCGGGGCGCGCGGGCCAATGGGGGCGCGCGGGGAACGGCCGCGCCCTCGGGGCGGGCCCAGAGGCCACGCCCCGCCCCCCGCCCGGCTCCTCCTCCCGGGCCCTCCGGCCCCGCCCTCGGTCGCCAGCCCTGAGCCGCGATGCCCGCGCCCGGCCCCCGCCGGCCCCCACCTGCCCTTCCCTTCTCCGTCGTGGGCGGCTGGGCGACCGGCTTCCCGAGCCTGGGGTTGGGAGTGCTCGCGCGGAGGCCGCCTCTCCGGTCAGGTCCTCCTACAACCCCCCTGCCGGGACACAGGAGCTCGCCCGGGGGGCAGTGGACACCGACAGCACCCACCAGGGCCCCCACGCCTCGGCCGCACCCACGCGCAGACCACAGGCTCTCCCGACACAGAGCCCCCGCCACACACCCAGACTCCGACCCATAAACATCCCCATCGGGACGAATGTTGACATCCGGAGGTGACACCAGGCCGCAGACACAGCACCCTGACACCCAGGCCTCGGCCCTGACCCCGCCGCACGGTGCCTAGTAGCTGGGCCGCTTACCTGGGTCCGCCCCTGGCTCCTGTAGGCTCCTCAGGCTGCGGGGCCCTGTTGGGGTGGACCCAAGTCCAGCGTGGAGGCTCCGGACCGGACTGAACCTGCCCAGCCCGGGCTAATTGCCCCAGCAGGTGGAGCACTCCCTGGTGATGTCACCCTCTTGCCCCCTTTCCGCATTTTTCCCTGGACTGTGGAGCAGGCTGAGCCTGGCTTGGGTTCAGGAGCCAGCCCTGCACCCCCCCAACACCCCAAACAAGGGGGGACAGTGCCTGTGACTCCCCAGGATCACACTCCCGGGCAAGAGCTCCTTGGGACTCAGCAGGCCCCAGGGAGGCAGAGGGTTTGGGCAGGGCTTGGCGCTGCCCCTTCCCCGAACTGGCTGGAAAAGCCACAGAGCAGGGCCTCCCCAGGACACGGCCATCTGGGGTCATGCTGACCAGCCCCCAGCCTTGGTGCTCCCAGCCACCCCACACTGAGCACCTACTGTATGCCCATGAAAGGGATAGGCAAGGTAGAGCAGTAGTCAGGTCAGTCTAGGCCCCACCTCCTGGGGGGAGGTGCCTTGTTCCCCTAAGAGCAAAACGAGGAGTCAGAGGAGATAGAGGGCTGGGAGGGCTTTCCTGAGGTGGTGACAGTGAACTGAGCTTTGCAGGATAAGCAGAGGGCCACCAGGCAGCCAAACAGCTTGTGCAGGGTCTGGGGAGCAGGGAGTCAGTTCAGGTGCTGGGCACTGGAGAGGGACTATGTGACTGGGTAGGATGCTGCTGCTAGGACAGAAATACCACAAGTGGATGGTTTTAACAAACAAAGTGATTCTCACCGTTTAGGAGGCTCCAAGTCCAGATTCAGGGCTCCAGCTCTAAGGGAAGGCTCTCTCTCTGTCGGCTCTGGGGGAAGGTCTGCGTCTCCTTTCAACATCTGTGGGCGCACTGTTCGTTGGAGAGCTGCATGTGTCTTGCCATTGATCTTCCCATGGGTCTAGGAGGTTCTCAGCACAGGGACCCTGCATCCTACTGACACACTCCTCTCCCGGCTCTTCTTTCTTGGTGGTGGGAAGTCCCTCTCTGGTCTCTTCTCTCACCTTTTATCTCTTGTAGGATAAAACATGATGCAGGCCACACCCTAGGGAGACTTCCCTTAGATCAGGGCTGTGACCTGAGTAAGGGTGTTTATCCCACCCTAAAAAAAAAAAAAAATTTTTTTTTTTAATAACCTAATCTTGCCACATTAACCACAAAGATTAGGATTTACAACACATAGGACAGTTACATTGGATCACAAAATGGAGGATAACCACACAATACTGGGAATCGTGGCCTAGCCAAGTTGACACATATATTTTGAGGATACAATTCAACCCATAACAGACTCCATTCCCCAAATGCTGTGGTTGTGGGTATAGCCAGCAGGTCCTCTGACCAGAGGGGAGTGTTGGGGGTGCTGTGGAAGATGTAGCTGGATTGGGACGATTGATGTTGCTGGAGGCAGTGGGGGTGGAGTGTGGGGGACGAGGGCGTGGGGCAGACTCTGAGGTCCCCGAGGCCGGCCTGGGAAGCCCGAGGGGTTGGAGAGGGGTTGCAGTTGCCTTATTCATCAGGAGACCACTGGAGATGCCATCAACTGTGGACTGAGCCAAGCACCTAACCCTAACCCCAGCTTCCCTGCCTGCTCCAAGGAGAGGCCTGGAAAGCCCTGGGTACAGGCTCTACCCCCCAGCCACACAGAGACCTCTGCCCCCATTTCCACACCGGGTCGGGTTTTGTTTTCGTACATACTCCCTCCCTCAGGGCCCCTGGGACCTCAACTAAGAGGAAAGCCAGGAACAGAGCAACAGTTCCTGGAATCCTGGCTGGGGATGGGAAGTGCCACCCCCACCCATCCTCTGTCCACTGGTCACCAGGAGAAGGGGGTCCTCCCCCAGGCCAGTATGGGCTTCAAGGAGCAACCAGAGGACCCTCCTGGTGTCTGTTGTCTGATGTGGGATGGTTTTGCCAAATGGGGTGTCACAGGGCCCTCCCGTGGACTTTTCGGTGGACTCAGGTCCCCTTCCTAAGTCTGAGCCTGGGAGGGCGAGATATGCCCCCCACCCCCTCCATGGCAGGCCCTTAACCTGAGGGCCCTAGTTTCAGGTTGCCTCTGTCCCTCGTCCTCCATCTGCTGGCTTCCCCCTACCTCCACCCTCAAGATGGTACCAGCCCCCCCATTCCTCCTCCGGACTAGGATGGAGCGAAACTGCCCTGTCACTCCCACCCCCGCAGCCCCCACTCTTGTCACTCCCACCCGCAACCCCCACTTGTTACTCCCACCCCCAAAGCATCCACTCCTGTCACTCCCACCGGCAGCCCCCACTCTTGTCACTCCCACCTGCAGCCCCCACTCGTTACTCCTATTACTTGTCACTCCCACCCCTGCAGCCCCCACTCCTGTCACTCCCACCCCCACAGCTGCCACTCCTGTTACTCCCACCCGCAGCCCCCACTCCTCTGACAACTATCAGGGTCCTTTCAGAAATGTCATTGGGATCCCTCCCCTTGGTCTTGGGCCCCTTCTTCCACAGGCTGGCAGCCGCTCTGGCCCTTCCCCTCACACCTAGCCTGGGTCCTCTACCTAACCTGGTACCTAGGCACTCTTATTTTGCTCTTCCTACTTCAGGCCCTTTGGAAAACCCGGTTGCAGAATGGTTAAATACTTTGGCTGCTAACCAAAAGGTCAACAGTTTGAATCCCCCAGGTACTCCTTGAAAACCCAGTGGAGCAGTTCTACCCTGTCCCGGAGGGTTGTTATGAGTCAGAATCCACTTGATAGCAATGGTTTTTTTTTTTTACATCAGGCCCCAGCTCCCTAGGGGAGACCCCAGTCATCACTCCTTCTTTGTCTATTTGTTGTTGACTCCATCTGTCAGAATGAGCTCAAGCATAACTATTGTAAGGATGGGGCAGGACGGGGCAGTGTTTCGTTCTGTTGTGCACAGGGTCGCTGAGTCGGAACCAACTCGACGGCACCTAACAACCATGTGTCAGAGTAGAACTGCTGCACAGGTTTCCCACGGCTGCAACCTCTCTGAAGCAGATCGCCAGGCTTGTCTTCCAAAATACCTCTAAAAGAACCCAAAACCAAACAAGATAGGGTAGACCTGCCCCGTGGGGTTTCCAGGGAGCATCTGGTGGATTTGAACTGTCGACCTTTTGGTTAGCAGCCGTAGCTATTAACCACTGTGCCACCAGGACTTCCAAGGTACTTCTGGATGGGTTCAAGCCACCAACGTTTTGGCTAGTAGTCGTGTTTAACCCCCGTGTCACCCAAGGACACGTTTGTTGTACTGATTAGTCTTCCCACCAGAGAAGCTCCCTGCCTGGTCCACGACGTGGTTAACACGGCCCACGCACCACAGCGAGTGGGGAGGCAGTGGCTACCAGGAATGAGGGGAGAATGCCAGCCAGTGGGCAAAGGCCTGCAGGGCCTAAGGGGGCACGGGACTGTGCCCTCTGCCCCACATTCCAGACAGAACCTTCTCCTGGGGTCTCTGCTCAGTCCTGAAAGGACTCACTGCCCACAAGCCACTTCCTCACCTGCCCAGAAAGGTGTTGCAGGGGAAACTGAGTCGCACAGGGGGTTAAGGTGGAGCAGGGCACCAGGTCAAACAAGAACCAGACCTCTGCAGGAAACTCGGATCTCCCACCCACCCCAGTGCTGGGCTAGGGTCCCATCTCTACCTGTAAAACTGAAGGTGCCACCAGCCCTGGGCACTCAAGGGAGAGGACGAGTCCACCCAAACATCGTCGGTCACCTTGAGGTTCACCTCTTTCCCGTGTGTTCCCGTGAGGATGTGTCATGCCCACTCAGAAGCCTGCGCAAGGCTTGTCCACACCCAATATTCACAGGAAGCATCCCATCAGCTGTGATGCCCTGGACACGGCCCCTCAAATCCCAGGTGCTTATTTTGCACTAGAGATCCCCTCATTTATCTCAAGCCCCCACCCCAGGTCCTGTAACCAGCCCCCTGCCTCAAAGCTCTCCTGCACCAGGAGTCCTCCCCCACATCCCACAGACAACAGGGCTTCCTGACTACCCACTGTGCCTCCCCCCAGCCACAAATACCACTGGACAAAATGCCCACAGGCTGCTCAAAAGATATGTAAAAAGGCTTTATTTGCAGGAAGCGGGGGTTTAATCGAATAAGCCAAATCCCATGTCGTCGTCTGACTCTTCAGACTCTTCCTTCTTCTCCTCCTTCTTTTCCTCTGCTGTAAAAAACACAAGGGTGGTGAACACAGCCCTTCCCCTGCACCAGACTCCCAACTGAAGCTACTTTTAGAGCCTCTGCCCCTTTGACCCCCTCCTCACCTGCAACTGGGGCGGAGCCGGCAGCAGGAGCTGCTGAGCTGGGGGCAGCAGAGACAGCCACAGCACCACCGGCAGGCACGCTGGCAAGCTTGCCAATGCCTGAACCAGAAAGGGAAAACCATAGTCCAGGGTCAATTTCCCACTGAGCCTGGAAGGCAGTTTCACAGGAGCAGAGGGGCATGGGGGAAACCAAGTGTTCCCAGAGGCAGCAGTTAGCCACACATGTGGGGCCCAGATATCTTGTGCCAGTGTCTGGAGCTCCCCTCCCAGAAAATTGCCACCAACCCCCAGAGAACAGGTACATACACTCCTTTATATTCTGCCAAGAACTCCCTTCTCCAACCCTGTCCCAATTTGGTTAAGTTTCTATCAGTGAACTTGGCTTCTAAGAATCCTTTGCAAAGGAACTCAGGACCACGGCAGTAAGTTACACAAACATGTTTACAACCAGCTGCTGCTCCTGTGTCCACATCCTCGACCAAAACGGTGAGCTCATGGACCAGGCTGTTTGCTGAGCTGGCTTTGCCAGGTCACCTGACAGCGAGCAGCTGCCCCAACAGCTCAACTTCCAAGCAAGTCCCACCAGCTCCGGTCTGATGTCACCAGAAAACCATCTGCCCAGCAAAGGGAGGCAAGAGCCTGTGGCCATGCCTGGTACTCCTGGTCTCTGCTCCAAACCCTGTCCACAGGAACCATGTGATAAAGACAATTTACAATAAACCTTGTAAACCAAGTTCCCAAGAAATTACAGGCTTTTGTGAAATCCTGGGAAAAGGGCTCAGGGTAGCTGGACCCAGGAGGCAGGCCCAGACCGCCCCCTGTAGTCCAGCTCCTGGGAGTGTCTAGAAGCACCCATGGCGTGAGCCCACTGATCCCTGCTCACTCCCCAGGGGAGGCTTCTAGGGTGCTCTGGTCCACAAGCGAAACCTGGCGGGCCACAAGCTGGCCGGCAGGGATTAGAATGGACCATGAAAACCACAGCAGTCTGAAAAAGCGCCCCCTACAGACACACTCACCCTGGGCAATGACGTCTTCGATGTTTTTCCCATTCAGCTCACTAATGACCTGGAAGAGACAACCATAAGCAGCAGTGACCACAGAGACCCGGGGAGTCAGACCAAGGCAGTTTCAGAAGCACTACACTGATACATGCTCAGAAGCCTCTAAACCTGAACCGCCCACCACGGCTGCTGAGCTGAGACGTGCTGTGTGTGGGAAAGGCACATGGAATTTTTCTCGGGCTCGGTACACGTAGTCCCTGACGAACAACAGATTCTGTTCAGATAACTATTTCAAGTTTGATACCTATTTTTTTTTTACGTTTTCATTATTACCTGCAACGTTTCTAAACAGTAAACTATAACGCTGAACGCCTGACAGCAAACATCTAAAAATAACACCAACAAATTACACACCACAATATCGTATATACAATCTACTACTAACCATGAGATACAAAAAACAAACGGTAACGAGCCCGTTCACGTCCAACTAAAATACTTAAACCATGAGCTACCCCTACTGAAGAACCCTCTATGGATGGAGAGATGCGGCCCTGCTTACGTGGGCTACACGTGAAACACTCCAAATACGCTGAGAGAAGAAAAACCCCATTAGAAGACCTTCCCTATTTTCCCTGTTTCCTTTCTGTTTAAACGTGGCTACGGAGAGACTTTAAGGCAGACGTCTGGTCTGCACTGACGCCCTGGAGCGCGCCGGTCCGCGCCCTGCCTGCTGCGCGCTCGCTGGCAACCTCGGGGCCGGCTGAAGGCCACAGAGCCCACCAGGACGCAGCCACCCGGCCTGGCCCCGGCCTCCCCTCGCACCCCAAGGCCGACCACCCAGCGTCTCCCCGAAAGCGACGCTCCGGCCGGCCGGGCGCCGCCGGCTGCCGAGGGTCGGGCCCGGACAGCTACCTTGTTGAGCCGCTCGTCGTCGGCCTCGATGCCCACGCTGTCCAGGATTTTCTTGATGTCCTTGGCGCTGGGGGAGGAATTGCCCCCGAGGGCGGCCAGCAGGTAGGAGGCGACGTAGCGCATCCTGGGGCGAGGCGGAGAGCGCGCAGCGGCGTCACCGGCGGCCTCCGCCCGCAGCCCAGCCGGCCCAGCCCGGGGCCGGAGGCCAAGGGAGGCCGCGCGTGGCCCGGCCCGGCGCTCCCCGCCCGCCCCGCGGCAGCCCGCCTCTCGCGCCCCGGCTCGCCGCCCGCGCCCTCCCGGACCCCGCGCCGCGCCGGTCCCGCCCAGCAGCCCGGCCGCCCCACTCACTCGGCGGCGGCGGACAGGCCTCGCGCGTGCGACCTCGGCGGCGTCAGGAAAGGAAAGGAAGGCGCTGCCGCAGGGGCGGGACTAAACCGCTACCCAGAAACCCCTAGGAGCGCGCGCGGAGCCCCGAGGGCGCCTTCGGGTGACGTAACGGGCGCTCAGCCAATGAGGGCGGAGGAGGCGCCATTGCCCCAGGTCAGGCAGCGGCCACAGCAGAAGCGAAGGTCTAGGACTAGCTTCTCTTATAGCCTGGGGCGAATGTCCCCCGAAATCCTTTGGGCGGCCGTTCGAAAGAGAACGCCAGTGGAAAGTCTACTCTTTCCCTTTGGCCCCTAGCGCTCCCAGCATGCCCCGCGGCGCCTACAGCTCCCAACATGCAGTGCGACCTCCTGGGACGCAACACCCGCGATCATCCCTTTGCGGGAACAACCGATGCAGACAGCAAACTGCAAGTCCCATGGTGCACTGCTGTCGGAAGCGCGTGAGTGCCGCCGGAAGTGCGTATGAGCCGCCGGCTTGCGCGAGGCTGCACGTGGGCCCCGCCGGAGACCGAGAGATCGGGTCAACGCGCTGCCGGCTCCCCGGTGGTTCCCCGACCGCAGGGAGCGGAGGCCCAATGTCTGGCGGGGCCCTGGTGGCGCACACCTCTAGCCGGACCCCGTGCGGCGGGCAGGCCGCTCACTCGCGCTTTCACCGCAGGACCGGAGCCGCCACGGGCCTAAGGGCTGCGGCCCTAAGCGGGGCTGCCCCTGCGGTGCCGTGGCCTGTGGGTCAGCGTGGCCGCGCCTGGGGACGAGCGCGGACCTTCTAGGCGCGCACAGCCCTGAGGCGCGGTCACTGCTACCCTGAGGAGCGGAGCCTGGAGCGGCTGTGCGCGGAAGCTCAGCTCCACTCCGGCCGGCTCGGTTCCCTTCCGTGTCCCCGCGGACATAAGCACGTGTCATTCATCCGTTCACCCCGGCGCTGTAGGGACCCTGTTGCACGCTGGGGTCCTGCCTGCGTGGAAGTTATATTCTAGGGCGAGGACACACGAAGTGAATAAAGACGCATTCGCACGCTGAGATAGGCCCTGAAGGGCTGCAAGAGGTAGTGAGGGAGCGGAACAGAGCCTTGATGGGCCGCCTGAGAGCTTCTTGGAGCCGTTGCACTGAACCCTGAGAAGGACCCGGCTCTGCGAAGACCTGGGGTGAGCGCGCCAGGCGTGGTGGTGTTAGGTGCCCTCGAGTTGGTTCCGACTCATAGCGACCCTAGGGACAACAAAATGAAACACTGCCTGGTCCTGAGCCATCTTTACAACTGTTGTGCTTGAGCTCATTGTTGCAGCCACTGTGTCAGTCCACCTCGTTGAGGGTCTTCCTCTTTTCCGCTGACCCTGTACTCTGCCAAGCATGATGTCCTTCTCCAGGGACTGATCCCTCCTGACAACATGTCCAAAGTATGTAAAACGCAGTCTCACCATCCTTGCTTCTAAGGAGCATCCTGGTTGTACTTCTAAGACAGATCTGTTTGTTCTTTTGGGAGTCCATGGTATATTCAATATTCTCCCCCAACACCACAATTCAAAGACTTCAGTTCTTTTTTGGTCTTCCTTATTTATTGTCCAGCTTTCACATGCATATGATGCAATTGAAAATACCATGGCTTGGGTCAGGCGCACCTTAGTCTTCCAGATCACATCTTTGCTCTTCAACACTTTAAAGAGGTCCTTTGCAGGAGACTGACCCAATGCAATGCGTCTTGGTTTCTTGACTGCTGCTTCCATGGCCGTTGATTGTGGATCCAAGTAAAATGAAATCCTTGACAACTTCAATCTTTTCTCCATTTATCATGATGTGGCTTATTGGTCCAGTTGTGAGGATTTTTGTTTTCTTTATGTTGAGGTGCAGTCCATACTGAAGGCTGCGGTCTTTGATCTTCATTAGTAAATGCTTCAAGTCCTTTTCACTTTCAGCAACGAAGGTTGTGTCATCTGCATAACACAGGTTGTTAACGAGTCTTCTTGCAATCCTGATGCCCCGTTCTTCTTCATATACTCCAGCTTCTCAGATTATTTGCTCAGCATACAGATTAAATAGGTCTGGTGAAAGAATACAACCCTGACGCACACCTCTCCTGACTTTAAACCAATCAGTATCCCCTCATTCTGTCCAAACAACTGCCTCTTGATCTATGTAAAGGTTCCTCATGAGCACAATTAAGTGTTCTGGCATACTCATTCTTCGCAGTGTTATCCATAGTTTGTTATCATCCACACAGTCGAATGCCTTTGCATAGTCAATAAAACACAGGTAAACATCCTTCTGGTATTCTCTGCTTTCAACCAGGATCCGTCTGACATCAGCAATGATATCCCTGGTACCATGTCCTCTTCGGAAACCAGCCTGAATTTCCTGTAGTTCCCTGTCGATATACTGCTGCAGCCGTTTTTGAATGATCTTCAACAAAATTTTGCTTGCATGTGATATTAATGATATTGTTCTATAATTTCCACATTCAGTTGGATCACCTTTCTTGGGACTAGGCATAAATATGGATCTCTTCCAGTCAGTTGGCCAGGAAGCTGTCTTCCACATTTTTTGGTATAGACAAGTGAGCACCTCCAGCGCTGCATCTGTTTGTTGAAACATCTCAATTGATATTCCATCAATTCCCGGAGCCTTGTTTTTCGCCAATGCCTTCAGAGCAGCTTAGAACGTTTCAAGATCTATCCTGAAGTACAACGCGCTGGGCGTAGTGGCTGACAAGTGCGAAGGCCCTCAGGTGGCCACGAAGCAGCCAGCCCACACAGGGCTCTGTGACAACAGTGCAGACCCTCACCGAGTCTGTAGTGCATAGGGCACTGGCTGTTATCTCCAGCTTCACGATCTCCTGAGGTGCGGTCGCCCCTGTTTCATAGATGAGGAGGGCAGGACGGGCATAGAAAGGTGTCCTTGCTCAGGGTCACAGCTGGGACAAGCAAGAATGGAGTCACAAAAGGAAGCCATTGCAGTGTTTTAAGCAGGGAAGTGGCAAGTTGTGATTGGTTTTTAAAAGGATTCCTCGGTATTGCTGATTGGGATGATGAATTTTGGAAATAGCGGTAATGGTTGCAAAACACTGAGTATAATTAATGTTTCTGAACTGTATACTTAAAATGATTGCAGTAGTAAACTTCCCGTTATGCATATTTTACCATAATAAAAAAAATTGCATGTACGTACATATATATATACATATATATATGTATATACACAAGAACAGAGCCGTCTGGCAGCTGTGCAGAAAGGGCGTGGGGGCGGGGCTGAGCAGAATGGAGGAAGGGGGAGATCTGGCACGAAGCTGCTGGGGTGATTCAGGAGGCAGGCCAGGTGTAGGATGCACACCTATGATGTCGCCTGGAGACTGAGCAGGCAGAACTGGGCATGTCCTTCATTGACTGAACAGCTGCTTGGAATGAAGCACAGGCCCCGTCCTCAAGCGGCAGCCACCGTG
Source organism: Loxodonta africana (assembly GCF_030014295.1). Lineage (NCBI taxonomy): Eukaryota > Metazoa > Chordata > Mammalia > Proboscidea > Elephantidae > Loxodonta > Loxodonta africana. Next base: position 838,216 of record NC_087348.1, on the reverse strand, counting down.
GGGGAAGGGGCTCCCCGATGCCTGGCCCAGAGTGAGCGCTCCACAAGGACGTTGGGGACGGAGGTCAGGGGTCATGGAGTCTGAGAGGAGGCCAAGAAGGCTTCCCAGAGAAGAGGCCATTGGGGCTGGCTGGAGACGGGCATAGTCATAGCTCTGGCTCCTGGCACGGGGTGGGTGTGGGGGAGCAGCCGCAACCGACCCTGGGAGCCCCCAGCCCGCCTGGGGACGGCACCAGCTCAGGACAGCAGTAGGTCGGGCTCCACCGAGCGCAGCGCAGGCCTTCCCGGCGGCCGAGGCTGAACCACACAGATGTGGGCCGACTCACGGCAAGCCGACTGCAGGCGGGCGCGCGGCTGGACGGATGGGCTCTGCGTCCGCGTCTCCAGAGCCGGGACCCTCGGCCGGGGGGGCCCGCGCGGCGCAGGGGCACCTCCCCGTGGGGCGGGGCCTGGAGGGGGCGGGGCCTGCAGTGCCCGCCGCCCGGAAGCGCGCGGGCGGGAACCGGGCTCCGAGCAAGGATCCAGGGGCGCCGGGTGTGCGCCCACCCTGGAGCGTAGGTACGCACGGGCCACCGGCGGGAAGGTTTGCCCCGGGGTGGGCGGGGGCTCCCGGGACTTCCCTGGCCCTGACCGCAGCTCTGGCCCGGAGTCCCCGGAGCTCGGAAGTCTCGGGTTGCGGAGAGAGCGCGCTTCCACCGACCTCCCACCCGGTGGTCCGAGCCGTACTACGCCGGGCATCGCCCTCCCCAGCACACTGAGGTTTTTCCTGGAAGTGGTGGGCGACCCTTCTCGAGGAGTCAACAAAGGGGACACACCCCAGGTCGCAGAAGCTACCCAGTGGCTTAGACCCTAAGTTCTCTGTTTTACGTTCACTCCTACGATACAGGGGAAGCAGCCCCTCCATCCCTGTCTGAGCTGAGCACTGGAATCCCAGGAGCAGGTCAGCCAGGATGGCCTGACAGGTCCAGGAGGCCCATGGTCCCCTACCTTCCGCAGCAGGGCTCTGCAGGCTCAGCTGCTCCCAGGAGTCTCAGCGTCTAGCCCCCACCAGCCCTGAGCTCTCATTCAATCCCGTTTCCAGAGATGACCCATGCCCCAGGTCTGCAGAGTGACCAAAGGGCCTCCCCTACTCTAGCCAGCCCAGCCCTGGGTTTTCAGACCAGGTGGTTTGGCTCAAGCTCTCCCCAAAGTCCCAGCAGGGAGGAGGAGCCCAGCCCCCACCAGCGCCCACTCCTCCCCCTGCCTCCACAGCCTCTGGGCCCTGCCTAAGCAGGCCTGCCTGGCAAGCTGGGACATGTCCGGCCCCCGAGGGCAGTCGGTGGGCGATGGCTGCAGCGGTGGAGGGGCTGGAGCCCGAGGCAGCTGCAGAAGATGCGACAAGAGGTGCTGCAGAGGAGGCTGTGGACGCAGGGCTCAGGGTGCCACCTCTTCTGGCCGGGAACCGCCTGAACCTGGACCTGTACCCTGGGGGCTGCCACCAGCTGCTGCACCTGTGCGCCCAGCGGTCCCCTCAGCTGCTGCAGGTGGAGTTCCTTCGGCTGAGCACCCACGAGGACCCTGGGCTGCTGGGAGCCACCCTGGCCCAGGTGCCAGGCAGACTGCCCTGCCTCCGCTCCCTGGTTCTCAAAGGTCAGTCTCCCCCTGTTCCAGCCCCATCTGCAGCTCCTCCCCTGCCTTCTGCCTTGTCCTCAAAAGTGAACCCTGGTCCCAGCCCCAAGTCTCTCCTCCCAGCTCCTCAAGTGGGAGCCCCTGGGGCCCCTGGTCCAGTCCCTATTCTCAGCCCCATCACCATCCTGGGCCTTACCCAATCTCCCCAAGGTGAGGCTAGCTGGGTAACAGTACCGTACCCTTCAGCTGCCTGGTGGGGTCTCCCGGCAATCCCAGTGTGGGCATCTTTCTTGGGAGTTCATGGGTGACGGCTCTTCGCAGAGATGAGCCAGGTCTCCTTCCTGGGCTCCTTTTATGTGCTGGCTTCCCTCCATCATCTCCATCTCCATCCCTCCAACCCCGTGTGGCCTCTGTCATGGCTGCCTTCCCTGGCTGGCAGGGCTGAGGTGGGACCCTGGATCTGAGGGACACATCCAGTTTCCCCCCACCCACCAGGTGGGCAACACCGGGATGCACTGGGTGCCTGCCTTCGGGGCTGTCTCACTTCTCTGCCCGACGGCCTGAGCAACCTGGCTCGCCTGGCCCACTTGGACCTGAGCTTCAACAGTCTGGAGGCACTACCAGCGTGCGTTCCCCAGCTTCGTGGCCTGGATGCTCTCTTGCTCTCTCACAACTGCCTCTTGGAGCTGCCTGAGGCCCTGGGAGCCCTCCCCTCCCTCACCTTCCTTGCTGTGACCCACAACTGCCTGCAAACGCTGCCTACAGCGCTGGGGGCCCTGTCTACCCTGAGGCGCCTTGATCTCTCTGAGAACCTTCTGGACACGCTGCCCCCTGAGATTGGAGGCCTGAGCAGCCTTGCTGAGCTCAACCTGGCCTCCAACCGGCTGCAGAGCCTCCCAGCCTCCCTTGGTGAGTAGCACCCATACCCCCCTGGCTCACTGAGCCCGCTGGGGAGCACCCTCAGCCACTGCCAAGGCCTCTGTCCTGGGGTCCTGGCTCCTCCTCCTCTGCAGGGGCCCCTGAACATGTCGCTGTACCACCTTTGAGCCTTTGCTGCTCCTGGGGCTGCCCCCCTCAACCTCCTGCCCCTGGCCTTTGAGACTCCTGTGTGTCTCTGTCCAAGATCTCAAGTCCCAGTCATGGGACTAGAGACCAAAATAGCTTCTCGGGACCCTGGGATGAGCATCCTGTTGAAGCTCAACCACTTGGCCTAGCCCAGAGGAGGGTGCTGCAGAGCAGGGTACCCAAGACTCTGCTGGCTCTAAGCCAGTGCTGCCTGCCAGCGGGGCTGCGGTCCTTGCGGCTCCTTTTCCTGTATAGCAACCTTCTGACCTCGGTGCCCGCTGGCCTTATCCACCTCCCTCTGCTCGCCCGGCTTGACCTGAGGGGCAACCAGCTGCGGGACGTGCCCCCTGAGTTCCTGGATGCTCCCTTTGTGCGGCTCCAGGGGAACCCCCTGGGCGAGGCCCTGCCGAGACCCCTGAGCCCCCCAGGTGTGTTTGGTGTTGGGAGGGGCTGGCCATGGACAGGACATAGGTCCCATGCTTGTCCTAACTGCCCCTCCGCCCCGCCCTGCAGGGACACCTGTAGTTCCGGAAATGCCCAGGCTGTTCCTGACCACAGATTTGGACAGGTGAGGGCAAGGCGGGGCTGGCCACATTGAAAGCCTCACTCTGCCTCAGGCTTTCCTCCTGGGGTCCCTTTCTGGTCTGACCTGATGCCAGACTTTCCTGCACCCAGCTTCCCAGTGACCCCCCAAGGCTGCTCTGTGACCCTGGCCTGCGGCATTCGGCTACATTTCCCTGCAGGAGCCACCGCCACCCCCATCACCATCCATTATCGACTGTGGCTGCCGGAGCCTCGCTTGGTGCCCCTGGGGCCTCACGACACTCTTCTCAGCCATGTCCTGGAGCTGCAGCCTCACGGGGTGGTCTTCCAGCAGGCAAGGTTGGGCCAGGCGGGTAGCCGAGGGGCTCCCCAGCCTGTCCTGTGCTCAACGCCCTACCTGGCAGGATGTGGGCTTGTGGTTGCTCTTCGTGCCCCCGAGGGTCCGGCGTTGCCGCGAGGTGGTGGTCAGAACCCTGAGTGAAGACAGCTGGACCGACCTGGAGACCCATCTGGAAGAGGAGGCTCCCAAGGTGAAGCACCGGGGAGTGGACCCCCCGACGCTGTCACCCCTCTGACCTCAGGACCCATCCCAGAGGCTCCACCCTGACCCTATCTCCCTCTGACCCTGGAACCCTTGCCCCAGTGGCTCCCCCCGACCCTATCTTCCTCTGACCCTGGAACCCTTGCCCCAGTGGCTCCCCCCGACCCTATTTCCCTCTGACCCTGGAACCCTTGCCCCAGTGGCTCCACCCTGACCCTGTCTCTCTTCTGACTTCAGGACCCCTGTCCCAGAGGCTCCACCCTGACCTCATCTCCTTCTGCCTGTGTTACTCCACTCTGACCCCTCCCTCCACCCCAGGGACTCCCCTCTGACCTCATCCCCTCAACCTCGTCCTCCTCCCAGCCCTGTAACCTCCACCCCAACAGCTGCACCCTAACCCCACTCCCCCTACTCCCACCCCAGCAGTTCTGGGCTCGCTGCCAAGTGCCCCACTTCTCCTGGTTTCTTGTGGTTTCCCGTCCCGTGTCCGACACCTGCTTGGTGCCACCAGAGGGAACGCTGCTCTGCTCCTCAGGACATCCCGGGGTCAAGGTCACGTTCCCCCAGGGGGCCACCGAGGAGCCTCGCCAGGTCCGAATGCAGGTATGGGCAGGGCTGTGCAGAGGTGGAGGGTGGGCCTCAGGCTCTTGGTGGGCACTCAAGTGGCCTATCCCCAGGTGGTACACATGGCCAGCCGTGAGCTGCGAGCGCTGTTGGGGGAGCCTGAGGCAGCTGTGAGCCCCCTGCTGTGCCTCTGGCAGAGTGGACCCCCCAGCTTCCTCCGGCCTGTCACTGTGCAGCTGCCTCTGCCTCCTGGCATCACAGGTGAGAGGTGGGCCTGTGGCAGGCATGGATGGGGCGGGGACAGTGCTAGGGGGGTAGCTGGACTGCTGTCTCCCTGTTCCCAGGCCTGACTCTGGACCGCTCCCGCCTGCACCTGTTGTACCAGGCTCCTCCTGTGGCCACCTGGGATGACATCACGGCTCAGGTGGCCCTAGAGCTTACACACCTGTATGCCCGCTTCCAGGTCACACACTTTTCCTGGTCAGTGCTCTCCCCACCTCCTCAGCACCCCAGGGTCTCTGCAGTCCCTTCACCCCTCCTCCTCCCACATACTGGCCCTGGTACACCACCAAGACCTGTGTGGGGCCTGGTCAGTGCCCTCCTTACCGCCTTAGCACCCCAGGGTCTCTGCAGTCCCCTCACCTCCACTCCTCTCAGGGTCTCTGCGGTCCCCTCACCTCCACCCCGCTCAGGGCCTCAGCGGTCCCCTCACCTCCACCCCTCTCAGGGTCTCTGCGGTCCCCCTCACCTTCACCCCTCTCAGGGTCTCTGCAGTCCCCTCATCTCTACTCCTCCTAGGTACTGGCTCTGGTACACCACTAAGAGCTGTGTGGGCGGCCTGGCGCGCAAGGCCTGGGCACGGCTGCGGCTGCACCGTGTGAACCTCATCGCGCTACAGAGACGCCGGGACCCTGAGCAGGTCCTGCTGCAGTGCCTGCCCCGCAACAAGGTGGAGGACGTGGGGACAGAGCCCTGGGGACGGGAGGGTCGGTGGGGCTGGGGGGTGGCAGGCTCAGGCAGGTGCCCTGCAGGTGGAAGCCACTCTGAAGCGGCTGTTGGAGCGGTACCATGGCCCCGAGCCCTCAGATACCGTGGAGCTCTTTGAGGGCGAAAAGTTCTTTGCTGCCTTTGAGCGCGGCATTGACGTGGATGCCGGTATGCCCCCGGTCCCTGGGGGGCCAGGGATCCTCCCACCTTCGTAGCCCCAGATCCCCCTGGGCTCCTGCTAAGCCCTGCCTGGTTCCCAGATCGTCCAGACTGTGTGGAGGGCAGGATCTGCTTTGTCTTCTATTCTCACCTGAAAAATGTGAAGGAGGTGTATGTAACCACTGCCTTGGACCGGGAGGCTCAGGCTGTGCGGGGCCAGGTGAGTGATTGGTAGGACCCCCAGGGTGTCTGAGGCAGAGCCCAGGGCACTGACTGCCTGGTCCCCCCCGGGTATGAGCACTGACTGCTTGCTCCCCACCAGATGTGAGCATTGACTGCCTGATTCCCTCCGGGTGTCTGAGGCAGTAGCCAGAGCACTAACTGCCTGGTCCCCCCAGGTGTGAGCACTGACTGCCTGGTCCCCCCCAGGTGTGAGGACTGACTGCCCACTCCCCCTCCCCCCCAGGTGTCCTTCTACCGGGGCACAGTGCCCACAGAGGTCCCTAAAGAGGCGGAGGCGGCGCGGCAGAAGAAGGGCTTGGACGCCCTGTGGATGGCCACCCTGCCCATCAAGCTGCCGGTGAGGGCTTGGCGGGGGCAGAGGTGGGGGATAAGGTGGTCCTGGGGCAGAGGCTGGGGCTCACCTGCACCCCCTCCTCTCCACAGAGACTGCGGGGGTCTGAGGGGACGGGGCAGGGGCTGGGGGCAGGCCTCTCCCTGGCACCTCTGAACCTCGGTGATGCCGAGAGCGGCTTCCTGACCCAGAGCAACTTGCTGAGCGTGGCCAGGCGCCTGGGCCTTGACTGGCCAGCTGTGGCCCTGCACCTGGGCCTGCCCTACCGCGAGCTGCAGCGGATCCGGCTTGAGTTCCGGTGAGCCTGGGCCTGCCAGGCTTGGTCGTGGCTGCTGGAGGGTTGAATTGAGGGTGGTGGAGGTTTTACCCTGGGGAGGTGGGGGCTGGAACCCCAGGGTCTGGCCACACCTGGCCCTGGGAGCAAGGGAACCGCCATGAGGGCTAGAGAGATCCTGGGCACGGTGGATGTCCTGGCCAGGGCCCTGCAGTCACCACTCCCGCACTACCCAGGGATGACCTGGACGGCCAGATCCGCCACATGCTCTTCTCCTGGGCTGAGAGGCAGGCTGGGCGGCCAGGCGCAGTGGGGCTCCTGGTGCAGGCCCTGGAGCAGAGTGACCGGAGAGACTTGGCTGAGGAGGTGCGGGCGGTCTTGGAGCTTGGTCGCCAAAAGTACCAGGCCGGCATCCTCCGCACAGGCCTGGCCCCCGGGGACCCAGCCCCACCCAGCCCTTCAGCATCAGAGTCCCGAGAGTCCACCGAGGCCTAAGCCCCACAGATTTGGCCTGGTCCCCACCTTGCCTCTCCACTTCCCCCACGTGGTCTAGCGGTCCCTCCTTCAACAATAACATTCACTGTTCTTCTGTGTCAGAGATCTATTTATTTGTTGGGATGAGGGTGGTTGGTGGGATGGTGGCAGCTGGGAGGAGTCCCTGTGTGGGCAGTTCCCACAGCCCTTGCTCCAGTCCCCTCAACGCAGCCCCTCACACGAGGCCTCCTGTTGTGCTGAGCTTTCCGGGAGAGGGAGGAGCCCTGGTTATACTGTAACTGCTCCGCTGGATGGATACAAAGTCCTCTGTGTGTGGTGCTGCGGGGCACCTCCTGAGTACCTCCCGGGCTGCTGGGACCCGGCTCTCCCCCAGGACGCACGCCTCGGCGCTCCTGGCCGCCGGCCCTGCATCCCCAATGGGGTAATCCCGGGGACGCGAGGCCAAGGAACGACTCTAAGGACAAGCGGCTCGGAGCTCCCGCCCTCCGGTGTCCGTTCCCGGTACGACCGCCCGCGAGTGCAGGGCCGGTGCCTGGTCCCGGGGTGCGGAGCGGCAGGACGCGGGGCTGTGCGCGCCGGGCGCAGTGGCCGCGGCGGCCGGGAGGGGGAGCCGGAGGCCGGGGGCGGAGCGCGGCGCGGAGCTGCCCGCCTCCCCGCTAGGTGCAGGCCGGGCGCGCGGGACCGCGGGGAGGCAGGCGCGGCGGCGGCCAGAGCGCGGTGAGTACGGCCGGGCAGCCCCCTGCGCCTCGCGCGCCCAGGCTGCGGGGGCGCGGAGCGAGCGGCGCGGGCCGGGCAGGTGACAGCTTCCCGAACCAGGCGGCTCTGGCGGGGCCTGCAGGGCGGCGGATGCTCGGACCAGCGGCCGCCGCGGATGTGGAAGGCCGTGCTCGCCTCCCGTGGCGCTGGGCGCGCTCCCTGCGTACACGTGTCCCCGCAGGAGGGCTGGCTTTCCGAGGCGCCGGGGACAGGCCGTGGGGGCGCGCACGTGGGACCCCGCCGGACGTGCGTGTACACGTGCGTGGCTGGAGTCGCCGTTGCCTGGCGAGGCGGGGTGGCAGCGGGGCCGGCCGGGGCTCCATCCGGGCTTCCCTCCAGCAGACGGGGGGCCGGAGCCGCCTCGGAGTGGAGCCAGCGGCCCTCACCCGGCTCCTTTGTCCGCCTGCCGGGCACCGCGCAGCGGGAGACCCCTTCCGGCTCCCTCCAGCCGGCAGGACAGAAAGCGCCTCCCGGGGGGAAGGGACTAGGGAAATTGAATGGCGAGCTGGCACCCAGTCCCATGCTCTGAGCCTCACCTCCATCGCCTTCCTGGGGGTGAGGGGCTCTAGCCATTTGTGGGAGATTCTCCCGTTGCGACCGGAAGAAGCAGCCTCGTCCTCGTGATCTGTCTATGGACTCTCCGGCTTTCTCCCCAGCCTGCCTTGGGCCTTAGTTTTCCTAGGGGCTGTGAGGCCTGACTTAGCCCCGGAGGCCCGGCTGGGACTGCGGGTTTCTATGGTAACATCATGGTGCAGGGGGCGGACCCTGGCAGCTGTCTCGGAAGGAGAGATGGGAACCTAACCGCAAAGAGAGAACAGAAAGAGCCGGGGTTTAGAGGCCCCCTTGGCCAGCACTCTCCCAGGCAGAGCCCCTCTCAGTCAGTGACTGTCCGCCCCCCAACCCCAGGCCCCACGCACAGTGTTGGGGCACAGGACGAGAATGTCTTCTCTGGCCTTGGGACTCCAGGCCCGCCCTGCCCTTCCAGGCACGGTGCTCTTCCAGGCCCACGGTGCTCTTCCAGGCCCACGGTGCTCTTCCAGGCCCACGGTGCTCTTCCAGGCCCACGGTGCTCTTCCAGGCACACACTGCTCTTCCAGGCACACGGTGCTCTTCCAGGTGTATGGTGCTCTTCCAGGCCCACAGCTCCCCTCCCCACTCTAGGTGTTTTGTCTGATGCCTGGGACCCCCGTCATCCAGGTGTCCTCTCTAACCCCAGAAGAATGTGGGATCACCAGGGAGAAACGTGGGTGCTCAGGAAGGCAGGAGTCTCTCAGTCTGGGAGGGCAGGGTAGACCTCAGGGAGGGGCCGGGGAGGATGTAGGCCCTGCCCTGTGGGCTCCACTCCAGGGAGACCTGGCTGTGTCTGACGTGGGAGGATCAGTTTGGAGTTCAGAGGTCAGGTCTCTCTGCTGGCAGGGCAGGTAGAGGCATGTCCCGAACTGGTTCCCCTGGGTGTGTGAGGCCACAGCAGCCCAAAGGGCAGAAGGCTCTATTAGTGCCCTGTGCCTGTCCCCTTGGACCGCCAGATGACCAGGGCCTGTGAGCACTGGCCAGTGGCCTGAGACCTGCAACCCCTTTTGATCCCACACATATGTCCCCATGGGGTGGGTGGGGCCTGGGGCTGGAGCCCCAGAGAGGAGGAGTTTTTCCTGAAATGCACCCCCCCCTCACTCATAGGTCCCACAAACACAGGGTATCTGACATGGAGTGCCTCATTATTGGGGTCCCAGGGGCCTGGACAGACCCAGATGAGGAAGGGGCTTCAGGGCTGAGGACAGGACCCACGGCGTGGCTGGGGCATGGGGTCCCTGGCCTGGGGCCCCTGTGGGCTATGGACTGGCAGGCTGGGTCAGCCTGAGTCAGACCCCATGGCCCGAGGCCACCCCCCCAAAGCAGTACCCTGTCCAAAGATGCTGTTACTCCCTCTCAGAGCCCTGGTGCCCAAAGAGAAAGAGAAAGTCACCCCCCCAGCCCCGCCTCACCCTGCCCACGGCCAATCACAGTGTCTCTGCACCTCCCTCCTTTATCTCCTGCTCAGAGCCAGCGGGCACCCAGAGCTGCAGAGGAGCGGAGCTGGAGCTGGAGCAGGTTCTGTGAGCTGAGCGGGCGGTGGGCAACAGGGACTTGGCGGGCGGGGGCAGCTGAGGAGGGGCTGCCATGGAGGCAGGGAAGCTGAGGTGAAGGTCACAAGTCCCTCCGAGGGGCCAAGAGAGCAGGGCCTTGTGACCCAGCGCTGTGGGTGACAGCTGGCCTGCCAGGTCTAGCAGAGCGGGGGGAGGGGGCCGGGGGTGAGGACCCTGGGAGCACCCACAGCCCAGGGCCGCAGCTACCCTGTGGGGGGCACCAGGGCTGGGTCTGGCTCTGAGCTCTGCCCCCGTGGGAGGGCCCTTTTCTCCCCACCCCTAGATTGCATGAGGGTCCCAACCACAGGGGTCTCAGAAGGTCAGCCAGCCCCCTATAGCTGCCCCCACACACCTGAGTCTTCCAGAGGTCCCCGGTCGCTGTTTTCTGTTTGTGTCTGGAGTGAAACTCTTGGGAGGGCAGAGAGGAGGAGGGTCGGCCTGCACTGGGTGTCTGTGGGTATTGGGTGCTTTTTCATGGGGAGAGGTATCTGGACCCAGAAGGGGTTCTGTTGCAGGAGCGGAGTCTGTGCTCTGAGATAGCTGTGTATTTCTGGGGCACCGGGAGGGGGCTGGTGAGGAGCCCCAGCCCCAGCCCTGAAGAGAGCAGGCACCGGCAGCCTCTTCTCAGGGATGTGGGGGTGGCACGCGCAGCCCCAGCCCCCGTTCAAGGGGCCCCAGCTGGCAACTGACATTTGCCGCTGCCCCCCAGGCGCCTGGCCCTTTAAAAGCTAGAGCACACCTTTGTGCACACGAGTGAGCCTGTGATACCATGGGGGTGACACCTGCCTTACCTGTGATGCTGGTGGGGGGCCTCGAGGTGAAACAGAACACCCACCCCGGGATGCACCCAGGACTGGTCATGGCTCCAGCCCGGGGGGCGGGGAGGTTTATTCCCTTGGCCTCTGCTGCAGTTGTCTGCCCACCCTGCTGACACTGCTGCTGTCCCTCTAGGACTGAGGTGTGGCTGACGCCCTGAAATCCCCCAGACCAGGCGGGCAGCCCCTCCCCGCGTCCAGCTGCCGCCCCGCTGCCTCCGCCTCCCCTTCACCTCCACCTCTGCCCCGCCGCCTCCTCTGCTGCCCTTCTCCTCTGTATCTCCACCTCTTATCTGGACACACGGGCCACTTAAATGGCTGATAAGCAGATCAGGTCAGAGCCCTGCCCTGGCTTCCCTCTTGTTGGCCTTGCCCCCTCCTGCCAGCCTTGCCCTGCTGACCTCTGACCCCACCCTGCCTTCCCACTAGTCTCCCAGCCAAGCTCATCAATGGTGGCATTGCTGGGCTGATCGGGGTCACCTGCGTGTTTCCCATCGACCTGGCCAAGACAAGGTTGCAGAATCAGCAAAATGGCCAGCGAATGTACACAAGCATGTGAGTGGGGGGCTGGGGAGGCCGCTGGCAGTCGGGGGTAGGCACAGAGAGTCCAGCTGGGACCTGGGCAGGAGGGGAGGTGGGGCAGGACAAGGCTTACAGCAGTGCCCATACTCTTCCTTCCCTGGTTGGCGAAAGGGGAGACTGAGGCCAGGGCAGGCCTGGGGTCATTGCTTGGTTTGGGACGGGGCCTCTTCCTGTCACCCCAGGCCAGTGCTGGCCTGGGCAGGGAATGAGGTGGTCTCTGGCGGCTGCTCAGGCTCACCCACCTCCCCTTGCTTGCAGGTCCGACTGCCTCATCAAAACCATCCGCTCGGAGGGCTATTTCGGCATGTACCGCGGTGAGGCTCGGGTGGGGTGTGGCGGGCGTATTCTGTGGGGGCTGGCTGTGCTTGGGGAGCCGTCAGCTGACCCTTGGAGGGCAGAAAAGGTGGGGTCTCTGGCTAGTGCCACTTCTCACTCCCCACTACATGGGCAGCATCTACCAGCACCTGGCATGGTGGGAGGCTCTGAGATGGCGCCGCCCCACTGAGGTGGCTGCAGCCTCCTCCCCCTTGGAGCCTGGCCACGAGTGGTGGGCGTTACTGCAAAGCGGCTTAGGAGACAATCCCGGATTTGCCCAGACTGCAGCCGCCCTGAGCCTTCGGCACTGAGGGGGCTTCTCTGCCTCGTCTGTAGGGGCTCTGACCTACACACCCATTAGCACTGGCTGGAATCAGAGGTGGATGGGGGCTGCAGTGGGAGGACCGTGCAGGGGAGGGTGGGGAGAGTACCCCTCCTGGCCTGGAACACACCAGGCCCAAATGTGGGTGAGAGGGCAGGAGGAAGTGCCAAGGGGCGGCAGGGCCAGGCTTGGCCAGCCCAGGGGCAAGTGCTGGCCCGGAGCCTCCCACCCAGGCCAGTGTGCCCACCCCCCGACCTGCTGCCCCTGGCCCCGTGACCCCCAAGCTGTTCCTGACCCCATGTGTCCACAGGAGCTGCAGTGAACCTGACACTCGTCACCCCAGAGAAGGCCATCAAGTTGGCAGCCAACGATTTCTTCCGTTATCAGCTTTCCAAGGATGGGTAAGGAGCCGGGCTGCAGGGACCAAGGTCATGTAGCAGACACCTGAGTGGGCCTTCGGCCCCACATAGCTGTGAGTAGGACAGAGTCAGCCCAGCAAGCCCGACCCTACTGCAGGGCTCCAGGGGCTCTGCCGTGTGCAGTCCTTGCCTCAGCCTTCCTCAGCCGGTAGGGTATTCTCCTTGTCTCCCGCCTGCATGGGAAGATCAGCTGTGCTCAGCCTCTGCCTGTCACCCCCACGCAGGTGGGAATTGGGGGGTGCGGGCCAGCTTTTCCTCATCACCAGAGGGACACCCCTGGACAGACTGCCCTTCTTGGGGGCATTTGAGACCCCAGTCCCCCATCTCTCTATGCAGGGATGGCCCACTGGCCGTCACCAGGTCCTGCCCACGGGACCATCTGTCTCAGTGGCTCTGTGCCCGGGCCTAGAGAGTGTGTCAGGTTGGAGGCTGCATCACCTCTACGCCTCCCACTCCCTTTTGTCCAGATGCAGCAGCAGTCCCCCAGGTAGCAGGCAGTGCCTGACTCATTCTGGGTGGCAGAGGTCTCCCCACTGTCCTCACGATGGCCCCCACCCGGCTGCAGGCAGAAGCTAACACTGTTGAAGGAGATGCTGGCTGGCTGTGGGGCAGGCACCTGCCAGGTGATCGTGACAACCCCCATGGAGATGCTAAAGATACAGCTACAGGATGCTGGCCGCATAGGTGGGGGTGGGGGAGACCCTGGGGAGCCGCATAGGTGGGGTGGGGGAGACCCTGGGGGCCGAATAGGTGGGGGTGGGGGAGACCCTGGGGGCCGCATAGGTGGGGGTAGGGGAGACCCTGGGGTGGAGGCAGTGGGCTGGACCTCCCTGTTCCCTCACCACCGAGAAGGGCCAGCAACCAGGTCCCCCTTCCTCCCCAGCTGCCCAGAAGAAGATCCTGGCCACTCAGGCCCAGCTTCCAGCCCAGGGTGGGACGCAGCCTGTGGCAGAGGCTCCAGCCATCCCCCGGCCCACGGCCACCCAGCTGACCCGGGACCTGCTGCGAAGTCGAGGCATCGCTGGTCTCTATAAGGGACTGGGGGCCACACTGCTGAGGTGGGGAGGCCAGGGAGGGCAGAGAGGGACAGCCCCGGCTGCCTGCGGTGACCCCGGTCGTCACCACTGCCCCCCCCCCTGCAGGGACGTCCCTTTCTCCATCGTCTACTTCCCGCTCTTTGCCAACCTGAACCAGCTCGGCCAACCGGCATCTGGCGAGAAGTCTCCCTTTTACGTGTCCTTCTTAGCTGGGTGTGTGGCCGGAAGTGCGGCTGCTGTGGCCGTCAACCCCTGTGATGGTCAGTGCTTGGCCCTGGGCCCCAGGCAGGTTACGGGCTGAGGGGGTGGCTCCAGGATTGGCAGGGGACTCCCACCCTGACCCTACACTTCCTGCAGTGGTGAAGACACGCCTCCAGTCCCTTCAGCGTGGGGTTAACGAGGACACCTATTCAGGGTTCCTGGACTGTGCCAGGTGCGTGAGGTCCCCTGGGGTGGGGGTGGGGGTGGGGCACAGCAGGGACAGGGGAAGGGAGTGGGGAGGGGATGGGGGAGGCAGGGCTGCCCCCTGACCTGACCTTTCCCCCACAGGAAGATCCTGCGGCATGAGGGCCCCTTGGCTTTCCTTAAGGGCGCCTACTGCCGTGCCCTGGTCATTGCCCCACTGTTTGGTATTGCCCAGGTGGTCTACTTCCTGGGCATCGCTGAGTCCCTGCTGGGGCTGCTGCAGGGCCCCCAGGCCTGAATGCTGCACTGCCCCAGGACTGAACGACGGAAGGCTTCCCATCTGCGTTGCCAGGAGGGGGCTGAGGAAGAGCACAGGGTCCATGCAAATGGTGCAGCAGTAGGTCCCCTCGGGGCTCTGCCTGCAGGACCGTGGGATCAATGTCTTATTTATGTAGAAAATGCAGAAACCTGTACATTCCTGGAGCCGACCCTGCCCAGCCTGGCCTGATCACCCCCAGGGCAGAGCTGGTCTCTAGGCTGGGGGCCCCTGCCTGGCATGGACAACTGGACCCTACCCCCAGCCCACCCGGCTCTGGTTCCCAGGCTTGGCCCCTGGTCCATGAGGGGCCCTGCACAAACCTATTTATTGAACCTGCCGAGCCCGAGTGGCACTGTCCACTTCTCCGTCCATTGGCCTGCCCTCCCCCTGTTGCTCTTCCCTTGGCCAGGACTCCATCCCACTCCTAGCCTTGCGGGAGGGTTGGGGTCCCTTGCTCCCAGTGTTGAGCCAGAAATCCGGGGGGGTGAGGGTCACACTGAATTTCTCATTCCCAGGGCAGGCCCCCCTTCCTGTTCACTGTGGGACCCAGCACCCTCATAGTGGGTCCATCTCCCTCCACCCCCAGCCAAGGGCCTTGAGCATGTAATGTTTGTGTGTACGTGTGTGCATGCATGCGGACTGTGGGGTCAAGTCACACCATCCAGCCGTCAGCCTGGCCCCTCAGGGTGGCAGTCAGCGTGCGTGCGTGCGTGCGTGCGTGCGTGCGTGCGTGTGTCTCCCAGGCTCTCTGCTGACTGTCCAGGGATTTACTCCTCCAGTCCTATCCCTCTTGTAGCACCTTGGACATACCCCTCCTCTAAGACCCCCTGCTCTGAGTCTGGCCCTCCCGTGGGGGGAAGGGGCAGGCCTGAGGACCAGTATGGAGCCTGGGGCTCTGGCTGTAATTGCAGGGTTGGGGGGCCAGGAGCTGCTCCCTCAGCCCTCCCAGGACCAACCTACTCTCTGGGCCTCTCCACAGGCCCCTGACCACACTCCAGAAAGCTCTACCCCCAACCTTCTCCACCTGTGCGTGTTGTGAACTGAGGCAGGCTCCTGGCCCGCCCCAGCAAGTGATCCCGTTGGTAATTGATCCTGTGTGGTGGTGCTGTGTTCCCCTGACCAGGGCCCCTTGTGGGTCCCTCCCCAGTGACACTACCTGGGGCTCAGGCCTGGGCCCCCCAGTTCACGGTTGTCCCTGGGAGCCACCCCTCCCATCACCTGTACCTTGGAAGCTACTGCTGCTGCTTACAGAATTCTATTTTTTTTTTTTTCTTTTGGAGAGTTTTAAGAAGTAACTTTTTGTGTCCTGTCATGTAAGAGGATAAATAAATATTCTAAGTAGATATTTCCTTCCCAGAACTCTTGTTTGGGGATGAGGGTGGGAAGGGCGGCCCCCCCCTCCCATAACTGGTCCCTCCCTGGCCCCAGGCCCAGCCCCCTAGCCCCACAGTTTGGCCTAGAGGGGGTCCTGGCCTGCATTGGGTCCTGGCCTGCAGGGGGCCCTGGCTTGCAGGGGGTCTTGGCCTGCAGGGGGCCCTGGCCTGCAGGGGGTCCTGGCAGGGAGAACCGGGACTTCTGCTTCCTGCCGCCGGGACGGGTGTGAGCCGGGCCGCCGCAGCTCACAGCTCTTCTCCCAGAACCCAGAAAACTCCCTTGGGGTCGAGAGCTGGGTTTGGGAACGGTTAACCGTGATGGCTGAACAGGATGAATGTCACTGAACTGTAGAGGTGAAGATTGTATAAATGGCAAACGGTCCGTTACATACATACTCACCACACACACAAAAGCTGGGTTTGAGGACCCAGAGTCCCCAGCCGATCCAGGCGGCGTCTTGCCGAGCGGGCGGAGCCGGCTGCCCTGAGCCCCCATTTGCTGCTCGCCGCCCCTCCCACGCTGGTCCTCCCTTCTGCGGCCGGCAGCAGTGCATTGTGGGAAACTCCCGAGCTCTCCTCTGGCATCCGCAGCAGCCGCCCGCTCCCTGTCAGCGGGGAGAGCACCGCAGCGCAGGTGGAGCCGGCTGGAGGACGGCGTAAGGCGCGGGGTCAGCGGCTCACTGGGGCTGGAGCCTAGGGTCGGGTTCCCGCGGTGCCCCGGAGGGTAGGGGTGAAGGGAAGCACGCCGCACCCGCCTTGAAGGTCATTGGGGTTGCGCGCACCTAGCCCCTTGTTCTCCTGGGCTGAGCGGCTGGGGAGCGGGGGAGGGGGCATGCGGGTGATGTCAGTGTGGGCCGAAAATAATTCCGGGGTCTGGGGGGGGAGAAGGCGGAGCAGGTCACCTGCCCTTTGCTAAGCTGGCTGCTCAGCTGGGCCGCTCTGCGGGCAGGTGGGGGTGATGGGGCAGCTGGGGCTTCTGGAGAGTCAGGGCAGCAATGGGGCCTCTTGCCGGGGCACCCCATCACACTGTGACCTTGAGGTGACCTTCAGTGTGGTCACCACACCTGGCCTGAAGTGGGGGGCCTATGCTGCAACCATCACACTGCCTCCCTTTCCCTGTGGGTGGGGAATTTCTTTTCCTCCCCAGAAAAGCAGCCAGGTAGCGCGTCCAGGTCTTTGAGGAGAGGCCCACCCCAGTGCAGCATATTGGCCACCAGTCCCTCCCCACCACCCGGGACAGTGAGAGCCCCAATGAGGCCATTCCTCTAGTGCAGCGCCCCCACCCTGTGCCCTGACCCACCAGCTTGGGGGTGTTGAGGCTGAAACTGTGGGTGCCCACCCCAGGCTGCACCAGGGGCCCCTCTGACCTCAGAGGCAAGTGCAGCCTCAAGCCCTGGAGCTGGGAGGCAGGCGAGGCTGGTAGGAGGGAGCCAGTCCCAGGGTTGGGAGGATCAGACTTCTGGTGGAGGCCCAGGTGCCACCTAGCCTCCAGCCTAGGATTCCAGCCTCCGGGAAATGACTTCAGCTTCTCAGGGTACTAGCAGCCACTCCCACCCAATGGCTGGCTGAGCACCCAGGCTCTGGATGTCGGGCCCTGCCCTCCCTCTGCTAGAGGCTGGCCAGATCACAGCCTCTGAGAAACCAGGGCACTGTCCTGGGAAGGGTCCTTGGTAGATGGGCTCTGTCTGTGCCCCGTGGCTAGGACCTGCCTCCCCTTGACTGCAGACCCCCCAGTTTTTGGGGCCAGATGGGGCCTGCCTTCTCCATGAGGGGCCTCCCCGCCCCAGGGTATGTATATGTGCATAAGTGTATACATAGATACACCTCACAGATGAGGAAACTGAGGCCCTTAACTGGTCTCACTCAGCACTGGCCTCTCAGGTTGCTGTCGGGCTGGACTGAGGACAGAGGCCAGGCTCCTGAGCTCCATGGAAACAACAGGGTTGGGGCTGGGCAGAAGAGGCCCGGTGCCATTGCTCAGCCTCCCTTGTCTCCTCTTCCAGACCCCATATAATGCTTAGGAGTGAGCTGTCCTGAGCCCCTGAGATCCAGCCACCTGTCTCCTGCCTACCAGAGCACTCCTCCCAGCCCACCAGTACTGCCCACCATGGAGTCCAGAGGAAAGTCGGCCAGCAGCCCCAAGCCCGACACCAAGGCACCACAGGCCCCTGCTGAGCCCAGAGGCCCCCCTGCTGCTGATGGGAAAGCCCCCGGGGCTGCATCTGCCAAGCCTGGGAAGAAGGAGGGCCCTGTGGAAAAGCAGGAGCAGCTGGCAGCCCCCACCCCAGCACCTGCCAAGAAGACCCCGGCCAAGGCAGACCCTGCCCTCCTCAACAACCACAGCAACCTGAAGCCAGCTCCTGCAGCCCCCAGCAGCCCCGATACAACCCCAGAGCCTAAGGGTCCTGGGGATGGCGCCGAGGAGGATGAGGCTGGCAGCAGGGGTCCAGGGGGCCAAGGTCCCTGCCCCTTCGAGAACTTGACCCCCCTGCTGGTAGCTGGGGGTGTGGCTGTGGCAGCCGTGGCCCTAGTTCTTGGTGTGGCCTTCCTGGCCCGTAAAAAATGATGGCCGGTGTGCCAGGGGGCACGGAGCCCCTTCTTGGGCAGACTGGGAAAACTAGTGCATGCAGAATGGCATATAGCTACCCATACGTGCGCACCTGCACACAGACACACGTGTACACATATCCACCCCACAGACATACTGCAGAGGGACAGGGAAACAGACCGCCTGCCTGCTGGGAACCCACAGGCAGGAAGGAGCCTGGCTGTGGGCTTCCACAACAGGCCAAGCAAGCTCCGACGTTGGGGAGGGCTCAATGAGAAAGAAACGGGCACTGTGTGTGGCCACCTGGCTGGTGCTCAGTATGTCCAGCCTGGTAGGGAGGGGTCCCATGAGAGGCTTGACACCACCAGGCCAGAGCTCCTGGGCCAGTCTCTGAAGTCCCAACCCCGGCCCTGGTCCTTGTGGGGACATTAAGGGCACGGCTGTTTTGGCACCCAGCTCTGCTCTGGGTCTGCAGTAGGTGGTCATGCCCCCTCACTGTCCCTCCATCCCCCCCCCCCCGACTATCCCCTGTCGGGCAAAAAGAGCTCCAAGGCTCCTCTCCTTCTCCAGCCCTGGGTGGGCCCGAGGTTGGAGCTCCCTCAGTGCCCTCCAGAGACCTCTCCCCATCCCTCTGCATTTGTCCTGGGGGTGGAGCCCGCCCCTCCTGCCCAACCCGGCGCCCTCCAAGCCGAACAAGCGTATAAATGCAATAACACAGGTAGAGTAGAGCTGCTCGGCAGAGGCCTTCATTGCGTCCACTGCCCATCGCTTCAAGGAGGCCCGCCTGCAAGTCTGGTCCAGCTTTGACCTGTTGGTGGCAGCCGAGGGTGGGCTTTCAGAGGGTGGCAGTGGGCACCAGTCCAGCTAGCCGCCAGGATCCCAAGCCTGCGTGGACGCTGAGTCTGAAATAAACTGTATTGTCTAACAGCCTGGCTGGCATCCTCACCCGAACGAGGCCAGAGGGGCACGGGCTTTGCACTGGGGGGGGGTCACAGATCCACAGGTAGGGTGGGTGGGACCCCAGGCCCCTTCTCTGGCCCCACCGGCCACCTCCATGCCTTGATTCTGGTGGCTTTCCCCACGGCCCCTCCCAACGCCGCATCCCGCTGTGCCCGTGTGCACATCAGGCTTTTCTCTGCAGCTTCCTTTCCCACCAAGGTCATGAGGCTTCTCTTTGGAGACCCTCATGCATTCTCGGTGTGACCATTGATCAGGCATGAGGCCAGGCTGGGCCGCCAGACCCACTCTTGTCCCTCAGTCAGGCAGAGTGACCAAGGCCCCCACAGGCTGCATGTGGCTGTGGCTACCTGGGGTGTTATGGTTCCCATTCACTCTGACACCTGGGCCAGCAGGCAGTGCCCCCTCCCTGCATCTTGGCAGCAGGTCCTGGCTGTGGCTGTATCCCCTCCAGCCGGGGGCTTTGAACTTGGGTGAAGCGCACTCACTGCTGGATTGGTTGCTGAGCAGGAAAGAGGCTGGGCTGCCAGCACCATGGGCCCTAGTGAGAGGAAGCCAGTCCCAGCAGGAGAGGGGCTGGGCCTGGCAGCAGTGCAGAGCGACGTGGTGATGTCCCTGGTCCCCGGCCCTGGCCCTGGAACTGTGAGTCAGCTCGGTTCTTTTGCTGCTTGGGCCAGATGTGAAGTTGGGCTGTCACTGTGACCAGAAACAAAGGGAGGGGTGACTGGGACTCAGCCCCAGCCCTCCAGCCCAGCAGGGTACCCCGAGGTTTGCTGGAGGGAAGTTGCTCAATCTGTTCCTGGGGAGCCTGCTGGACCCCATGTCTGCTCCTAGCATGCAAACCTTTGAGGCAGCCAGGAATTCAACACGTGGCTCAGACATGCTGGTCATGTGCAGGAGGAGGGCTCTGCCAAGCTGCTCCCTGGGTGTCCTTTGGGGCCCTCGGCATTGGAGAGGCCAGCCTGGATCCCAGCCTACCTCCCTCACCTCCTTACTCTTAGGCATTTGTTCTCAGTGTCTGGACACCACTAGCCTAGTCCGGGCCAAAGGAAACCCTGGATCAGGGGCCTGAATGCTGCCAAGAACCCCGATGTCTCCCAATCCCCGTTCCCATCGCTGAGGTCCCCTAGAGTGGCCAGGGCACAGGACAGGGGCACTTAGAACATCCTTGTGGGAGGGAGAGGGGTGGTTCTTAGCAAAGGGGGCTGACAGATGGACCCTCTGGTGCCCATGAGCATTGAGGGACGGTTAGGAGTTTGATGGGCAGAGAAAGCACTCTAGGATTTCAGGGAGGGGTAGCAATTGCAAAGGCCACAGGGAAAGGCTCAGGTGTGCTCCGAAGCAGAGGGTTCACCCAGGAGAAAAGCTCCAGAGACTGGAAGACTGGAGCTCCAAGGCAGGCCAAGCTGAGGCCCACGAGGCAGGAGAGCCGGAGACAGTGGGTAGCTCTCCCCCCAACCCCCTGAAGGGCTGAAAGTCACCCAGGATCCCAGCCCCCATCCTCCTTGCAGCTCCACCCCAGCAAGAACAAGTTCCAGACACAGGAAATGGAGAAATACAGTCTTTTTATTGGAGAATGATAACACGTGTCTGCCACCCCGAAACCCGATGCCTCAGGGTCCCTGAACAAGTAGACCCCAGGTTCAATGCCATCACCACCCCCTGCCCTGACAGCCCCTGTGCCTAGCCCCCTTGCCTACCTGGGCCCAGCCATCTTGATCTGCCCTACCTGGGCACCGACCATTGGATACACCACGCACTGAGCAGCATGTAGGTGGTGCTCAAATACCCCGCCTGTAGGGGAGGTTCTTGAGCCCCACTGCTCAGGACCCCAGGTTCCAGCCCCGGACAGGGTCTTGGGAGAAGGCTCAGTGGGAAGGATGGGGTGGGGTGGGGGCAGACCACCAGGTACAGCCCTGGACACGCCCCACAACAGGCCCAGGAGGGGAGGCCCTGGCCCTGCATCAGTGGGACCACTCCCCACAGACCTGGGACCCTTCCCAGGAGACAAGTGCCTTGTTGCCCAGGGCTGGGCCTCTGGTTGCAGATCTACTTAGTCCTGAGAGTAGCAGATACCTGCCCGTCTTCCCCTGCAGCAGCCCCATTGTGCTCAGTCACCTGGCCCGGATGTCACCCTTAAGGTGGGCCTGGGTGCCCTCTGCTCCCCTGGCTGACTCTGGGCGGGGCAGTCACAGTAGGTATTGCACAGAGTGGGTGCTCACTTGCTCTGAGAAGCCCCTTCAGGCGTCCCCTGCAGTGGGCAAGCCAGTCATGGACTATACAGGACCAGGTGTAGTCTGTCAGGGCGAGGCAGAGGCATGGGACCAACTTGTCCCCACACCAGGCACCCCGTCAGCACTGGCTGGGGGTGGGGGTGGGGGAGATGCAGGGCTTTCACCCTGGGCCCTGGACGGGTGAGGTATGAGGGGCCTTCCCAGGGCCCCAGATAGTTGGATGGGGCAGGGGTTATCCTGAGATATCAAGGAGGGCTGGCTTGAGGCCGGAGAGAAAACCAGTGTCCTCCCGTAGGGTGTGTGGTCCCCTCGGGCCTGAGCCCAAATATTAACTTTCACAGCACCCAGGGCAGGGCCTGGGACTCAAGGTGCTCATGGTGTCCAGGCCCAGGACAGTGTATGGAGGAGGTACACCCGGGCTAGGAGTGGGGGTGGAGGACTGACCCATCAGAAGGGGAAGCTACCAGGAAGGGGGCAGATGTGCCAAGCACGACTGGGCAGGGCATGGGGGTAGAGCTGCTGTTCAGTGGCTGGGCAGCAATTCCATCAAGAGAGAGGCACCCCACTCGAGGACTGAACCCTAGTGATAGGCCCTTGGGATCACCTTGTCTGTGTACACCAGCTGTACACAGACTTGGAAAGGCAGACCCCAAACCAGACTCAGAGGAGAGCTGCAGCTGGATGCTGCCTGGACCACTGCTGCCCATCGTCCAGGCCCTCCTCCCACACACCGCCACGGCCACGGCTGCCCACCGTCCAGGCCCTCCTCCCACGCACCGCCACCGCCTGGGCCACCTGCACTGAGCTCCTGAGTGCCATGTGGGTACACACTCTCACAGGCTCTCCTGCTTGCTGACCTATGTGCACACTCATTTTTATTCCTGGGGTCACATGCACATGCGTGCGCCCCATCCTGCACCCAGGGTCACATGCATGCACACGCCAACCCTGGACACCAGTCTGCTTCCTCATGTCCGTGGTGCACACTGGAACACAGGTGAACGCACATGGTCGTGCACAGTCTTGCACATACAGATCAGCCTCTCTGTCCACCATCAAGGAAGGGCCCCGGAGAGGAGACAGCAACAACTTGGCTTAAGGAGTCCTTGGAATCTGGGCGGGGGGCAAGGATGTGGCACTGCAGACATTTTTTGCTGCTTTAGGGTGCTGCCCCTGGGGAGGGTGGCAGGTCCTGGAGACTCAGCGCCTGGTGACCATGGGCTCAGCCAGTGGGGGTGGGGGCAGGGGCTGCAGATGGGGCAGGTGAGCTGCTGGACCCTGCACCTACATGCTACAGGTCTGACACCCATGTATGTGAGCGTTGCGGGGGCTCCACACACCCAGAAATGTCCCTGCATGACCAGGCCCAGTCTGCAGGTTTGATCTCAGGCCTGTGTGTCTCCATCCAGACCCCCTTCAACTCTAGGCTTCAAGGGTCCTGGGCCCTCTCCTGCTTGTCTCAGGGTCCTGTGCCCTCAGCTCTTCTTCTTTTCTAGGCTGGAGTGCTGGGCAGCAGGTAAGCCAGAGAGCTCTTGACTGGTCAGCGTGGTCAGGGCCTGGGAGAGCCGGAGGGCCTCCTCCTTCATGCTAGGTGAAATGGAGGAGGTGGGGCCAGTGGGCGGTGTCTCCCACAGACTTGGCGGAGTTGGGCACTTGGGTGGTTCTCAACCATCACAACAGTTCCCTAGTCTTATCAGGGGCGGGCGGGACCTCAGATATGCCCTGCGGCCAGACTCTCTCCTGCTGGGCCTTCCATACCTGAGCCTGCCGGTGACAGATTCCTCCACACCCGAGCCTTCCTAACCTATACCAGGCTCTTCCATACTGGCTGCTCTTCTTGACATTTGGTCCTGAGGTCCATGTTTTTTTCTCTCCAGTCCAGGATTTGATCACTGGCAGCCCCAATGTACAACCCCAACCCTCCTGTTCCTCAACAATTACAGGAAAATCACCTCAAACGCAACTTGCCCAAACTTCACCCTTGATTTTACTAACCGAACCCAGCATTCCTGGAGCAGCCCCTTCACAGGAAGCGATGTCGTCTTTTTCTCAGGAGCTCAGGCTGGAAGTGATCCTGGATACTCCTCTCTGTCTACCCACAACTGTTCTGTTGAGGTGGAATCCTTCCATCCCAACCCCTCCATGGGCCCCTTGGCTCCCCTCCCTGGTTGGCGGCTCCACTCCTGCCGCCACAGGGTCTCCAGAGCCCACACCATCCCACTGAGCTCTACGGCCACTGGCTGGCCCTTCCCACTGCTTAGAGCCCCTTGGCCTCCTTCAGTGTCACTTTCAAGTGCAGCCCACCCTTATCTCCCACTTAAGTTTCAGCTGTCACCAGACCTCGCCCCCTCCGGTCCGTTGCCCTGCTTTCCCTTACCCCACGCACAGGCCACCTTTTAACAAACTGTGCTTTACCTTTTTACAAAGTCCATTGTCCAGCTCCCTCCCCAGGACATAAGGCCCACTGGACAGAGTTTGCCCCTGGAGTTCTCTGTGTGTCCTCCAGTGCCCAGTGGGGCGGGGGCGCAGGGAGGCCTGCAGTGATCTATTGTTCAGGGCCCAAATCCACGGGAGGGGCCTTCATCCACAGGGAGGGACCCTTGTCCATGGGGAGAGACCCATTTTCACGGGGAGAGACCCATGTCCACGGGGAGGGACCCTTGTCCACGGGGAGAGACCCATGTCCACGGGGAGGGACCCTTGTCCACGGGGAGAGACCCATGTCCACGGGGAGGGACCCTTGTCCAAGGGGAGAGACCCATGTCCACGGGGAGAGACCCATGTCCACGGGGAGGGACCCTTGTCCACGGGGAGACCCATGTGCACGGGGAGAGACCCATGTGCACGGGGAGGGACCCTTGTCCACGGGGAGAGACCCATGTCCACGGGGAGGGACCCATGTCCACGGGGAGAGACCCATGTCCACGGGGAGGGACCCTTGCCCACGGGGAGGGACCCTCGTCCACGGGGAGACCCATGTGCACGGGGAGAGACCCATGTCCACGGGGAGGGACCCTTGTCCATGGGGAGAGACCCATGTCCACGGGGAGGGACCCATGTCCACGGGGAGGGACCCTTGTCCACGGGGAGGGACCCATGTCCACGGGGAGAGACCCATGTCCACGGGGAGAGACCCATGTCCACGGGGAGGGACCCTTGTCCACGGGGACGCACCCTCTGCCTGGGCCGGAGCTGGCTGGAAGTGCTTATTGCTCGGGTCGAGGGCCCAGGGAAGGGGACGAAACTGGATTCCTGGCTGGACCTCGGAGCAGGGCCAGGACATCCATCCGGGGAGACCCCTCATGCTCCCGCATGGCGGCCCTCCGCCCAAACTCGGACCCGTCTGCAGGTTCTCCGGGGCCACGGGGCTCCTGGTGTCGAGGGCGGGGACCGGGGACTCCGCGGAGCGGACGGAGTCCGACCGGGAATCAGACCCTGAGCGGCGCCGGTAGCGGAGAACCGGGCGCTGCCCCCCGTGCTGCCGAAAGAGGAAATGCGCACGCGCACCGCGCCGCTCCAGCCTGTCTCCCAGGCCGCCGCGCCACGTGACCTGCGTCCTCCCGGTCGCGCGCACGCCTCGCTCCGCACGTGCACGCCTCGCCCCGCACGAGCCCGCTCCCACGTGCACGCCCCTCGCCCCGCACGAGCACGCGCACGCCCCGCCGCACACGAGCACGCCCCGCACGTGCACGCGCCGCGCCCCGAGCCATGGCGTCGGAGCGGCTCCCCAGCCGGCCCGCGTGTCTCCTCGTGGCCAGCGGTGCGGCCGAAGGTGCGGCCCGGGCTCCGTGGCGTGGGGGCCGCGGGGACTCGGGGGCCGGGGCGGGGGCTCAGGCTCGGTGGACGCGCCCCCAGGCCCCGACCCCCGACCCGACCCCGGCGGGGCGTCCTCGCAGGCAGGGTCCCTGGGCCGGGCGCCCCGGCGGTACCCGGGTCGTCGCCGCGCGGCCCCGAGAGGCCCTGGAGCCGCCATGCTGGGTGCCGCCTGGCAGTGCCGTCGCCGCAGGCATCGATGGGCCCACAGGTCCCGGGGCCGCCGCGGGCGCAGGGCTTTGGGGCAGAGGATGCGGGTCAGGGTCGGGTCAGGGGGCTGGGTCAGGGTCGGGTCAGGGGGCCGGGTCAGGGTCGGGGAAGGGGGCCGGGTCAGGGCCGGGTCAGGGGGCTGGGTCAGGGGGCCGGGTCAGGGTCGGGGGCCGAGCCCTGGACTTCGGAGGAGCAGGTGCAAAGGCCCTGGGGCAGCGGGCTGAGGATGGCCAGCGGCACCCAGGCGCGAGGTCCTGCAGAATCTGGCTCCTGTGCTGTTTTGGTGGGCTGCTTGGGAACCCCCAGAGTTCCTCAGACCACGCCTTGAGTTTTGTGTTTCTGGGGCACAGCCTGCTGCAGGGGTTGTCATTTCTGTCGGGAGAAATAAGAGTTCTGGGACGGTGGCCACTAAGAGCCAGAGCTGCGGAGTGTCCACCTCTGTGGTAGGCGCCCGGTACCCCAGGCCTGGTCCTACCCCTGCCCCACTTGCCAGTGTGGTAAGGGGCAGAGGGTAGGGTGCTCCGAGGAGGGGTGGGGCACCTGTGGGCAGGGCGCCTGGGGGCAGGGCTGTGAGCTCAGAGCCCAGAGCTTGGGGGCAGCTCTTTCTTGGCTGAGTGCTAGTCCTGGTCCTGGTCCAGGCGGTGCTGGGGCCACAAGCGGCAGAGGCCTCAGTGTCCTGGGGCCAGGCCTTGTGGAGCGGGAAGAAGTTGGCAAGGCAGCCTTGGGGAGTGGGTTTTGGGGTTGTGTGTGGAGCTGGGCCTCAGGCCTGGAGGGATGAGCGGAGAACCTGTGCTCCTAGCCGAAGTCCTGTGCCCATTTGCCCTGCCCCTTTGCTGAGCACCCCGTTCTGGTCAGGCTGTGGGGGTGCTGGACGGCAGGGCCAGCCCCACAGGCACACCCAGGTTAACATACATCCCAGGGGTGAGGGGTTGGAGGAGGGGCTGTCACGTGGGACAAGAGAAGCCAGGGGCAGATTCCGAGGTCACCTTGGCTGCAGAGTGGTCACCAGGGTCTGCCACTGCTGGTCCCCATTCTGTCTGGTTGAGCCATGCAGTGCTTGGTGAGGAGGGTGCCTGGCCTGGCTTCGGCTCCTGACCCCAGGCTCATAGCCCCCAGGAGGGGCCTGCTTTCCTGGGTCTTAGACAGGGAGGCCGAGTCGTAGCAAGGAGTTGGGGGGCCAGGATTGGGCCAGGGTCTGGCTCACTGCACATTCTTCGCTGTCACACTCTGGCTGCTCAGGTATAGGCCAGGGGGAGAGGGGTAGGGGGTCACAGCTCCAGGATGGAGAGGGGAGCTGGCTTTGTCCCCGACAGCGGCCTGGGGAGTGAGGCTGCAAGGAGCCTTGCAGTTAGGGTCCTTCCCAGAGGTGTGGGAGCCATGTAGGGAGTGAGTGGGGGTGCACAGGGGCCAAGAGCGCTGGTTGGTTGTGCTGAGGGCTGGGGACCTGGGGGCACAGGTGTGAGGTAAGCATCAGGCTCAGTGGGCAGGGCGCTGTCCTCCCCACAAGAGGGACCTCGGCCTCAAGAGTGCTTTAAGGATCCTGAGGGGTGAGGGTGCGAGGAGCCCAGGTGGCAGGGTGGTCAGCCTGGGGTGGCTTCGGAGGGGGTTTGTGCTCCTGGGTGTGGGGGTTTCTGCAACAGTGAAGAGGGTTAGGGTGGGGTTCTGGGGTGTCAGTTAATGTATAGTAAAGAGCAGAGGTGAAGAGGGGTGGGGGGTTTCTGGGGTTAGGACTGACTGAGGATCGTGGGGTTCAGAGGTGGAGGTGCATTCTGGTTCTCCAGACGAAGGACAGGAACCTCTCACGGGGGTGCTTTGAGTGATGGGGAGGTGAGGGCTGGGGGCGCAGAATCAGGGAGCCTCTGTTTGAGGAAAGGGAGCTTTAAGTGCCGGGCCAGGAAACACCCTCGCCCGCTGCTGACAACTTGTCCCCCCCCTCCCCACATGCTTAGCTCAGGTCACCTCCCTTAGGGCGGGGGCGGAGTTGCTGGGCCTGGAGGGAGCAGGCAGCACTGGGAGTTAAGGGACAGGGAGGTAAAGGATGGGCTGGAACCAGAAAGGCCTCCGGCGGCATGATGGGGGGGTGTTGGGGAGAGAGCTCGCGGGGGCTGCAGGGCTACTGCTTGGCCTTCAGGTTCCTTTGCGCCTCAGGCCGGGCCTGCACTGTGACTGCCCTGCCCTCCAAACCTCAGCTTCTTTCTGCTGACCGACCACTCCCCCCACGGCCGCTTCGAGGGCAGCACAGGACTGGGCACGGTGGGCCAGGGTGGGGCTGCTTCGCAGGGGTCCCAGGACCCGAGGCCTCTGTGGGTGGAGGGTGCGGGGGCGAGCGGTAAGCCTAGCGCCCATGGCTGCCCTTATCCACAGGTGTGTCCGCCCCATCCTTCCTGCACTGCTTCACGCTGGCCAGTGCCGCCTTCAACCTGCAGGTGGCCACCCCAGGGGTAAGTTCAGGTATCCTTACCTGCAGGCCTTGCCATCACTGGGCCTGGAACTCCACGTGGGTCTGTGGTCCCCGTGTGCTGGGCTCTGACGCTATCTGTGGGGATGTGACCTTTGGCTTCTGTCAGCACCTGCTTATGTGGCTCCTCATGTGTGCTGACCCCAGGGACGGGGGCCTACCTGGGAAGACCTGTAAGAGTAGCGGTTCTCGGTGCTTTGAGGGGTTCCTCGCGGCATCCCCATGCATCCTGTGCCCACCCCTGCCTGTACTCTGCCCGCAGGGGAAGGCCATGGACTTTGTGGACGTGGACGAAAGCAATGCCCGCTGGGTCCAGGATTTCCGCCTCAGGTCCTACGCCAGCCCTGCCAAGCTTGAGTCCATCGACGGTGAGGCCCCTGCTGGCTGGGCGGGGTCCAGGTGGGCTGGGGGCCCCACAGCATTGCCTCGGCCCTGCTCCAAGCGCTGGTGCCCAGGCTAGCTTCCAACCTTTCACTCCACGGCCCCGCACCTGGTGACCCCAATGTTCCTGAGTTTCTATTTGGGGGAGGGATTGGGTGGGAGCACATGAGGCCCCAGAACATCACGGTAGCCTGCTGGAGGGGTGGTGGGCCTGAGGCCTCTCTGTATCAGCAGCAGCAGCAGCGGGGCGGGGGCAGGTGGTCCGCAGTGGCCCTGACAGACAGTGCTGGCCCCGTGCTATGCTCTCTCTTCAGGGGCCCGGTACCATGCTCTCCTCATCCCCAGCTGCCCCGGGGCACTGGCTGACCTGGCCAGCAGCGGGTCCTTGGCTCGCATCCTGCAGCACTTCCACTCCGAGAGCAGTAAGTGACTCCTGGGACTGGGAGGTGGCATGAGAATCAGGGCACCCCAGGGTCAGGGTGGTCGTCCCGGGGTGTGGGGCCTGGGTTTGGGAACAGGAAGTGCTGAGTCATTTCGCGAGGGTAGGCCTGCATCCGCGTGGGGAGTGGATGAGTCTGTCAGCCTTAAGTGAGCGTGTGATTGTCCCCGGCACTGTGTAGCTTTGATTACGCCCAGCCTGGTCCCTGCGGCCTGGGCTGTGCTTCCTGCGGTCGGCCATCTCTGGTCACTGCGGGAAAGTGCAGCCCATGGTTCAGGTGGGGTCCAGGGCCAGAGGGGCTGGAGAAGGGCCGCTCTGCAGGGACTTGGCTGTGACAGCATGTCCACTGGCCTGGCCCGGCGCTTGTGCAGAGTCGTGTGTTCATATGGGAATTTCTGTCCCAGGAATGGGGCCTCCTGTCCCCACACAGCAGGACAGGCTGCCATTGTTCCTGGCCTCAGCTGTGGGAATGGCTCTTGGTAGGCGGTGCCCTGGGAAGAAGCCTGAAGGCCAGGTGACCCCAGTGCAACCGGGCAGTGTCTTGGGGGCCTTGTTGGTGGCTCTGGGTTGGGTGCTCCCAGGAGGCCCGAGGAGGGGCATGGCTGGTGTGCCTCACGCCTGCCTCCATGATGGGGTCTGTGCAGTGATAGCCCATGGCTCTCGGGACGTGATGCTATGGGTGGTGGGACTGGGTTTGACTCCATGAAAGACCAATAGATTCTTTAGTGTTCCTGGGGTTGGTAACTAAGATTCTTGTGTCTCCTCTTGTATTTCTTTTTGGTCATCAACACACAAGAAGACTTGAGATCTGAGCCAGAGCTTGGTTTTACAGAAGGGACATTTCCCAGCACTTTGTGTAGCCTGGCAGGCTGAGCAGGAGCACAGGGTGGGGAGGGTCTGTGGGACTGGAGGGTGGGACCTTAGGGCTGGTCTTGCCTAGGAGGCAGTAGGCCTTTGTGGGGAGGGTGTGGTGGTGGAGGTTCCGGTGGCCCGTGCAAGGGGGCTGAGGGTCAGCATGTGGGGTGTCTGGGCAGCCCGTGGGGTCAGCCCTCAGTCTTGCTGTGATCACGCTTTCAGAGCCCATCTGCGCTGTGGGCCATGGTGTCGCCGCCCTGTGCTGCGCCACGAGCGAGGATGGCTCCTGGGAGTTCCAGGGCTACAGCGTGACGGGGGTGAGTGCTGCACGTGGGGGTGGGGATGCCCTCGGGGATGGGGTCACTGCTCCCTGAACGCTGACTTGTATACTGAGGTGCAGTGGGGTGGTGTGCTCGTGGACAGGGTCACTGCTCGCTGAACGCTGACCTGTGTCCCGTAGCGTGGAGGTGGGAGGTGCTTTCACGGACGGGGTCACTGCTCCGTGAATGCTGACCTGTGCCCTGTGGTGTGGAGGTGGGGCGGTGCCCTCATGGACGGGGTCACTGCTCCCTGAACACTGATCTGTGTCCCACAGCGTGGGGGTGGGGGGTGCCCTTGTGGACGGGGTCACTGCTCACTGAACGCTGATCTATGTCCAACGGCGTGGGGGTAGGGGGCGCCCTTGTGGACGGGGTCCCTGCTCCCTGAACGCTGATCTATGTCCCATGGCGCGAGGTGGCGACTGACGTGGACAAGTGGGTCTCAGCCGTGTGTGTGAGAGCACAGGGTGCCCCAGCCGCCTTGGGCAGTGGGTGACGGTTCCGGAGGGTCCAACTCCAGTGTGGGTGGTTGCCTGTGCCGCCCTCGCTGTCTGTCCTGGCCACAGCCTGTGATGGCCCTCCCAGCACGTCCCAGGATGTGGCCAAGAGTCACAACCCTTACACGGTGTGACCCCCCGTGGCCCTGGGTGGGCCCAGTCAGCCATGCTGTGCCAGTGGCTGTGGGGGCATGGGATGCTTGAAGTGAATGCATCCAGGGACAGTGGGTGGGGTCTCTGGGGGCAGGAGGACCCCTAGCGACCGTCCTGGGCCTGGGGGAGGAGCAGGGTGGCTCTAGGGTTTGGTCTGTACCCTCCAGGCGGCTGGGGGTGGGGAGGGTCAGGAGAGGACCAGGCTGCGGGAAGGACAAGGACGAGCGGGGAGGCCTGGGGCAGGTGCGGGCCAGCGGTCAGAGCTTTCCGGTCTGTGCAGCCACTGCCTCTCCCAGTGCCAGTCGGGCTGTGCTCCCCCAGCTGTAGCCTGGTAATGGCACTGCCTGCCTCTGGGATGTCACCCATGTGTCCTGCTGCTGGGGGCCGGCCACTGGGCCCTCCACCCACCCTGGGGACTCCCCGCAGGGAGGACTGCCCGTCCCCCAGCCCCCCTGGCAGTTAGTGCCCCTGCCTCAGTAGCCCTTGCAGGCCAGGCCAGGGAACACTCACCCGTGGAGATTGTCATGACTTGTACTTAAATGTGATTGGCCTAACCCAGGGTGGGATCAGGCTACGTGAGCAGGGACCCTGCAGTCTCAGCAGTGCCCCTCCCCCCTGCAGCCCTCTGTTTACGAGCTGGTCCGGGCACCTGGCTTCGCCCACCTGCCCCTAATTGTGGAGGACTTTGTCAAGGATGCGGGTGCCAGCTTCAGCGGTGAGCCTGAGTGGGCCTCGTGCTTATGGCCATATGGGTTGGGGCACCAGGGACGGTACTGGCCCCCCAAGCCAGGCCCAGTTGACCTGGTGGTCAGCAGCCCCATGCCGGGCGCCTAGCAGGCTTGGATGCAGGCATGCCAACTGCCCTGTTGGCCCCGGGAGTGGACAGGAGGGGGCAGCAGCTGGGCAGGTCTGTGATGTGGCCCTGCCTGAGCCTTTGCTGTGGCCCCACAGCCAGCGAGCCAGACGCAGTGCACGTGGTGCTGGACCGCCACCTTGTCACCGGCCAGAACACCAGCTCCACTGTGCCAGCTGTGCAAAACCTGCTTTTCCTCTGTGGCAGCCGGTGAGGCCTGGCGGGTCAGTAGTGGGCTCGTGGCTCTAGACCAGTGGGGCCTGGGTGCTGGGGCCCCATCCGTGACTGAGTGTTTGTCCCACAGGAAATGAGGTGGACTGCACCAAGCAGCCAGCGCTGTTGGCCCAGATGTCCACAGAGGAAGTGGGCCTGCTTCATCGTCTTCTCCTTGGCCTCCTAAGACCCCACCTCAGAGCTGAGAGCAGCCGGGGCCTCTGACGACACCCGAGCAGACTCAGACACCTGCCCTGGCCAGGACCCCTTGGGCCTGAGACTGAGGCCTCGCCCCCGACGTTCTCCTCAGCAGGGAGGCGAGACCAGGACTCTGGGGGCCGCTGGCGATAGGTTCTGCAGAATTCTGAATCGAGTGTGGTCAGCGTGGATGGGGGAGTAGGCAGAGTGCTAGTGGGGGCTTGCCCTGCTCTGGTCTCTTGGGGTGGGGAGGCTGGTACTGGCATCGTGTGACTCTCCTCTGCCTGTCCGCACCCACATTGGGGCAGCACCGTGCGGGCCTCTTGAGGTTAGGCCTTGGCCGTCCTGAGAGGCGGATGACTGGACCATTGGGCAGTGGGATGGGGACGCGAGGACTTGTCTTTCTGAGGGGAGGGGCAAGGTGGGGGCAGCTGGCTGATGCTGACACAGCAGTTTTCTGGGCACCAAACCCCAGCCCCAAACCGCCTGCCGAGATACCGTGTCGACGGAAACTGCTTGCCGAACAAATGTTTTGCTTCTAGCTCAGAGCGTGGTCTCAATGTAACACAGACCCCACCTCAGCACAGGTGGTGTTGGAAGCCCCTCAGATGGGCACGGTGGGGGTCACCACATCCTGCGTTGGTGGAGAAACCCACTGTGGGACGGTCAACTGCCCGCAGACCTCTGCTATCTGGCAGGAAGTGTTACTAGAGGTGCCACCTGCAGGTCAGGGCCCCCTGTGCTGGGCCATCCTGTCCTCTTACGCCCAGGACTGGCCTTAATGGAGGACACAGGCCAGCAGGTGGTTCTCTCTTGGGGACAGTGTGGCCCCAGCCCTGTTTGTGCTGTGTACTTGGCCCTTCCCCTCCCTGCTTCTTTGTGCCTCCTACCTCTGCCATAGCTGGGCACCAGGTGGGCTCTCACCTCTACGGACCTGTCCCTCTCCTGTGGGTGCTGGTCAGTCCCGTGTCTGAGGTCACCCTGTGTGGTGGCAGGTGTCTGTACAAAAACTTTTTAAATTTAAGGCTGTGCCTTCAGGGAGTTGCCGCAAAGGGCTAATCATGCTTCCTGAGCACTGGTCCGGAAGGTCGAGGTGGGGATGGTGCAGGTTTGGGGGACCTGGGCCCCACAGCCCTGCTGAAGGGTTACCCACAGTCTCTTCTACAGCTGCCAGGGAGCCCCAGGGCTCTGCAGGGTAGGCGGGGCCCTGTGCTGGGGAGAGTGGAGGGGAAGCCCACCAGGCTGGGAAAGACGGGGGCCAAGGGAGCCTGTGGTTGGGAGAGGGTGGGCCATTGTGGGGCAGAGGTCCTCCAGGGTGGGTTCAAATCAGGCCCCTGTACCTATTGAAGAGAAAAACATCTACGCAAGACTGAATGTTCACAGTAGCACTGCTCACAGCGGCCCTAAAGCTGAAACCACTTGAGTGTCAGGCAGCTGATGAATGTGGTCCACCCACACCACGCAGTATCAGTCGTGAGGCTGATTCAGGCGCCGTACAGCGCAGGCGAACCTTGGAACCATCACGCCGAGTGGGAGGCCAGATGCAGAACTCCGTGTGTCGTGTGACTCCATGTGTGAGACATGAATGGTACCTGGGCAGGAAACTGGGATCGTATGGGGCTGGGAACGTGGCAGATGGGCCTGAGGTCTCTCTCTGGGGGGAGGGAACGTTCCAGTGAGGCTGTGCAGGTGCCCGAGTCAGACTCCAGCTCTCAAGGTGGGTGAACCTGCTGGTTTGTAAGTGATGACGTGTACGACCTATCTGTGCGTACATACAACAAAGCCTTGGGTGTGGGACACAGGTAATGCACAGCTTGTGGGGTCTGCCATCTTCAGCACACAGAAGCCCCCAAGCCTTGTGCTCCATGCTGGCTTCTCATGACACTGCCACCCACCCATTGCTGAGTCAGGAGCCCGCCTGAGACCCAGCCATTGTTTTATTGCTTGACCCAGAACTCCCCAGGGCTGGAAGCCAGCAAGGCTGTGCCAGGGTGCTTGACCACCTACCTCCTGGTCAGCTGCTCAAAGCCTCGCCCTACCCCATTGCTGGGCTACAGGGGAGAGGCCAGAGGCTGCTGTCCAGTGGTTAGAGCCAGACAGGGTGGTCACAGGCAGGCAGCACCACTGGTGGGTCTGGTGTGGGCTCGAGGCCATGCCCCACACACTCCAGACCAGGGTGTGGCCACTTCCCCAGCCCTTGATCCTCTCAGGTGCCACCATCTCCCCTAGCCACTGCTTCAAAGAGGCCCCTCTGGCATATTGCGTTCCTGAGGATGCAGGGACGGGGCGGTGGACACTGGTCTACAGAGGAGTGGAGCCTCCTGAGCCCTGCACTGCCCCCAACCTTGGGGTGGCAGGAGGGTGCTGCAGATGCAACTCCCAGCCTGTGCCTCTCGTGCCCCCTTGGAGCCCAGATACCCATCCCTGTGGTGGGCAGTGCCTGGTATCCCACCTGCAGAGGGCTGGGGGGCTGGGGAGGGAGGGAGAAAGTCCTACTGGTATAGGCGGATGACCTGGAGGGCTGGCCACAGTCCTGTCCACCCCGGGAGGCCAGGTAGATGCAGGGCCTGTAGCCGTTATGTCCCCACCAGCGCTCAGCCCAGCATACCACAGGCAATGTGGTGCAGCTGTCGCTCATTCACAAGGCTCTTTGGCACTCTGAGGGGCATCAGGGACTCACGATTTCCACACTGGCACCTAAGTCCAAGTTTTGTGGCCCTGAGGTGGAGCCTCTGCCCACCCACTGGTCTCTGCCTGCAGCTCAGAAATGGACCTCAGGGTGGTGTTTGTGAGAGGCTTTGTGCCTGCTGCCCAGGGCCACAGCTGCCCCTCTGCCCCACCTGCCTGGCAGTTTTGGATTGACCTGCCCCTCAGGAATGAGAGAGAGTCTGGGGTCTGGGGATCCAGAACTGAAGGCCCTCTGTTGCTTGCCCTGGGCAACTCCTTGACTCAGAAGATGACCCACACTGGGTAGGACACCCTGGTGTCAAAGGCCACCCCCAGCGGTCTGCCAGCAGATCCTACAGGCCTGGGAAACCTGGCATAAAGGATGCATCAGAGCACGTCCCCACCCAGCGAGGCTCTTTTGGGTCACCCACTGGGGTGGGGGCACCACATGGGGCAGAATCTAAACACAGCACAGGAAAATGGCAGCTTTAATGCCTCAGGTAAAATTTTACATAAAAATCAAATCTATGATCCACCCCTGCTTCAACTGGTAAAAAACGCAAGACTCATCGCAAGGCATGAGCACTCAGGCCCATAGGTCTGTGGTCCGGCCCTGTGCTGGCTCTACTTCCCATTCTCTGCACTGGACATGCGTTCCTGGAAGAAAGCACAGCATGAGGCCAGGGAGCAGGTACCCCGGTTCTGCCCGAAGGGGGAGTAGGCGGTGGCCCGTAGGAGGAGGGGGGCCCCCAGGCAACCTTACGGAGTGTCCACTAGGCTCAGGCTGCTGGGGAGGAGCCAAGAAAGCCTAGACGCCAAGGACGAACACACATGCACTCACTGTGAGCACCCGCTCCAGCTTCACGGCGTCCGCGGCAAACCTGCGGATCCCATCTGAGAGTTTCTCCACGGCCATCTGGTCTTCGTTGTGCAGCCAGTGGAAGGCCTTCTCATCCAGGTGCACCTTTTCTAGGTCGCTGGCCTGGGCTGGGGGACACACAGGGCCTCACCTTCCCTGCCTGGCTCCCTCTGGACCCTGTGGCCAGGAACCCCCACTGGGCAGGTGTGTTGACGCTCTCATCCGTCACTGTCCCCTGCACACTTGGGCCACTGTAGGAGGAGCCCACAGAGGGGCAGGGCAGCACAGGCCCTCAGGCCTCCCCTCCTGGAATTCTCAAGCGTGGTGGGGAAGCGGCCCTTACCTGCTTTGGCTGAGAGTGTGGGCACCAGCTTGCTGGTGTCCTTGAGCAGCTCCCCAAGCAGCTTGGGCGAGATGGTGAGGAAGTCGCAGCCGGCCAGCGCCTTGACCTCGCCTGTGTTGCGGAAGGAGGCGCCCATCACAATGGTTTTGTAGCCGAACTTCTTGTAGTAGTTATAAATTTTGGTGACGCTCTTCACCCCTGCAGGATACGACAGCTGTCAGCCAGGAAGCGAAGGTGGACGCCACAACCCCAGCCTCCCCCTGGTATGGGGCCCCCTCCTGGAAGGACAGACGCACCAGGGTCTTCCAGGGGCTCATAGGACTTCTTGTCCGTGTTTGCCACGTGCCAGTCCAAGATGCGGCCAACGAAGGGGGAGATGAGCGTCACGCCCGCCTCGGCACAGGCCACAGCCTGAGCGAAGGAGAAGAGCAGGGTCATGTTGCAGTGGATACCGTACTGCTCCTCCAGCTCCCTGCGGGGACGGGGCGGTGTCAGCGACAGGAACAGGCCATCACGGTTTAACCAAAGTGGCAGGAGCAGAGCTGCCCCATGTTGTGAGGAAGAAATCTGGAAACGCTCAACCAGGTGACCGCTGGGTAGTGGGCTGCGGTGACCCGGCTTTTCTTCATGTCTCCCGGTCAGGTGCCTGCACAGGCACTTGGAGCCGTGTGCCCTCCACCTCCTCTGCCTGTCCCCCCTCCTGCTCCCTGCCTTCTGTCCTGTCTGCACCCCACTTCCTGGCCTCCCTCCCTGCCTGTGCCCCTTCTCCTGCTCTGCCCCTGGGTGAAGGCAGGAACCCTGAGGCCCCATTGGGCCCCATCCTGCCCTCTTCCATTGAAACCCTGTACCGTGCACCTCGCGTGTCCTGAGGCGGATGGATCCCTGAGTTAAGGGCAAGGCCGTATCTCTGACG
This sequence comes from Loxodonta africana, assembly GCF_030014295.1. Taxonomy (NCBI): domain Eukaryota; kingdom Metazoa; phylum Chordata; class Mammalia; order Proboscidea; family Elephantidae; genus Loxodonta; species Loxodonta africana. The sequence goes on along the minus strand of NC_087348.1, from coordinate 802,030 downwards.
TGGCCGGGGCTGAGATGAGAACTGGTCAGTGATTTCCAAGCTTCTGCTTAGGCCCCACCAGCCAGAAAGTCTTCCCTGAAAGCCCACTGAAAACCCACATCCACTCAAAGCCTGCATACCAGTGTCCAGAGCTGGTTCACACTGCACATGGAGTGTGAGTCATGCATAAGAACAAAGTCCTGATACACGCTACAGCAGATAAGCCTTGAAAACACTGTACTGAGTGCTGACAAATCGTGTCTGATTCCACTCACAGGAAATGTCCAGAACAGACAAATCCACAGGAATAGAAAGCAGACTGGTGGGGGGTGGGGCAGGGGGCGTGTGCGTGCACACACGCACACACGCACGCACGCACACACAGTGCCCGCTCACCGACATAACACCGGCTACTTGCGGTGGGAACCCCACAGGTGAGCCCTACTTGGTTTCTCACATTTTTCTATCTTTTCCAAACCGAGCGTGTATTTTGCTTTTGTTGTTGGTTTGTGATTAAGGAGAGACCCCATGTGATACAGGGAACCGCTCCCCAGGACTTCCTTGGCTGTAATCTTTACAGAGGCAGAGCGCCACGTAGGTTCACACCGCCAGCCTTTGGGTTACCAGCAGAGTGCAAACCGTTGGCGCTACCCAGGGACCTTTCTGAGCATGTATTTTGTATAAAATAAATGTACCCAAAATTTTAAGAATGCACGGACAAGGACGGGGAGATGGAAAGCTATCGGGGTGATACCTGCTGGTGTCTTGAGGCCCCGCTTTTCTTCTGAAGGAGAAAAATGCCACTTTCTAGGAAAGTGTTTCTTAACAGCAGCAAGTGAGGGGTCTGCCCTGGCCCAGAGGGCAGACCTGGCTCGATGCTGGCTCTGCCCTGCACCCCGTCCCAGCCACGAGCACAGCTCCCCCCGGCCTGCACCCCGTCCCAGCCACGAGCACAGCTCCCCCCGGCCTGCACCCCGTCTCAGCCACGAGCACAGCTCCCCCCGGCCTGCACCCCGTCCCAGCCACGAGCACAGCTCCTCCCGGCCTGCACCCCGTCTCAGCCACGAGCACAGCTCCCCCCGGCCTGCACCCCGTCCCAGCCACGAGCACAGCTCCCCCCGGCCTGCACCCCGTCCCAGCCACGAGCACAGCTCCCCCCGGCCTGCACCCCGTCCCAGCCACGAGCACAGCTCCCCCCGGCCTGCACCCCGTCCCAGCCACGAGCACAGCTCCCCCCGGCCTGCACCCCGTCTCAGCCACGAGCACAGCTCCCCCCGGCCTGCACCCCGTCTCAGCCACGAGCACAGCTTCCCCCGGCCTGCACCCCGTCTCAGCCACGAGCACAGCTCCCCCCGGCCTGCACCCCGTCCCAGCCACGAGCACAGCTCCTCCCGGCCTGCACCCCGTCTCAGCCACGAGCACAGCTCCCCCCGGCCTGCACCCCGTCCCAGCCACGAGCACAGCTCCCCCCCGGCCTGCACCCCGTCTCAGCCACGAGCACAGCTCCCCCCGGCCTGCACCCCGTCCCAGCCACGAGCACAGCTCCCCCCGGCCTGCACCCCGTCCCAGCCACGAGCACAGCTCCTCCCGGCCTGTACCCCGTCCCAGCCACGAGCACAGCTTCCCCCGGCCTGCACCCCGTCCCAGCCACGAGCACAGCTCCCCCCGGCCTGCACCCCGTCCCAGCCACGAGCACAGCTTCCCCCGGCCTGCACCCCGTCCCAGCCACGAGCACAGCTCCCCGCGGCCTGCACCCCGTCCCAGCCACGAGCACAGCTCCCCCCGGCCTGCACCCCGTCCCAGCCACGAGCACAGCTCCCCCCGGCCTGCACCCCGTCTCAGCCACGAGCACAGCTCCCCCCCGGCCTGCACCCTGTCTCAGCCATGAGCACAGCTTCCCCCGGCCTGCACCCCGTCTCAGCCATGAGCACAGCTTCCCCCGGCCTGCACCCCGTCTCAGCCATGAGCACAGCTCCCCGCAGCCTGCACCCCGTCCCAGCCATGAGCACAGCTCCTCCCGGCCTGCACCCCGTCCCAGCCACGAGCACAGCTTCCCCCGGCCTGTACCCCATTATCTCAAACATTAGCACAGCTCCCCCAACCCTGTGCCCAGTAGCTGGGTCTGAAATCTGGACACATGCTCCCCACTACCATGCACCCACTGGCCCTGTCTGAGGTGTGGGCACACACCTCCCCTCTCTGGCCTCTGCAGGCAGGGCTGACAGGATCAAACTTGCCTACAGCCCTACAGCCCCAGACTCCACACGGGCAGAACCTATAAAAGCCCCTGTCCGTAGGGGACACATACTTTCCAGCCTGAATTCCTTCCCACGTTGACGACAGCTTTATAAGGATCCGGTCCTTGCTGATGCCAGCTTCTTTATAGAGCTCGATGAGGCGCCGGGCTCGGGCCACCATCGCATCCTTGTCAAAGGAGAGCCTGGGAGAGAAGGGTGCTTCAGGACACCCCGCAGGAATCCACGTGGGAACCCCTGGGAGGAGGGGCTGGCACGGGACTCCCACCGCAGAGCCGAAGCTTCTGCACGCCACGGGTCTACGCTCCCAGGATCACCCGGGGCAGCCTAAAGGCAACTCTCGAACTCACTGCCGGGGGGAGGTCAGAGGCTGCGATGCTTTATGTAGAAGATAGACAGGAGCTCAGCCCACATGAGCTGTGCCCAGGCCATGGGCACCAACTGCAGGGGCCAGGGAGGAGGCCCCGCGACTACGCCTGTGGGCTGAGCAGGGCCTCAGGGTCTGCGTGGACCCTCCCGCCAGCCCAGCCGGGCGAGAAGCCCCTGTACCTTGCGTCGACTTCTGTTGACACGCGGCCAGGGATTTTCTTTAGTATTTCTGCTCCAAACAACACAAAAAGTTTGTCAATAGCATTTTTAATTTGTTCCTCTTGTGACCTGAAATTCAAGGGGAGAAAAAAAAACCTAGGTTAAAAGTTTGGCAGGATTTATTTTAGGCAAAGAGTTCTACAAAACAAACTCCTTATGGCTTTCCCACACTTCTTCCCTCCACCCTTCAGGACCTGCAAAACCGTCTTTTCAGCCTCTCTGATGTTGCCCGTGGCCAACAGCAGGTGACGGCACTGCTCCACAAGGAGCTGCTGCTGGCAGGTCCCCCTCAGTCCATGGGTCCTGTTCAGAACGTGGAGCCCCCTGGAGTGAGGGCGGCAACTGTGGGGTGACTGGTGACCCCGCCACATCTCCCAATTCGGAACATGGGGGAAGGAGGGGCAGCTGGCCATGGTCGGGCTGCAGAAGGAGAGGAGGGCTCAACGAGACCCCAGATCCAGGCCACACGTCCGGGGAAGGGACCGCCACAGCCTGGACTTCACAGAGCAGAGGGTGCAGTTTACCACACGTAAATAAAAACCAAACCCACTGCCGCAGAGTCAGTTGCAACTCTAAAGGACAGAGTGGAGCTGCCCCACAGGGTTTCTAAGGAGTGCCTGGTAGATTTGGTCGGCCGACCTTTTGGTTAGCAGTCGTAGCTCTTAGCCACTGCACTACCAGGGTTTTCCTGCGCCACCAGAGTGCTTCCATAAATATATAAACATAAAAAAATTACAGTTATCTTTCCTCGAGAAGCAAAATTCAGTTAGGGCAGGGACGCCAGGCCACCTGGACCAGACCAGTGGCCCTTCAGGTGGCGCTGCCCGAGGCCCTTGGCCACTCACCCGCCCAGCTTCTTCCCGTAGGCCATGGCCTCCTCCACCAGGTCCTGGTAGGCAGGCATCTGAGCGGCGGCCAGGATCAGGGAGGGGTTTGTGGTAGCATCCTGGGGCTTGTACTCGTCGATGGCTGGGGGAGTAAATTTGAAGGCCACTTAGTGGGGGACAGTGGTGGTCTTGTGGTAGAATTCTGGCCTGCTATGCAAGAGACCTGAGCCTGATTCCCGATCACTGCACCTCGTACACAGACTAGGAAGAAGGGCCTGGTGATCTACTTCCAAAAATAAATGAAAACCTTGTGGACCACACGGTCCTATCCACAACCAATCCTTGGGCTGATGCAGGAGCAGGCCGTGTCTCCATCATTGTGCATGGAGTCGCCATACGTCAGGGCCAACTCGAGTGCAGCTAATATCAACAAGAAGTGAGTGGAGCAGCCTGGTTCCATCCAGAGTCCATGACAGCTCCAAAGACGCACTTAACCAGAGTCAAGAACTCACTTCCCAAATCAGGACTCCAGGCATCGGATACATGCTTTCTTTCCCACTACCCAAGTCTGGCAGAGAAGCAGAGGTTGCACAATGATACAACATGACCAAGACTAAACGAGGACAGCTCGCGTGTGAGTGTTCACAACTGAGGAACGTGGACACGGGCTGGGGGAGAATGTTGCCACGAACAGAACATGCTTTCTGGTCCAGTCAGGGAGGGTGGGGCATGACATGGACATCTCAGATGAGCATTTAATTATTCTCTCGTAATTAACACATTAGTTCTTTCTTTGGTAGCCTACCCATGAATTTAAAGACACACCAGGGCTTCACCTGGGGTCCCGCCAGCCAGGCTTTTAACTGGTGTATGGGGCCAGGAGCCAATAAACAACAATTTATCTCCACAAACTGCCAACAATGTAACACACATTGAACGTCAGATCACTCGGGGAGATCAGCTGGTTCAGTAAGTTCATCCGGGAAATTACTATTATCGAAATGTGCTTTGATGACAAAACTACAGTCAGAAAACAGATTAGTGGTTGGCAGGAGGCAGGGTGGGGTGCCACTCTAGGCATCGCGTGGGGAGCTTTGTGATGACTGAACAGTTCTGTCTCAACTGTGTGGTGGTTACGAGAACACACCTTATAAACCTGCACAGAACACGCGTGCACACGAAGGCAGGTTAAAGACGTGAAAACTCAGGTAGGTCTGGAGGCTGCCCCCAGCACGGTGCCCATGCCAATTTCCTGGTTCTGACACTGTGCCACGGCCACACTTGATTTCACCACTGGAGGAGCTGGGTGAAAGGTGCCCAGGGCTCTGTAGACTAACCTTGCAACTTCCTGTGAGTCTGTGATTACTGCAAAATGACAAGGTAAAAAAGTAGGCTTTGGCGGTGTTGACACAGATGTATTCACCTGTCAAAACCCACTCATCCACCTACTTCAAGTGGGTTCATTTTATTGTACAAATTTACACCCAAATAAAGTTGACTGTCTAAAAACCGTGGTTTTACCATGATTAAACTACAACTATGGTTTGCGCCTGGGGTCAACTGACAGGCTTCAGGGTCTAGACCCTTCAGCTGAACACAGAGCTGGGGGAGGGTACTGTTCTGTGAGGGTGGCGGAGGGCCGGACAACGCCTGTCTACGACACTGCTCTGGGAAGAGGTGCCAAAGCTTTTATTGTATTTTCAAAGAGGCCTGTGAGCGCACAGAGTTAAGAGCCTTCACTTCACAAAATGCAGACCACAAAGCTGAATGCGTTATTTATAGTTACGTGGGGCCAAGATGGCGGACTAGGTGGACGCTACCGCGGATCCCTCGTGCAACAAAGACTCGGAAAAACAAGGGAATCGATCACATACATAACAATCTACGAACTCTGAACAACAAGCCCAGACTTAGAGACGGAAAACGAACAAATACGGGCAGACAGCGACCGTTTTCAGAACCAGGAGCCAGCGTACCAGCCGACTACTTGGATAAACTAGTTTCCCAGTGATGGCTCGGAGACAGCAGTCCATATCAAACCACATAAAGAAACAGACCATGACAGCTTCTCCAACCCCCCAAACAAAAGAATCAAAATCTTTCCCAAATGAAGATACAATCCTGGAATTATCAGATACAGAATATAAAAAACTAATTTACAGAATGCTTAAAGATATCACAAATGAAATTAGGATAAATGCAGAAAAAGCCAAGGAACACATTGATAAAACTGTTGAAGAACTCAAAAAGATTATTCAAGAACATAGTGGAAAAATATTTATAGTTACGTAAAATTTATAAATATATGTGACCCATGAATATACAGGCTTTTTATAAAGTTGTTAATATTCATCAAAAACGAAAAAGGTAGCACTTGGGTCTGGAGGCTTCTAAAAAGGACAAGAGCACTCCCTAGCTGCCCTGCTGGCACAGTCCAAGGAACACAGCTCCTGTCCCTTCACTGCCAGATGGGAATAAACTGGAAGGTTCAGCTGACCCCTACTGAGCACCTGCTGGGCCCACAGGGGACAACACAGACAAGGCTCTGTCACCAACAGAAAAACCGGAGCAGGAAACGTGTGCCGACTTCCCTACATTCTCTACCACGGTAACATCACCACCCACAGCATTTGTCTTACCGGCGGCGGGCTTGCCATCCTCACTCCCCAGAGCAAGGTGCGGCAGCTTTTGTCTAATGGATTTAGGGCCCACTGTAGCAAGTCTGGGGCTCTAGTGGCACACTGGTTAGGAGCTCAGCTGCTAACAAAAGGTCGGCACTTCAAATCCACCAGCCGCCTATGGAAACCCTAAGGGGCAGCTCCACTCCGTCCTAGAGGGTTGCTATGAGTCAGAATGGACTCTACGGCAATGGGTTTGGTTTGGTATTTTTTTGGTAGCAAGCCTAGCAGTTTGGAATCCAAGCTGATCTCTGTCTCCACCTATTATATTTAAGCAGCCAAATACGCTTATTCACTCCCCTAGGCTAGATAAACAACCTTCTTACTGGTTTACCAAAGAGGAACTACAGCCGTTTCTTAAGTCACCATGAGAAAGCAGAAAAGAGAGGAAGCTACAGGCAGCACCCAAGACGGCCTCTCAGGCACCTTTCCGTGTTGTTTTTTTGCCTGGAGGCATTCGTGTCCACTGGGCATTGCGTGGTTGCCCTGAAAATCTCATCTGTTCACAGCAGAATCCACAAACCAGGCTCCTGTACTCACGTCCCCTCATGCCTGCAGAGGTCAGGACAGCTGAGGGCGACAGGACGAAAATCAAGGTTTATTGTTTTCTGTATTCTCCAAGTTCTCCACAGAGAACAGGAATCAAATCCAGGGCACACGAGACGTTAACAACCCTCTGCTTTCCCCAGTGCACTGGATTTTATATTTCTTTTTACCCACTTTGGACTCTGTCACCAACGGCCACCAGCCGTCCCACTGGGCAAGGGGAAGCGTGTGTAACAGGTTTCAAAAGCAGGCGCTGTCATGCCTAGTTTCAGGTCCAGATGTAACCCACCTTTCCTACCCTGTAGTCAAAACTAGCTGGACGAGAGCCACTGAGCTGTTAGAGGTGACGGTGAACAACACGAGGAGCTTAGCCGACCTCACTGAACTGTACGTGCCCCGACTGCAGACACGGCAAAGGTCACCTATGTATTCACCCCAATTAAAATATGTAAAAAAAAAAGTTAACCGGGTAAAACTCATCTGTGTAACCACAAACCGGTAACGGGCAGGTCACCTCGGTTAGACCACGAATCCTTCGCCGAACTCAACCCTCGGAGAAGCCTCCCCCGACCCATCAGCTCGCTGACAGGGGCCTCCGGGGGTGGCCGAGCTGCTCGGGGCCAGTGGGGGCTCCGGCCCCCGACCCCCCGGACCCCGTCCGACCCCGCGGGCCCCGTCCGACCCCGCGGGCCCCGTCCCACCCCGCGGGCCCCGTCCGACCCCCCGGGCCCCGTCCCACCCCGCGGGCCCCGTCCCACCCCGCGGGCCCCGTCCCCCCCCCGGGCCACGCCCGCCGCCCTTCGGCCCCGGCTCCGCACCCGCCCGGAGGGAGACCGGCTGGAGTAACCTCCTCCCGGACGCCGCCCTTCGCCCCCCGCCCCACGCTCCCCGGCCGACCCCCGACCTCCGCCGACCCCCGACCCCTGACCCCCGCCGACCCCCGACCCCTGACCCCCGCCGACCCCTGACCCCCGCCGACCCCCGACCCCTGACCCCCGCCGACCCCCGGCCCCGGCCCCCGCCTCACCGTTGAAGTCGCCCGTGTCGGCCACCACGGTGGTGAACTGCTTGAGCTGGTCCAGCACGGACTCCATCCTCTGGCGTTTGACCGGGGAGGCCGACATGGCGAGGCCAGGCAGCGGCGGGAGCGGCGGGGGCGGGCCGGCCCCACAATGCCCCGCGCGACCGCCGCTCCGGCGCCGGCCAATCGGAGAGCGGCGCGGAGAGGCGGGGCCGCAGGTCCAGCCGCCATCTAGGGGAAGCCCCGCCCCCGTGCTCAGCCCCGCCCCGGCGCTCAGCCCCGCCCTGGCCTCGAAGCCCGACGGGGCGGCGGTGCAGGTTCGAGCCCCGACACCCCGGCGCCCTGGCTGCAGCCCACACACAGCCTCGATGCGGAGGGACGTGCGGCTGGTTGGTTGGGGTCGGGTCGCCGGGGCACTCTGCATCCTTCACTTTCCTCCTGTGTAAAATGCAGACGGGGTGGCAGTGGGGTCTACCTGAGTTAACGCCTGTGAGACGGTAAACCCGGCAGACCCAGCAAAGCCAGCCTAAAACCTCCAGCCTAGGGAGATCTCGACTCAGTAATCAGAGACTTTATTCAAAGGGCTTATTGCAATTACTAACGTAAAGACCATTGCAACTGGGAGATGATCAAAACACTGCCCCACCCTGTGTCACCCCATGACCACTTGGGAATCAGACCAGTGTGATCCGTGGGTTTTCACTGGCTGATTTTCAGAAGTCCGTCTCCACGCTTTTCTTCCTAGTCCGTCTTAGTCTGGAAGCTCCGCTGAAACCTGTTCAGCCCCACAGCATCAGGGGAGCCTCCAAACACAGACGGGTGGTGGCCTTGCATGAGGTGCGTTGGCCAGGAATCCTTGAAGCAGGGTCTCCTGCTTGGAGGGCAGGACCTACCAGCTAGCCACCACTGCGTGACTCTCAAGGGTTAGGTGAAAGGGTTTTTCTTTTGTAGAGAGAAGCAAACAGAGCTAGAAAGAGCTGTGTGTGTGGGGAAGTGGGATGAAAGGGGGCGGGCATGACAAGATAGTAGATCAGAGAATGTCTTATCCTGAGATCAGTCTATTTTCCCGGAAAGGCCCTAAAGGAGGGGCTGTCTGCTGACTCAAGGTTGTGGCTGGGCCACAGTTCAGGGCCATGGCTGAAGGAGAGAAGCTTCCCCCAAACTTGGTTAGCAATCATCGTGTTCCAGTTATCAGTGGGATAAGCAGTTGAGCTGGATCATTTACGAGGCCAGAAATGAGGACTTGGAGGGTCTTGGTCTGGCCTTGTCATGGGTAGTCAGGGGGGCGTCCATGAGCCTTATCTGGGTCATATGTGTCTTGGTTCTTTGCAGTAAGTCATTTCCCAGAACACAAATGGTGGGAGTTTCTTAACCTTTGCTGCTTTCCAGGATCACAGGGCTCAGGTAAAATTCTGCACTGTCAGCGCTGCCCAACAAAGCTGCCAGCCACCAACTGCCCCAGCCACTGATGAAATGTGCCTTTGTCTGCTCAGATGCCTGCTGGCCTTGGCAGAGCATAGGGCGGGTGGGTGGTGTGCTGCCCCCCAGCCCTCATCAGGCAAACCCTTCCCCTCAGCCCTGCCTGTACCCTCTAGGCCCATGATGGGCTCAAACTTGCCTGGTGCTGGGGAAGGAGTCGCTGAGGCTGAGAGGCTGGGTAGAGGTGAAGTGAGGGCACAGCAGTGCACTGCCTGCCCCCTACCCTTGCCTGGCTGGAGATCAGGGTCTGTGGTCTCATTCTCTCCTCACAGATCCGGACCCATAAGGATGTGGCCAGTCCCTTCCTTGCCTTTGATTCTGGGAACTGGCTTCTGGGCATCTTTCCCAAATACGGAGCCCTAAGCTCAGAGGGCATTATGTACAGAGCCAGTCATAGAAAATATCACAGCTGGTTTTATGGGGTCATCTTTTTATTGTTGATTTGTAGGAGTTCTTTATATATTCTGGAAACAAGTTTTTTGTCAGGTGTGCATTTCCTGAACAGTGTCTTTTTAAGGAGTAGGATTTTTTTTTTTTTGATGAAGTTCAGCTTATCAGGTTTTTATTTCATGGCCAGTGATCTTTTGTATCTTCTCTAAGAAATCTCTGCATACTCGGAAGTGGTGAAGAGATTCCCGATGGTTTCCGGAAACGTTTTAGTTTTAGCTGTTATGTTAGGGTCTTTGATGCATCTCAGATTAATTTTTGTCTTTGTCATGAGGTGGGGGTCAAGAGTCGTTTTTCTCCACATGGTTAGCCACCTGTTCCAGCACTTTTAGTTGACAAGACCTTCCTTTCTCCACTGAAATGCAAAAATGGGAAAACTTGAACTGGACATACATTTCACATAAGAAGATATATATTACTCATCAGAGAAAAGCTAATTAAAACCATAAAGAGCTATCTCCCTAAAAAAAAAAAAAAAAATCCCTAGTCTCCCTCAAAAGGCTAAAAATAAACAAAAGACCGACAAACCACGTGCCAACTGTGGAACGCTCACTGAATGCAAAATGGTAGAGCCACTTTGGAAATGGTTTGGCAGTTTCTCGTCAAGTTAAGCACGTACTTACCAGCAGTCCCACTCCTCAGAGAAAAGCACGTCCACACAAAGATGTACACTGAACATTCACGGCAGCTCCACTGATGAGAAACCTCAGCTGGAAACAACCCCGAGGTCTATCAACAGGGCTGGATAAGCAAACGGTGGTCCATCCGTACCGAGGAACACCACTCAGCAATAAGAAGATATAAAAAAACAAAAAAGAACTATTGACACAAGCAACAACATGGAGGGATCTCAGAAGCATTATGGTGAGTGAAAAAAGCCAGATGCAAAAGAAGACAGACTCTTCCATTTCTATGAAGTTCAAGGCTAAGCGGTTACTCCACGCTGATACAAACAACCACAGTGGCTTCCTCTGGGGGACGCAGGGGCTCTGGGAAGGGGCATGGGGACTTTTTAGGTTGATGGTTGTGATCCTTGGACCAGCAGCATCAGAAAACCCAGGGGACATTTTAGAAATCGGGGGGAGGGGGCAGGGCTGTGACAAGCCTCAGTGTGATTCCACTGTGTGCTGAGAACCACTGCTCTGTCTTTATTGGGTGTTATGGATTGAATTGTGTCCCCCAAAAGTGTGTGTCAACTTGGCTAGGCCACGATTCCCAGGATTGTGTAACTGTCCAACATTTTGTCATTTGATGTGATTTTCCTATGTATGGTAAATCCTACGTCTATGATGTTAATGAGGCAGGACTCAATCTATATAAGATTCGGTTGTGCCTTAAGTCAATCTCTTGTGAGATATAGAAGACAGAAGTGAGCAGAGAGATGTGGGGATCTCATACCACCCAAAAAGAAGAGCCAAGAGAATAGAGTGTCCTTTGGACTCAAGGTCTCTGTGCTGAGAAGCTCCCATATTGGGGAAGATTGATGACAAGGACCTTCCCCCAGAGCCAACAGAGAGTGAAAGCCTTCCCCTGGAGCTGGCACCCTGAATTTGGACTTCAAGTTTCCTAAACTGTGAGAGAATAAATTTCTCTTTGCTAAAGCCATCCACTTGTAGTATTTCTGTTATGGCAGCACTAGATGACTATGACATTGAGGTAGGGGTTACTGGGCATATACATTTGTCAAAACTCATAGTACTGTGGATTTCACCATTTGTACATTTTACCTGTTAGGTGCTGTCAAGTTGGTCTGACTCATAGTGAGCTGGTGTACAACAGAATGAAACATCGCCCTGTCCTGTGCCATCCTCACAATTGCTATGCTTGAGCCCATTGTTACAGTCACTGTGTCAATCCATCTCGTTGAGGGTCTTCGCCCTTTTTGGCTGACCCTGTACTTTACCAAGCATGATGTCCTCCAGGGACTGGTCCCTCCTGATAACACGTCCAAAGTATGTGAGACATAGCCTTGCCATCCTTGCTTCTAAGAAGCATTCTGGTTATACTCTTCCATGACAGATTTGTTCATTCTTCTGGCAGTCCATGGTATATTCAGTATTCTTCGTCAACACCATAATTCAAAGGCATCAGTACTTCTTTGGTCTTCCTTATTCATTGGCCAGCTTTCCCATACATTTTATCTAAAAACTAACCAAACCTGTTGCCGTCGAGTTGATTCCAACTCATAGCGACCCTATAGGACAGAATAGAACTGCCCCATAGGGTTTACAAGGAGCGCCTGGTGGATTCAAACTGCCAGCCTTTTGGTTAGCAGCTGTAGCTCTTAACCACTACACCACTGGGATTTCCCTACACTTTACCTACCTCCCAAGAAAAAACAAAAACCAAAAAAACCTTGAAACAACAGCTACATGGTGGGGCAACCATCGTGGGCTCAGAGTAAGAGGCCCAGGGTAGAAGGCGCACAGAGAGCCGGAGCTGAAAGTTCCCCAGCTCGCCTTAGGGCAGGAGAGGACGCGCAGCGACCACGTGTGCGCAGAGGGGCTACAGGCCAGGGGCCTGCGGGCACGTCCTCACAGCCCCGAGGGTGATGCTGCTCCTGTACTTCCCTTTTTGCCCTTTGCCTGTGCTGTGCCCATGTTATGGCCGCGGGGACAGAATGCAAAAGAAGAGTCCTGGAGGAAGGAATCGGCTTGTTGGGAGGCACACTGAGCCCCACCTGGCTGTGCTCCACCTCCACTGGCCCCTTTTTGTCTGCTTCTCTCCCACCGACCAGTGCCCTCAGTAATGCCAGCGAAGGGGTGGCTCCTCGGCTCGTTTTAGATCATTGTGGGGTGCGGGGAGCTGACAGGCAGGTGTTTCCTACCCATGGGTGCTGTCCCAAAGGGCAGAAACTCTTAGGAGCCTGTTTCACAGATGTGGTGACTGAGGTGCCGGGTCAGGGAGAAAGGAGATTCCAGTCTGCCCAGAGCCTCCAGAGGCTGCATCCTCCAAAAGCCCAACTGGGCCTGGGCAGAGAGGAGGTGACCACTGACTGGCCTTCACACCTGAGGTCCACGGGAACTCACAGGGAACCCTGAATTGCTTCTTTTTCTTCCTGCCTTGAATAAAGAGACTGTGAAGCTCCCTAAAGCGAGGCAGTGGTTCCTGTCACTGCTGATCTTTGCAATGCATGAAAATTAAAAAACTTAGAGTTTATCTGTCTGCAGTCCTAAAACACAACCAATGCAGACCTTCCTTTAGCCTCATCATGGTTACATGACATTGAAATTAAACACCGAGTCATCACCAAGTCACTGGCAAAGTTGTTACCGAACACTGCCCTGTGAGGCACAGGACAATGAACTTGGTGAAAGCCACTGCTGTGGGTCTGAAGGCCCTATAAAGAACGTCTGAGTTACTGGGCCTGGTGGGCAGGGGTCCCTGGCAGGAGGGCTGGGAGCAGGGGTGGTGGCACCCCACATGATCTCAGGGCATTGGGAAATGGAGGACGCTCTAGAACCCAGAAGGGACGCTTGCATTTCCAAATAGGTATTTAATGTAAGCAGGAAGCACAGCTTTTGAAATGTAGCCCCCGCCCCCCAGAGGCAAAACCAGTCTCCAGGTCACGGGAAGGAGAGAGTGGGGGAGGAGAGGAAAAGGAGAGAAGACCCACAGTGCCTGGGCAGAGGAGACTGGGGCAGGGGTGAGGGCTCTAAGATCACAGGGTGCCCAGCGTCTTCAACCTTCCATTCAGTGGGTCCTGGTTCAAGCCCGTGTGTGTGGACTACCCCGTTCCAGGTCCAGGTACTTGTAACCTCCCCACCCACTGCGGCCCAGGTGGTGGGTGCCTGAGACAACCCCGGGATCCTCTTATGTGGAGCTGCAGGGGACCGAGGTATCCAAGCAGCCCAGCAGGTTGGAAGGGCGGGACACCTGTTCCAGCTGGAGTGCTGTCCCCAGGGCCAGGGAAGGAGCCAGTGGACAGCATGGTGTCTGGGGAGAGCAGCAGAAAGGGAAGTAGATGAACGGATTCAGAGCCCTGGGGAAAGGCACTAGGAGTTGGCCTGGACCATCCATGACGGCCGTGACAAGGACCTCTGAGTGCGTGATGGCACTTATGCAGGGCTCCCTAATTCCCAGTGCCATCTGGGGGTGCATGGGAAGGGAGTGGACTGCAGGGCCACCTTGTGGGGTTGGCGTGGCTGGGAGGGAGGGAACTAAGCAGCACTAAGGCAGAGGGCAGTGGGGAGTGAAGTCAAAGCAGGGAAGGACATGGCCCTGGGGAAAAGGCTATGTTTGTGCCAAGACTGGATGACCTGAGGGAGGGAGAGCCAAGAAGGCGTTGCAGGAAGACACAGTGGTACAAAGGCCCTGAGACAGCAGACGTCATGTCCAGAGGTTGAGGTCCAGCCAGGGAGCATTTAGCCCTCCTCACCAATAAGGACTTAAGGTGGCCTAATCATTAAGAGCTTGGCTGTTAACCGAAAGGTCCACAGTTCAAACCCACCAGCAGCTCCAAGGGAGAAAGACCTAGTGATCTGGTCCCATAAAGATTACATCCTGGGAGAACCTATGGGCAGTTCTAGTCTGTCATATAGGGTCATATAAGTCAGAATCACTTGACGGCACCTAACAACTACCACCACCACTTAAGGGACTTGGGCTTTTACTCAAAGCTCAGGATGGCTCACGCAGAGGAAGGACAAGCTGGACTTAAGTTTTATTGGCTCTCTGGCTGTTGTGTTGAGAACAGACTGTGGGAGCAGTGGTTGAGGCTAGATCTGGTGGGGGTCCTGCTCTCCTCAGAAGACAACGACTGTGGCCAGAGGGTGACATCAGAGCAGGGAGTGGTGGTTGGATTTATTGATAGAGTGGACGTGGGTGTGAGGGGGAGAGGAGACCAGGACTGCCAGCGGGGGGGCGGGGGGGAGGGGGTCTCCACAAGCTGAGTTGGGACAGCCTGTCAGACAGGAAGTGGGTGCTTGGGTCCAACGAGGGTCACCTTGGTGGACTGAGGGCCTGAGCTCAGGGCCAGGCTGGAGAAGCAGGTTTGAGAGGTGCTGGGGATAGGGGCCTTTGGAGTTGGGAGGCTGGGTGAGACCACCCAGGGAGCAGGGGAGATGGACTAGGGCCAAAGGTAACTCCCCGGCCTGTGACACTGGGACTAGGGAGACCGGGAGGTGCCTCACAAGGGGGTGGGGAGGACAGCGTTCTCACGGGCATTGGGTGTTGGGCGTGGTCTTGTGGTGGACGGTCACTGCCGACCTTGGGACTAGGGAGATCCAGAGGTGCCTCACAAGGGGGTGGGGAGGACAGCACTCTCACGGGCATTGGGTGTTGGGCACGGTCTTGTGACGGACGGTCACTGCCGACCTTGCCAAAGGGAGACAGTGGGCATGGACAGGGCTTTTGGGGGTGTTGCTGTGTAGGGAGCCAGGAGGGGTGGAGAGGAGGAGTGTACTCAGCCCTGTCCTCAGGTGGGGGAGCAGTGGGACCCAGGTGCTCGAGGTAGGGCCCCGTGTACCTCAGGACAGGAGGGAAGGACAGCAAGTGTGGGCACAGATTGGCAGGGTCACCAGGGAGGGCAGCTCTGCTGTCTGCTTGCAAGCCTACCCGTTGAAGGGTGGGGGACAGGATGGAGGTCAGGCTGGCATCCAGGACCCCAGTAGAGGGCAAGCGGTGGGCCAGGAAGCGTGACCATCCCAGAAGGCTTATGATGTTGTGGCTGCGTGTTTCTCCAACTCTGCTCGGGTGACATGGGTGGACAGAGGGTGGATTTAACCCGCTAGGGTGTTGCCAGGAGAATATGACTAGGAAAGAGACCAAGAAAAGGTTAGAGCTGCCGGGTCTGAGCTTGGCATGGAGGCGAGCATGGGCACAGGTGGTCGGTGGGCAAGAGGATAGGTCTTGGGGAGACATGGGGTGGAAGTGACCTATGGGGTTGGGCCGTCGATCAGGATCATGGGCATGAGGGTGGTGTGAACAGCTGAGGTGGGTGGCCTGCACATTAGTGGTTGAAGCAATCATTCTCGTTAGCAATAATAATGACGGTAACGGTAGAAGAAGACAAAGCATTAGTCATCTTCAACAGCTTAAGAAATTACACCAACAGGCAGGGGCTAACACAATGGGCATGATCCCTCTCTGCTTCTGTGGGTCAAGAGTTGGGGAGCGGCTAGCTGGGCAGCTCTGGCCAAGGTGAGCTC
Organism: Loxodonta africana; assembly: GCF_030014295.1. Taxonomy (NCBI): domain Eukaryota; kingdom Metazoa; phylum Chordata; class Mammalia; order Proboscidea; family Elephantidae; genus Loxodonta; species Loxodonta africana. The sequence continues at coordinate 786,061 of NC_087348.1, read as the reverse complement.
ATGCTATATAGGTCAGGCTGTGCCATTGGAAGTCTCGGCTGGGAATGGGGGAGCTGCCCACACCCGCCTACCCCCATGGTTCTTGGCGGAAGGCCTCTCCATGTGCCTCCTGTCTGCACAGGGGGTCTGGTATCTTGGGGGTCCGAAGCCTTAGGGTGGGGGTGGGGCAGCTTGCTTTAACTTCCTATTACACACAGTTTTGAAACTTCCCCTTTAAAACACACACACAGCAACCATGTATAGTGTTCAGAGAGATGAATTTGTGTTTTAAAAATATAAATATGTGCATGGGAATGATAGATCCCAAATTAAAAATGGTGATTACTTCTGGGGTGGAGGTGGGGATACATTTAAGGAGCGGTCACTGGGGATTTGACTTATAGGTTGTTGTCACGGAAACCCTGGTGGTGTAGTAGTTAACAGCTACAGCTGCTCATCAAAAAGTCAGCAGTTGGAATCCACCAGGCACTCCTTGGAAACCCTATGGTGCAATTCTACTCTATCCTTTAGGGCCGCTATGAGTCAGAATCAACTAGATGGCAATGGGTTTTTTGGGGGGGGTTGTTGTTGTTGTTGTTAGGTGCCATTGAGTTGGTTCCAACTCATAGCAACCCTACGTACAACAGAATGAAACACTGGCCAGTCCTGCACCATCCTCACAATCGTTGGTATGCTTGAGCCCATTGTTGCAGCCATTGTGTTGATCCATCCATTGAGGGCCTTCCTTTTTTTCACTGATCCCTTACTTTACCAAGCATGATGTCCTTCTCCAGGGACTTGTCCCTCCTGATAACATGTCCAAAGTGTGTGAGATGAAGTCTCCCCATCCTCTCTTCTAATGAGCATTCTGGCTGTCCTCCCAAGATAGATTTTTTTGTTCTTCTGGCAGTCTGTGGTATATTCCACACTCTTCAGCAACACCGCAGTTCAAAGGCATCAGTTCTTCTGTGGTCTTCCTTAGTCACCGTTTAGCTTTCACATGCCTATGAGGCAATTGAAAACACCGTGGCTTGAGTCAGGGACACCGTAGACCTCAAAGTGACATCTTTGCTTTTTAACACTTGAAAGAGATCTTTTGCAGCAGATTTGCCCATTGCAATGCATTGTTTGATTTCTCAACTGCTGCTTCCATGGGCATTGTCATGGATTGAATTGTGTCCCCCCAAAATATGTGTCAACTTGGTTAGGCCATGAATCCCAGTATTGTGTGGTTGTCCTCCATTTCATGATTTTCTTATGTGTTATAAATCATAATCTCTGACTGTGGTTAAAGAGGATTAGTGTGGGATGTAGCACCCCTTCTCAGGTCACATCCCTGATCCAATGTAAAGGGAGTTTCCCTGGGGTGTGACCTGTACCACCTTTTACCTTACAAGAGATAAAAGGAAGGGGAAGCAAGCAGAGAGTAGGGGGACCTCATACCACCAAGAAAGCAGTGCCAGGAGCAGAACATGTCCTTTGGATGTGATGTTCCTGCGAGTTAGAGCTCCTAGTCCAGGGGAACGTTGATAACAAGGGCCTTCTTCCAGAGCCGACAGAGAAAGTCTTCCTCTGGAGCTGACACCCTAAATTTGGACTGCTAGTCTACTAGACTGAGAAAATTAATTTCTGTCTGTTAAAGCCATCCACTTGTGGTATTTCTGTTATAGCAGCACTAGATGACTAAGACAGGCATTGATTGTGGATCCAAGTAAAATGAAATCCTTGGCAACTTCAATCTTTTCTCCATTTATCATGATGTTGCTCATTGGTCCAGTTGTGAGGATTTTTGTTTTCTTTATGTTGAGGTATAATCCATACTGACAGCTGTGGTCTTTGATCTTCATCAGTAAGTGCTTCAAGTCCTCTTCACTTTCAGCAAGCAAGGTTGTGTCATCTGCATCTCGAAGGTTGTTAATGAGGCTTCCTCCAATCCTGATGCCCCACTCTTCTTCCTATAGTCTACCTTCTCTGATTATTTGCTCAGCATACAGATTGAATAGGTATGGTGAAAGGATACAACCCTGACACACACCTTTCCTGACTTTAAACCATGCAGTATCCACTTGTTTTGTTCAAACGACTGTCTCTTGGCCTAAGTACAGTTTCCTCATGAGCACAATTAAATATTCTGGAATTCCCATTCTTTGCATTGTTATCCAAAATTTGTTATGATCCACTGTCTTAGGCTGGGTTCTCTAGAGAAGCAAAACCAGTAAAGCTTATAAATATATATAGAGAGATTTATATCACAGAAACAGCTCACGCAATTGTGGAGGTTGGAACATCCCAAGTCCATGGATCAGGATAGAGGCCTTTCCCAATTCACGGAGCTGAAGAAGCTGGTGAACCCAAGATCCTCAGATTGGAGAGCAGGGCTTCCGCTCACAGGCTGTGAAGGTCAAGGAATCCCAAGGTCAGAAGGCAAGGTTTCTCCTGATTCATGCAGCTGCAGGAGCTGGCAAACCCAAGATGGGCAGGTCGGGGAGCAGGACTCTTGTTCACAGGCTGTGAAGATCCACGAATCCCAAGATGGACAGATAGGCTGCTAGCTCAAGTCTCAACAACTGAAGATTGGACAAGAGGCAGCTGCTGGATCCAGAACAAGCCAAAAACCTTGGCAACGTGAGCAGGAAGAAAATAGGTTGTGGAAGGTGGAGAGATGAAGGCTGAGGGGGCAGTGAGCTACCACAGGCCCACTCCTGCCAGTACCACTCAGCAGACTCCATCATGGGGGTACTCACATATCATATTTCAACAGGGAAGTGATCACAACATTATACAACTGCCAAAACACCGACAATCATGGCCCAGCCAAGTTGACACACAATCTTAATCATCACATCCACTCAGTCAAATGCCTTTGCATAGTCAAGAAAACACAGGTAAACATCTTTCTGGTATTGTCTGCTTTCTACCAGGATCCATCTGACATCAGCAATGATATCTCTCATTCCATGTCCTCTTCTGAATCCAACTTGAATTTCTGGCAGTTCCCTGTCGATGTACTGCTGCAGCTGCTTTTGAATGATGTTCTGCAAAATTTTATTTGGGTGTGATATTAATGATATTGTTCCGTAATTTTAGCAGTGTATTGGATTACCCTTTTTTTGGAACGAGTACAAATATGGATCTCTTCCTGGCATTTGGCCAAGTAGCTGTCTTCCAAATTTCTTGGCATAGACAAGTGAGCACTTCCAGGACCACATCCATTTGTTGAAACATCTCAGCTGGTATTCCATCAATTTCTGGAGCCTTGTTTTTCACCAATGTGTTCAGTGCAGCTTGGACTTCTTCCTTCGGTACCATCGGTTCCTGATCATATGCTACCTCCTTAAATGGTTGAACATTGTGCAGTTCTTTTTGGTATAGTGACTCTGTGTATTCCTTCCATCTTCTTTTGATGCTTCCTGTACCATTTAGCATTTTCCCTGTAAAATCCGTTGTACTTCAAGGTAGATCTTGAAATACTATTTTTGACAATGAACACGACACCGTTTCTCTTCAATTTGTCATTCTCGGCATAGTAGACCGTATGATAGTCTGATTCAGAATGGCCAATACCAGTTCATTTCAGCTCACTAATGCCTGCAATATTGATGTTTGTGAGTTCTATTTCATTTTTGACAACTTTCAGTTTTCCTAGATTTATACTTTGTACATTCCATGGTCCTATTATTAATGAATGTTTGCAGCTGTTTCTTCTGAGTTGTGCCACATCAGCAAATGAAGGTTCCAAAAGCTTAACTGCATCCACGTCATGAAGGTCAGCCCTACTTTGAGGAAGCAGCTCTTCCCCCGTTGTGTTTTGAGTATCTTTCAGCCTGAAGGCCTCATCTTCCAGCACTGTATCAGACAATGTTCCGCTGCTATTCATAAGGTTTTCACTGGCCAGTTTTTTCAGAAGTAGACTGCCAGGTCCTTCTTCCTAGTCTGTCTTAGTCTGGAAGGTCTGCTGAAAGCTGTCCACCAAGGATGACCCTGCTGGTATTTGAAATACTGGTGGCAAAGCTTCCAGCATCACAGCAACATGCGTGCGACCACAGTAGGACAAACTGACAGACGTGCAGTGGGATTCATAGGTTGGAGGGTGAGTATTTGGTTGTTCCTAGTACTATTTCTTCTCTATTCATTTCTCTTCCTCTTACTTTATTTATATATCTGTTCTATTTTAGATTCATTCTCTGTCCTCACCTGTCTTAGTCATCTAGTGCTACTATAACAGAAATACCACAAGTGGATGACTTTAACAAACAGGAGTTTATTCTGTCACAGTCTAATAGGCTAGAAGTCCAAATTCGGGTGCCAGATCAAGGGAAAGCCTTCCCCTTTCTGTCGGCTCTGGAGAAAGGTCCTTGTCATCAATATTCCCTTGGTCTAGGAGCTTCTCCATCCAGGAACCCCGGGTCCAAAAGACATGCTCTGCTCCTGGCGCCGCTTTCTCAGTGGTACGTGGTCCCCCGTCTCTCGCTCAATTCTCTTTCTTGTATCTCGAAAGAGATTGGCTTAAGACACAGTCTAACATTGTGGATCTCATCAATATAACTGCCGCTAATATATCTCATTAACATCATCATGATGGGATTTACAACACACAGAAAAATCACATCAGATGACAAAATGGTGGACAATCACACCACACTGGGAATCGTGGCCCAGCCAAATTGATACACATATTTTTGGGGGACACAGTTCAATCCATGACACCATCTAAATAAGTTTGTTTACATGAATTCTTGTAAAACGTACATTGTTTCTAATGTCAATCCCCTGCGTGTCAGAGTAGAACTGTGCTCCATAGGTGTGAAACGGTGGTAGTAGCAGTAACGTCAGAACGTGTCTAACTTCAGGGGGGTAATGTGAATCAACGTCAGCCCAAGGCTGGTCCTCATCCTCCCTGAGGTCAAACTCCTCTTGGCCCTGCTCTGTGTTGCCACTGGCTCTGCTGCTGGTCCCCTTCTGGGCCTCTCGCTGTCTTGACCTATGTTACAGCTCTTTGAGGAGGTTCCTTGCCTCCTCTCTCCTTCTCTCTCTCTCTGCTGCTTCTTTCTGTCTACCAGCCTCAGTGGGACTCTGCTTAAATGCACAAATTCCTTGTCAATTTCAAGGCATGGCCCCTTCCACCTGGTCCATGAACTGACCAGTCCTCTCTCAGTAGGCCACAGACATTTCATTTGCATAGTAGGTGTGGACAGACTATGACTTACCACATTTGCATGGTCTATTAACCAATCCCTGCAAGGTACATACCAATCACAAGACAAAAAGTGTCAAAGCCAAGTTATTTAGAGATTATCCCGGAAATGTCAACAAGTTGGACAAAAGTAACAGGCTGTCTTGGGTAGAAGACTTGGGCAGGGGTAACTCCTCAGGGCTTAGGGGGAAAATCTGTCAAGATGCATTTCCAAAGAACCGAGCTAAAAGGCTACATAAAGCAACTCATTTCACCAAACTAGGGTTTTCAGCTCTTTGCACATGTCATTATAATACTTTACTGTGTCTTCTCGAGAGGCCCTTTGAAATCTTCTGTTCAGTTCTTTCACTTCATCAATTCTTCCTTTTGCTTTAGCTGCTCGACGCTCAAGAGCAAGTTTCAGAGTCTCCTCTGACATCCATCTTGGTCTTTTCTTTCTTTCCTGTCTTTTCAGTGACCTCTTGCTTTCTTCACGGATGATGTCCTTGATGTCATTGCACAACTTGTCTGGTCTTCGGTCACTAGTGTTCAATGCATCAAAACTGTTCTTCATATGGTCTCTAAATTCAGGTGGGATATATTCAAGGTCATATTTTGGCTCTCGTGGACTTGCTCTGATTTTTTTCAGTTTCAGCTTGAACTTGCATATGAGCATTTGATGGTTTGTTCCACAGTCGGCCCCTGGCCTTGTTCTGACTGATGATATTGAGCTTTTCCATCGTCTCTTTCCACAGATGTACTCGATTTGATTTCTGCGTGTTCCATCTGGCGAGGTCCATGTGTATAGTCGCCGTTTATGTTGGTGAAAGAAGGTATTTGCAAAGAAGAAGTCATTGGTCTTGCAAAATTCTATCATTCGATCTCTGGCATTGTTTCTATCACCAAGGCCATATTTTCCAACTACTGATCCTTCTTCTTTGTTTTCAACTTTCGCATTCCAATCACCAGTAATTATCAATGCATCTTGATTGCATGTTCAATCAATTTCAGACTGCAGCAGCTGATAAAAATCTTCTATTTCTTCATCTTTGGCCCTAGTGGTTGGTGCATAAATTTGAATAATAGTCGTATTAACTGGTCTTCCTTGTAGGCGTATGAATATTATCCTATCACTGACAGCTCTGTACTTCAGGATAGATCTTGAAAAGTTCTTTTTGACGATGAATGCAACACCATTCCTCTTCGAGTTGTCATTCCCAGCATAGTAGACTATGTGATTGTCCAATTCAAAATGGCCAGTACCAGTCCATTTCAGTTCACTAATGCCTAGGATATAGTGAGCTGAAATGGACTAGTTTTTAATGCCTAAGATATTGATGTTTATGCGTTCCATTTCATTTTTTTAAATAATTTTTATTGTGCTTTAAGTGGAAGTTTACAAATCAAGTCAGTCTGTCACACAAAAACCCATATACACCTTGCTACACACTCCCAATTACTCTATCCCTAATGAGACAGTCTGATCTCTCCCTCCCCATTTCATTTTTGATGATTTCCAATTTTCCTACATTCATACTTCGTACACTCCAGGTTCCAATTATTAATGGATGTTTGCAGCTGTTTCTTCTCATTTTGAGTCGTGCCACATCAGCAAATGAAGGTCCCAAAAGCTTTACTCCACCAACGTCATTAAGGTTGACTCTACTTTGAGGAGGCAGCTCTTCCCCAGTCATCTTTTGAGTGCCTTCTAACCTGGGGGGCTCATCTTCCAGCAGTATATCAGAAAATGTTCAGCTGCTATTCATAAGGTTTCACTGGCTAATGCTTTTCAGAAGTAGACTGCTAGGTCCTTCTTCCTAGTCTGTCTTATTCTGGAAGCTCAGCTGAAACCTGTCCTCCATGGGTGACCCTGCTGGTATTTGAAATACTGGTAGCAAAGCTTCCAGCATCACACCAGCATGCAAGTCACCACAGTATGACAAACTGACAGACACATGGTGGGGGAGGTATAATAGGTTCTAAAATTAGGTACAGTGAGACCTCCCACTTTGTTTTTCTTTTTCAGTAATGCTTTACTTATCTGGGGCCTCTTTCCCTTCTGTATGAAGTTGGTGATTTGTTTCTCCATCTCATTAAAAAATGTTGTTGGCGAACAGATATATGCACACCCATGTTTATTACAGCACTGTTTACAATAGCAAAAACATGGAAGCAACCAAGGTGCCCATCAACAGATGAATGGATGAATAAATTATGGTATATTCACACAATGGAATACTAAAATACTCATCGGTAAAGAACAGTGATGACTCTGTGAAACATTTCATAACATGGAGGAACCTGGAAGGCATTATGCTGAGTGAAATTAGTCAGTTGCAAAAGGACAAATATTGTATAAGAGCACTATTGTAAGAACTTGAGAAATAGTTTAAATTGAGAAGAAAACATTCTTTTGTGGTTATGAGAGGGGGCAGGGAGGGAGGGTGGGAAAGGGGTATTCACTAATTAGATAGTAGATAAGAACTACTTCAGGTGAAGGGAAAGGCAGCACACAATACAGGGGAGATCAGCACAATTGGACTAAACCAAAAGCAAAGAAGTTTCCTGAATAAACTGAATGCTTCGAAGGCCAGCGTAGCAGGGGCAGGGGTCTGGGGACCATGGTTTCAGGGGACATCTAAGTCAATTGGCATGATAAAATCCATTAAGAAAACAATCTGGATCCCACTTTGAAGAGTGGCGTCTGGGGTCTTAAACACTAGCAAGCAGCCATCTAAGATGCATCAATTGGTCTCAACTCACCTGGACCAACGGAGAATGAAGAACACCAAGGACATAAGGAGATTACGAGCCCAAGAGACAGAAAGGGCCACATGAACCAACGACTACATCATCCTGAGACCAGAAGAACTAGATAGTGCCCGGCTACAACCGATGACTGCCTTGACAGGGAACACAACAGAGAACCCCTGAGGGAGCAGGAGAGCAGTGGGATGCAGACCCCAGATTCTCATAAGACTAGACTTGATGGTCTGGCTGGGACTGGAAGGACCCCAGTGGTCATGGCCCCCAGACCTTCTGTTGCTCCAGGACAGGAACCATTCCCGAAGCCAACTCTTTCAGACATGGATTGGACTGGACAATGGGTTGGAGAGGGACGCTGGTGAGGAGTGAGCTTCTTGGATCAGGTGGACACTTGGGACTATGTTGGCATCTCCTGCCTGGAGAGAAAAGGAGAGGGCGGAGGGGGTTAGAAGCTAACGAAAAGGGCACGAAAAGAGAGAGTGGAGGGAGAGAGCAGGCTGCCTCATTAGGGGGAGAGTAATTGGGAGTGTGTAGCAAGGGGTATATGGGTTTTTGTGTGAGAGGCTGACTTGATTTGTAAACTTTCACTTAAAGCACAATAAAAATTATTTTAAAAAATGTTGTTGGAATTTGGATCAGAATTGCATTGTATCTATATATCGCTTTTGGTAGAATAGACATCTTTACTATGTTAAGTCTTCCTATCCACGAGCAAGGTACGTTCTTCCACTTATGTAAGTCTCTTTTGGTTTCTTGCAGAAGTGTACTATAGTTTTCTGTGTATAAGTCTTTTACATCTCTGGTAAGGTTTATACCTAAGTGTTTTATCTTCTTGGGGGCTACTGTGAATGGCATTGATTTGGTGATTTCCTCTTCGATGTTCTTTTTGTTGGTGTGGAGGAATCCAACTGATTTTTTTTTTTTAACTTTTATTGAGCTTCAAGTAAACGTTTATAAATCAAGTCAGACTGTCACATATAAGTTTGTATACACCTTACTCCATACTCCCACTTGCTCTCCCCTTAATGAGTCAGCCCTTCCAGTCTCTCCTTTTGTGACAATTTTGCCAGCTTCCAACTCTCTCTATCCTCCCATCCCCCCTCCAGACAGGAGATGCCAACACAGTCTCAAGTGTCCACCTGATACAAATAGCTCAGTCTTCATCAGCATCTCTCTCCTGCCCACTGTCCAGTCCCTTCCATGTCTGATGAGTTGTCTTTGGGAATGGTTCCTGTCCTGGGCCAACAGAAGGTTTGGGGACCATGACCGCTGGGATTCCTCTAGTCTCAGTCAGACCATTAAGTATGGTCTTTTTATGAGCGTTTGGGGTCTGCATCCCACTGATCTCCTGCTCCCTCAGGGGTTCTCTGTTGTGCTCCCTGTCAGGGCAGTCATCGGTTGTAGCTGGGCACCATCTAGTTCTTCTGGTCTCAGGATGATGTAAGTCTCTGGTTCATGAGGCCCTTTCTGTCTCTTGGGCTCATAGTTTTCGTGTGACCTTGGTGTTCTTCATTCTCCTTTGATCCAGGTGGGTTGAGACCAATTGATGCTTCTTAGATGGCCGCTTGTTAGCATTTAAGACCCCAGACGCCACATTTCACAGTGGGATGCAGAATGTTTTCATAATAGAATTATTTTGCCAATTGACTTAGAAGTCCCCTTAAACCATGGTCCCCAAACCCCTGCCCTTGCTCCACTGACCTTTGAAGCATTCAGTTTATCCTGGAAACTTCTTTGCTTTTGGTCCAGTCCAGTTGAGCTGACCTTCCCTGTATTGAGTATTGTTCTTCCCTTCACCTAAAGCAGTTATTATCTACTAACTAATCAGTAAAAAAAACCCTCTCCCACCCTCCCTCCCTCCCCTCCTCGTAACCACCCAACTGATTTTTGTATGTTTATCTTGTATCCCCATACTCTGCTGAACTCCTCTATTAGTCTCAGTAGTTTCCTTGAGGATTCTTTAGGGTTTTCTGTGTATAAGATCATATCATCTGCAAATAGAGATACTTTTACTTCTTCCTTGCCAATCTGCATGCCCTTTATTTCTTTATCTAGCCTAATTGCTCTGGCTAGGACTTCTAGCACAAAGTTGAATAAGAGTGGTGATAAAGGGCATCCTTGTCTGGTTCCCAATCTCAAGGGGAATGCTTTCAGACTCTCTCCATTTAAGATGATGCTCGCTGTTGGCTTTGTATAAATGCCCTTTGTTATGTTGAGGAATTTCTTTCTATTCCTATTTTGCTGAGAGTTTTTATCATGAATGAGTGTTGAACTTTGTCAAATGCCTTTTCCGCATCAATTGATAAGATCACGTGGTTCTTGTTTTTTGTTTTATTTATATGATGGATTACGTTGATTGTTTTTCTAATGTTGAACCATCCCTGCATACCTGGTATGAATCCCACTTGATCATGGTGAATTGTTTTTTTGATATGTTGTTGAATTCTATTGGCTAGAATTTTGTTGGGGATTTTTGCATCTAAGTTCATTAGGGATATAGGTCTGTAAGTTTCTTTTTTTGTGGTGCTTTTACCTGGTTTTGGTATCAGGGATATGCTGGCTTCATTGAACGAGTTTGGGAGTATTCCGTCCTTTTGTCCTTTTCTATGCTCTGGAATACTTTTAGTGGTAGTGGTGTTAACTCTTCTCTGAAACTTTGGTAGAACCCTGTAGTGAAACCATCTGGCCAGGGCTTTTTTTGTTGGGAGTTTTTTCTTTTTTTTTAAATAATTTTTGTTGTGCTTTAAGTGAAAGTTTACAAATAAGTCAGTCTGTCACACATAAGCCTAAATATGCCTTACTACATACTCCCATTTACTCTCCCCCAGTGAGTCAGCCCGCTCCCTCCCTCCAGTCTCTCCTTTCGTGACCCTTTTGCCAGTTTCTAACCCTCTCTACCCTCCTATCTCCCCTCCAGACAGGAGATGCCAACACAGTCTCAAGTGTCCACCTGATACAAGTAGCTCACTCTTCATCAGCATCTCTCTCCATCCCATTGTCCAGTCCCTTCCATGTCTGATGAGTTGTCTTCAGGAATGGTTCCTGTCCTGGGCCAACAGAAGGTTTGGGGACCATGACCGCTGGGATTCTTCTAGTCTCAGTCAGCCCATTAAGTCTGGTCTTTTTATGAGAATTTGGGGTCTGCGTCCCACTGTTCTCCTGCTCCCTCAGGGGTTCTCTGTTGCGCTCCCTGTCAGGGCAGTCATCGGTTTTGGCCGGGCACCAACTAGTTCTTCTGGTCTCAGGATGATCTAAGTCTCTGGTTCATGTGGCCCTTTCTATCTCTTGAGCTCAAAGTTATCGTGTGACCTTGGTGTTCTTCATTCTCCTTTGATCCAGGTGGGTTGAGACCAGTTGATGCATCTTAGATGGCTGCTTGTTAGCATTTAAGACCCCAGATGCCACACTTCAAAGTGGGATGCAGAACATTTTCATAATAGAATTATTTTGCCAGTTGTCTTAGAAGTCCCCTTAAACCATGGTCCCCAAACCCCCGCCCTTGCTCCACTGACCTTTGAAGCATTCAGTTTATCCTGGAAACTTCTTTGCTTTTGGTCCAGTCCAGTTGAGCTGACCTTCCCTGTATTGAGTATTGTCCTTCCCTTCACCTAAAGTAGTTCTTATCTACTAACTAATCAGTATATAACCCTCTCCCACCCTCCCTCCCTCCTACCCTCCCTCCCTCCCCTCTCTGGTAACCACAAAAGAATGTGTTCTTCTCAGTTTATACTATTTCTCAAGATCTTGTAATAGTGTTCTTATACAATATTTGTCCTTTTGCATCTGACTAATTTCACTCAGCATAATGCCTTCCAGGTTCCTCCATGTTATGAAATATTTCACAGATTCGTCACTGTTCTTTATCGATGCGTAATATTGCATTGTGTGAATGTACCATAATTTATTTAACCACTCATCCATTGATGGGCACCTTGGTTGCTTCCAGCTTTTTGCTATTGTAAACAGAGCTGCAATAAACATGGGTGTGCATATATCTGTTCGTGTGAAGGCTCTTATTTCTCTAGGGTATATTCCGAGGAGTGGGATTTCTGGGTTGTATGGTAGTTCTATTTCTAACTGTTTAAGATAACGCCAGATAGATTTCCAAAGTGGTTGTACCATTTTACATTCCCACCAGCAGTGTATAAGAGTTCCAATCTCTCCGCAGCCTCTCCAACATTTATTATTTTGTGTTTTTTGGATTAATGCCAGTCTTGTTGGAGTGAGATGGAATCTCATCGTAGTTTTAATTTGCATTTCTCTAATGGCTAATGATGGAGAGCATTTTCTCATGTATCTGTTAGCTGCCTGACTATCTTCTTTAGTGAAGTGCGTGTTCACATCCTTTGCCCACTTTTTGATTGGGTTGTTTGACTTTTTGTGGTTGAGTTTTAAGAGAATCACGTAGATTTTAGAGATCAGGCGCTGGTCGGAGATGTCATAGCTGAAAATTCTTTCCCAGTCTGTAGGTGGTCTTTTTACTCCTTTGGTGAAGTCTTTAGATGAGCATAGGTGTTTGATTTTTAGGAGCTCCCAGTTATCTGGTTTTTCTTCGTCATGTTTAGTGATGTTTTGTATTCTGTTTATGCCTTGTATTAGGGCTCCTAACGTTGTCCCTATTTTTTTCTTCTATGATCTTTATCGTTTTAGTCTTTATGTTTAGGTCGGGCGTTTTTTTGATTACCTTTTTCAATCTCGTCTTTTGTTATGGGTTTATTTGTTCTATCTCTGTTTGTGTTAGTTTAGGTAGGTAGCATGTTTGTAGAAATTCATCCATTTCTTCTAGGTTTTCAAATTTGTTAGAGTATAATTTTTCATAGTAGTCTGATATGATTCTTTTAATTTCAGTTGGGTCGGTTGTAATATCGCCCATCTCATTTCTTATTCAGGGTATTTGCTTCCTCTCGTGTTTTTCTTTTGTCAGTTTGGCCAATGGTTTATCAATTTTGTTAATTTTTTTTAAAGAACCAGCTTTTGGTCTTGTTAACGCTTTCAATTGTTTTTCTGTTTTCTATTTCATTTAATTCTGCTCTAATTTTTATTATTTGCTTTCTCCTAGTGACTGAGGGTTTCTTTTGTTGCTATTTGTGCAAGTTGCGGGGATAATTCTTAGATTTTGGCCCTTTCCTCTTTTTGGATGTGTGCATTTATTGATATAAATTGACCTGTGAGCACTGCTTTCACTGTGTCCCAAAGGTTCTGATAGGAAGTGTTTTCATTCTCATCGGATTCTATGAATTTCTTTATTCCATCCTTAACGTCTTCTATAACCCAGTCTTTTTTGAGCAGGGTATTGTTCAGTCTCCAAGTGTTTGATTTCTTTCCCCTGCTTTTTCTGTTATTGATTTCTATTTTATGGCCTTTTGGTCAGGGAAGATGCTTTGTAATATTTCAAGGTTTTGGATTCTGCTAAGGCTTGCTTTCTGACCTTATATGTGGTCTATTCTAGAGAATGTTACATGTGAACTAGAAATGAACATATACTTTGCTGCTGTTGGGTGGAGTGTTCTGTGTATGTCTATGAGCTCATGTTGGTTGACTGTGGCATTTAGATCTTCCGTGTCTTTATCGAGCTTCTCTCTGGTTGTCCTGTCCTTCATCGAAAGTGGTGTGTTGAAGTCTCCTACTATTATTGTGGAGCTGTCTGTCTCACTTTTCAATGCTGATAGAGTTTGTTTTATGTATCTTGCAGCCCTGTCATTGGGTGCATAAATATTTAATATGGTTATATCTTCTTGGTGTTTTGTCCCTTTAATCATTATATAGTGTCCTTCCTTACCCTTTGTGGTGGATTTAACTTTAAAGTCTATTTTGTCAGAAATTAATATTGCCGCTCCGGCTTTTTTGATTGTTGTTTGCTTGATATAATTTTCCATTCTTTGAGTTTTAATTTGTTTCTCTCTCTAAATCTAAGATGTGTCTTTTGTAGGCAGCGTATAGATGGATAGCCTTTTTTTATCCATTCTGTCACTCTCTGTCTCTTTATTGGTGCATTTAGTCCATTTACATTCTGTGTAATTATGGAAAGGTACGAGTTTAGTGCTGTCATTTTTGATGTCTTTTTTTGTGTGTTGTTGACAGTTTCTTTTTCCCACTTAATTTTTGTGCTGAGTGGTTTATCTTTATATATTGTGTTTTCCTCTTATTTGTTGTTGTTGATTTTGTTTCTGCTGAGTCTGTATTTTTTTCTTTTATTTTATTTTGGTGAATAAGATTGTTAGCCTCCGTTTTGGTTACCTTAATATTTACCCCTATTTTTCTAAGTTTAAACCTAACTTTTATTTCTTTATATCGCCTTGTCTTCCTCTGCATATGAACAATCTATGACTACCTTTCTTAATCTCCTTTATTGTTTTAATGTTGTCTTCTCTTATGTAATGATATAGCTGTTTCCCTGTTTGGAGCGTTTTTTTGTCTTGATTTATTTTTGTGATTTCCCTATCTGGGTTCCCATCTGACTGCTCTGTCCAGTGTTCTAGTCTTGGGTTGATATCTGATATTATCAATTGTCTAACCACAGAGCTCCCTTTAGTATTTCTTGTCATTTTGGTTTGGTTTTTACAAATTCCCTAAACTTCTGTTTGTCTGGAAATGTCCTAATTTCGCCTTCATATTTGAGAGACAGTTTTGCTGGATATATGATTCTTGGCTGGTAATTTTTTTCCTTCAATGGTTTATGTAAGTCATCCCATTGCCTTCTTGCCTGTATGGCTTCTGTCAATTAGTCCAAGTTAATTCTTATTGACTCCCCTTTTTAGGTGATTTTTCATTTATTCCTATCCGCTGTTAAAATTCTCTCTTTATCTTTGGTTATTCTTTCATTTTAAAATAGCAATAATAACCCATTATAAGAAACCGACTCCACCCACACAACTTACTGGTTGCATCATTTGACCTCACCAGGAAGCTCTCAGGCAGGAAGATGAAGTTGTAAATGCCTTTATTGTTTGTTTCAGGGACTTCCTGAACGTACCTGCCCAGTATCTGTAGGCTCATGGACCTTCAAGTCACTTAAACCCTTTGACTGTCTGCGGGTCCTGAATGAGTTAAGTCTAGAATTTGCCTAATCCTCATCAAGCTTCCAAATGAAAAGACTCACCTTAAACCAGATCCCGACTTCACACATGCCTGTACTGGGCTGAATAGAGTTCCCCCAAAATTCATGTCCTTCCTGGAACCTCAGAATATGACTCATTTGGAAACAGGGACTTTGCAGAGGTATCAGTTACCATGAGGTCAAACCAGATTAGGGTGAGTCCTATAAGAAGAGAGGAGTCCCTGCTGATGCAAACACTCAACACGCTCGGCTGCTAACCAGAAGGTTGGCAGTTCGAGTCCACTCAGAGGCACCTCGGAAGAAAGGCCTGGCAATCTACTTCCAAAAAACCAGGCATTGAAATCCCTGTAGAGCCCAGTTCTACTCTGACACACATGGAGTCGTCATGAGTTGGGAGCTGACTCAGTGGCAACTGGTTTGGGCTTTTTTTTTTTTGGTTTATAAGAAGAGACATACACAGGGAAGAAGGCCATGTGATGATGGAAGCAAAAATTGGAGTGATGGAGCTATAAGCCCAGGATTGCCGGCAACCACCAGAAGCCAGAAAAGACAAGGAAGGAGTATTCCTAGAGGCTTCAGGGGAGTGCAGCCCTGCCCAAACCGTGATTGTGGACATCTGGCTTCCAGGACTGTGAGAGAAGAAATTTCTGCTATTTTAAGCCATCCGGTTTGTGGTAATTTTGTATGGCAAATTTGTGGTAATTTTGTATGGCAGCCCCTGAAAACTAATCCAGCAGCCCACCTTTACCTGCCGTCCCCCAGACCCTGGTAAGACTGGAGCTAGGTGGGCCTCTCTCTGCAGAGAGCAACGCACTCCACCGCGCTTTCTCAACAGCTTGTTGCTCAGACGCATTTGGGGAGCTAGCATTCAACACATAAAGAGCATATTTCCATGGAAAATAGTTCTAAAAAAATGTCTGAAGAGTCATATTGTTTTACTTTGTTGCAAACTTCTCTGATGCCAGGCTTGGCAGAAGATGGCTGGATTCCTGCAGCTGCGTCTGCGTTCGATCTGTTGTGATAGGTTGTTTGGTTGAAGAAAGTCTGGCCTCACACAGGCCTGTGGCTGGAAGGGGAGGACTCTGTAGTGGCCTTTCGGATCACTGTGGCCCTTCTTCTCAGGAGTGACCCCAAACCCCAGCAAGTGGTAGCTCCGTTAAGGTCAGCTGCGGTCCAACTCACGGGTCTCTGCACGTCTCACGCCCAGCTACATGGAAGTGTTGCTCTGTGACGTCCGAGTTTGGAAACACGAGGTTCTGTGATATCCGAGTGGGTCTTTGGAAACACGAGCTTCTGTGACATCTGAGTGGGTCTTTGGAAACACGAGGTTCTGTGACATCCGAGTGGGTCTTTGGGAACATAAAGTTACGCAGACCTTCCGAGGCAGAACCTCTGGGAAATCAAATGTTTTGTAATATGTTCCTTAATAACAAGGAAAAACCTCTCCCTAAAGGGCGTGGGAAGCTCCTCCTGCCTCTGGCTGGGCCTAGTGAGTGCAGTGGCCAAGGCCAGGAGGGGGAGCAGAGGAGGGGCTCTGGAGCCCATGCCGGGTCGGGGACAGCCCGAAAAACACACTTGTCCCAAGGACAGAGATAGGCCTTGTTTGTGGGATCTTTGCTGGAGACACAGCTGGGGTGCAGAGTGGTGGCCTCCCATCAGTCAGAGCCTGGGCCACTCTCTGGAGGCCGGGGGTTTGAAACTCAGACTGTTTGTGAAGCTCCAAGTCCCCACCTCCCCCTCCCCCAACCAGACCTCCCACAGCCCAGACCCCCGTCTCCCCATCCCCTATGTGGACCAGCCCCCCCAAGTCAGGCCCCCTGCAACCCAGACCCCCACCTCCCCATTCCCTGTGTGGACTGGCCCCCACGGTCAGACCCTCTGCAGCCCAGGTTCCCACTGAGTGGGACAGCTCCACACCCTGCCTCTCCCGCACTGACCCACGTGGCGGGGGAGGCCAGGGGATGAGGGCTTACGGACGCACATGGCGGATTCGGGGGAAACTGCATTCAAACCTCCGCCGCCCTGCCCACCTGGACCTCAGGCAGGTGACCAGGCCCCTGTGGGCCACCTCTGTTACGCTCGCTGCCTGCAGGCAGCTGCTGAGGACGCCGGCACCAATAGCAGTTGTAATTGTCAACACCTGGCCTGGGGGTTCTGCCTCCTCACACCTGGGGCCAGTGGGCAGGGGTGTAGGGCAGCTTGCACCTGTCTTGACCCACAGGCAGGTGGGGACGATGGTCCTGTCCTGCTCTTGGGAGTGTGCCAGGAGGTGGTGGGGAGGCCCCTTGGAGGAAACAAGGACAGCTTCCAGGGGCCAGAGGCCTGAGCAGATAGGGGGCCAGCAGGCCCTGGGGGTGGGAGCCAGCTCAGGCTGTCCAGGAGAGGGTGCAGACAAAAAGGGGAACAGAGCAGGATGGGGCAGGGAGGATGGGCTCACCCAGCATGGCTGGGCACAGTGTCCCTCAAAGCTACCTGCTCTGGGTGAAGGCAGAACCCTGCCGGGGCAGGTGCTGGCTGTGGCTAGCGGTGGTCCTTGCCTGACCTCCAGGTTCCAAGAAGCCCTCGTCCAGCAGGTGCCCTTTCCTAACAGGTGGAGGCTTAGCAGCACTTGGCTGAGTAGAGCTTCAGGGTGGAAGCTGGGCTGTAATACCTGTCCTGCTGGAGGTTTCAGACTAGCTGGATCTGTGGGCTGAGGGGAGGGAAGGCTAGGCCAGCGCCCCCCTTCCTCCCTTTTCATCTTGGGCTGATCTTCCCATTTGGAGGAGCAGCTGGGGGTCCTATGGGGCCCCCCAGGACTGAGCAGTATGGACCCTCCTCTTCAGGCCTGGGGTAGGGGTTGGCAGCCAAACCCTGGTTGTGCGGCATAGGGCACCAGGTCCCAGACACCCAGCTCCCCTTGACTGGGCATTAAGGCCCCAGGGCAGCCTGTCTGAGCCTGAGTCAGGGCTTCAGGGCCAGCCTGGCTGGGGGGCTGACTAGCTTTGTGACATGGACCCCACTACTCCCTCCCCTGCTCACCAGGTAAAACCACCCTCTAGGCCTGGGTTCCCTGTGCCTACCTCTGCTCACCCTGGAGACCCTGGGACTGGCCACTCCTCCAGTGCTGCACCCCAGGGTTGGGTCTGCCGGTTACCCTGGGCACACGTAGGTCGAGTTTCCCCAGACCCCGCGATGTGCTGGGGCCCCCTCTGGTGGCCAACCATGGCAGCACAGAGCTCTGCCCGCAGAGGGTAACAAAGGCCACCTCCAAGGTGGGGCGCAGGTGAGCTCAGGTGGGCACTGGGCAGATGGGCAGGCAAGTGCCTGGCATGGGTGCAGAGGGTGACCCTCTGCTCACTCCTGTGCTGATACCACCCAGCTGACTCTGGGCCCCACACCCTCCTCCACGCACCCTTGTGAACTTGGGGCTAAGCTCCCCAAATCTGGTTTCGGCCATGCCTCTGACTCGCACCAGCACCAGTGGTGGCCCAAGGCCCTCCCAGACCTGGCTTCCGCTCGCACTTGGGTAGGTGTCCACGAAGGCCCGTTTCAGGACAGGCTTTCGGTCTGCTGGGCCTGCAGCCTCAGAGGGCCCCTCTCAGCCCTTCCCCTCTTGGGCACATGTGTGCAGGGGTCTCCTGGCCTTTGGGGTCAGGGGTGAGTGGCCGTACTTGGAACATCCACAGCCCAGCCTGACCACAGCCTGCCCTCAGCCCTTATGAAGGCACTGTCCCAGGTGGGCTCCAGGGTCCAGTGATCCCGCAGCCCCCAGAACAGAGACGTGGCCACTAGAAGACTTGATAGGTTTAATGACAGGCAGCCTTGCAGATCCAACCACCTTGTCTCTGAGCGTGACCTTCAGCATCTGTGCTCCAGAACAGGTCTGAGTGTGGTGGTAGGAAGCTCCTCCAGGGCTCTGTGGGAAGGGGTCTAGAGCCAGTACTTGGGCGTGTGTGTGTTTCCAAGTCCATCCTGCTCCTCAAAGGCCAAAGGCCTCCTGTCTTGGAGCCCCTCCCCTGGCCACCTGGGGAGCCGGAGCTTCTTATGGGGGCTGTGCTGTGGGCAACATCTGGAGCTGTGGTGCCGTCCTGCTGGCCACAGCCATCCTGGAGTATGGGGGTGCGGCTGAGTGCAGGTGGGTGCAGAAGCAAGCAGTTGGGGACAGGGTCCTAGGTGCCAGGAACCCCCTGTGGATAAGGGGAAGCCAGAGGAAGGGCCCCACTGGCTCTCTGGGGTGTTCTGCAGCTCCAGGCAGAGGTGTGGTGAGGGGGGAAAGGAGACAAGGATGTGGAAGCGGGGCAGAGGAGGGAGGGACAGAGGTATGGGGAGGGGAGGGGGCCAGACCTCAGTGGGCAGGCAGGGAGGGGGCTGGCACCTCAAGGTGGCAGGTTTGGCTGAGGTTGGCCTTGTTGTGGGCAGGTGAGTGAGGCCTGGCTTGGCTGGGCTGGGTGGCAGTGGTACAATCCGCTGGGCACTGCTGGGCCTGAGGGCAGGCCGTACACCATGAGGCAGGTGAGACAGCCCCTAGCCAGGTTCAGGGTCTATCCAGCACCCCACCCCATCCATGTCCTTGGTACAAAATACATGCACATACAAAAATAATACTCCACGAACTGAGGGGAGGGCACAGCCAGGCCAGTCTGTGCCCACCCCCGCAGGTGTGCTCTGCCCCAAGAAGGTGCCCCAGCCACCGCAGGTCTAGCTGTCCTCCATCCTCCTCTGGTTCTTGGAATGGAACTTGTTCATAAGTTCCTGCAGCTCCGACCCACCTTGCTGCTTCTAGGGAAGCCGAAGGAGGGCAGCCTTAGCCTTGGGGGGTGACAGGTCCCAGTCCTGCCATCCCTGCTCCCCTGAGCCTGGGGAAGTGTGGGACATGGGCAGGGCGGAGGTGGCGGCTCACCTCCAGGAAGGCCTTCTGCACGGTCAGCTGGCTGTACACCCGGATGCCTTCCTCACCGCACACCTTCTTCAGCTCCTCCTTGTTGAGCGAGAAGAGCTGCAGGGCTGTTAGGATGCCCAGGTGGTCCACGGTCCTGGGCAGGGGCAGGGGCTGGCATGAGCGGGGCTCTGCCACGGGAGTGCCAGTCCCTGCCCGCTGCCCGTCGGCCCCGCCTGGCCTGCCCGGCTGCAGCTCACCGCGGGCTGAAGGCCTTGGCTTCCAGCCAGGCGCGGACCTCGTTGGGGCTGGACTCGAAGGTGAGTGGCAGGTTGACAGGTTGGCTGCGCTCCACGCGGAAGTGCCGCTGGGGCTGCGCCTTGGTGTTGCTGATCCTCCTGACTAGCTCGTCGTTGACCTCATCCATGTGGTGGATCAGCTCTGCGAGGGGGCAGGGGTCAGACCATTCCCTGCCAACAGCCCAGGGGTACCTGCCTGCCAGGCCTTCCCCTCTGACTCCTGGTCCACAGGGGTCCCTGCTTCCCCTGCTGCTCCCCCAGGTCTTCCCCCAACCCCTGGCCCAGCGCCCTGCCCTTCCCTGCCTCCCCCAGGCTGGCCTTGGCCCTGGTGCCTGCAGTGGACTGCTGGCCCCATCCCTCGGGTCGGAAGCGGCCTCTCACCATCTTTGTTCCCAGCGAAGTTGGCAGGCAGCTTGTGGGTGGGGCTGGCGGGGCCCCAGTATTGCAGACTGGCCTGCGGGAAGGGCGGGGCAGTCAGGCCAGCTCATCACCCCCTCTCCAGCCCCTGGTGATACGGACAGGCTAGGCCGTCCCCCCACCTCCCAGGAGGTCCCCGGTGTACCTGGTGGCCAGACCCTGGTAGGGAGCAGACAGCCCCAGGGAGGTGGCTCTGTAAATTGGCAGAGCCCCGCCCAACTGCTCACCTGCTCCAGGGTGGCACCTGCCTCCTCGGGCTGAATCTCGTCCAGGATGTTACAGGGCACGTAGCCCGCCTGCCCACTGCGGTTGCGTAGCTTCCACCACTGCCGGCCGTCCTCCAGCACCTGCCAGGCAGCCTGCCGTCAAGGCCAGAGCCACACTCCCGGCCACCCTCCTGGAGCAGAAACCCAGCCCTTGCATGGGCCTCGGGGAAGGTCACAGCTCCATCCAGGACCCCCTAGCCCAGTCCTTCCTTTCTACCCACATGGGCCACCCAGGTGGCCTCAACAGGGTCTCCTCAGCAGACTCCTGGGAGTGAGGTGCCTCTTGGCCTGGTTGTAGATATAGATCACACCCCTGCCTGTTCCACTTTCTGTCCCCCAACAGGTGACCTGGATTCGGGGTTGGCACCAAACCAGAGACTGCTCATCCCGTACCCAGAGCCCACGCCAGCCAGGGTCCCTGGACCCCCCCCCACGACTCCCAAGACAGGAAGGCCCCCTCAGCCAGGCTGCGCTGGGGGGGGGTCCAGCTCAGAGCCGTGGGATAGGAACCTTGGGAAATGGGGTCAGGCAAACATGCTGCTGTCCCGGAGCCACGCAGTCACCTCCAGACAGCACCCTACCCCCACCTCCCCTGAGCAGCTCCCCCTGAGGCTCCCACCCTGCCCCCAGCCCCTGACTCCCTCACCTCCAGAACCTCATCCTTGAGCACAGAGAGCTCATTGGCATTCCGGGCTGTGAAGTCATAGAGGATCTTGACGTACTTGCCCATGGTGGGCAATGGATCGTAGCGCCTGTTTGGGACAGGAGGGGCTAAGGCCAAGGGCAGACAGGAGTCTCCTCTGAGGCCTGGTGGCCTGGCTGGGAGAAAGCAGCTTTCCCGGCACCCAGCCTTCCTCCGTCCAGGCTCTGGGAGGTTGCAGAGGAGAGAGGCTGCTGCTGACAGCTGGGAGTGGAAACTGTGACAGCCCCAGTGTGTCTGGGGCCCCTGCTCAGAGGTGGGAGGGTGATGGGCAGGCGCAAGTTGGGCGGGCTGCAGGGCCCTGTGGGCCTAGGTCACCTCAGGGGCTCCAGGCCTGACGCCGTGGGGGAACCAGAGCCAGGCATGAGCCTGAAAAATGACAGGGTCATGGCCACCCCCATCCCCAGCCCAGCTGACCAGCAAGACTGAGGCTCTCTAGAGAGCCTTTGAGCACTGAAGACAATGCTCACATGTGCTTGCACACACACACACACACACACACAGTGCACATGTATACTTGCACGCACGCACCCACACACACGGTGCACACATGCACCCACACAATGCACATGTGCACTTGAATGCATGCACACATTGCACACGTGTACTTGGACGCACACCCACACACACAGCACACATGTGCACTTGCATGCACATACCCACACATACGACCTGGCACTGCCCACAGGCTGTTCCTCTCTTTGGGGCTGGGTGGGTCCTGCAGAGGCATGGGGGTGGGGGTGGCCTTGGCTGGGGGTGTCCCTGTGCAGAGCAGGTCTCTGGCTATCTTCCCAGCTTGGTCATCCCTCCTGGTCACTCCCTCATCCAGGTGAGGCCCCAGAACACCAGGGCAGGGGCTGAGGAGTGTGGACAGGGATCCAGTCACCCAGGTCCATGGCTGGGGACTGTCAGGATTGGGCCAGGGTGGACAGGTCAGGCACTGGAGGTCAAAGTCAAAGGGTAAAAATGTTTCTGAAAGTGTGGTCCTAGGCCTGGGGACCACGGGCACCATGTTGGCGGCATGGGGTGAAGGCTGTGCCCTTATTTAAAACATGGATTTCCAGCCCCGTTGCCTCCTGAAAGCCAATCCTGGTAGTTCCTGGGCCAGATAGGAGATTAGGGAGGAGGAGGGGAGGCGAGGAAGGACAGGGACTCCCCAGCCCTTGGGTTTGTTCTCTGCCTACTGTAAGACATGTTTGTGGAAATGGTGTGTGTGTGTGCTGCGGGGCTGCACTAGCCCGGACCTGCCATCTCCTAAATCAGCCCCAACAGCCCCAACAGGGCGACAGTGGGTGAATGAAGCACTAACCTTGATCATAAAACATAAACGTGGAGACAAGAAAAGAGATGAAGTATGAGGGTGGTGTGTTTATGGATAACTTCTGAAAATTTTCCTTCAATTGTATGTTATAAAGTTAAAATGAAAACCTGGTTCTAGTTTGAAAGACGTGCTTTGAACCATGTGAAAAAGGCATTTACCACCACTTGGTGGCAGTGTGGAAACCGTGGTGGCGTAGTGATTAAGTGCTACGGCTGCTAACCAAAGGGTCAGCAGTTTGAATCCGCCAGGCGCTCCTTGGAAACTCTATAGGGCAGTTCTACGCTGTCCTATACGGTCGCTATGAGTCAGAATCACTTCGAAGGCACTGGGTCTGTTTTTTGGGGTTGGTGGCAGTGTGGAAACTCTGGTGGTGTAGTGGTTAAGTGCTACGGCTGCTAACCAAAGGGTCGGCAGTTCGAATCCGCCAGGCGCTCCTTGGAAACTCTATGGGGCAGTTCTACTCTGTCCTCTAGGGTCGCTAGGGCTGGTGGCAGTGCACCTGAATTGGTCTGGGTGTATTAAGAAGTAAGCATCACACTCTTCACTCTGAGGGGGGCTTACCTGTGAGCATGGGGGGACCCGGCTGGTGGGAGGACATCTCCCGGGGGTGTGGGCTCAGATGTCAGGCTGTGCTTCGGGGTATTTCGAAAGGACAGTCGGCTCACTGGAGTCGGCTGTGGGGAAAGTTGGTTGCCTGGGCTTGATTGAGGGTATGGGCCTGGGGGGTGGGGGTAGGCTGGGTCTTGGGACATGAGGACACAGGACAGAAGCTTGATGAATGTGCTGTGAATGAAGGACCAGAGGGGAGGACACCAGGTTGACACACACCCAAATGAGGCTGAGAGTGGTGGGCAGCCTGAGGTGCTGGGACACTGAGGGCAGCCAGGGTCGTGGGCAGCTGGAAGGGGTAGTGCAAGGGGCTAGTGGCCAGGGGCTTGGCAGGGCTGGTGGCGCTCTGACCTCATCACTGGGGACAGCTGCCAGTCCCTCCACCTCCCAGGGAGCCTCCTGAAGCACATCCAGGGGGGGCTCCCAGCCGCTGTGGAACTTGGGCACATACAGGAGCATCTGTGGTTCCCGAGGCCACTCGGCCCTGGAGGGGAGGTCTGGGGGTGAGCTGGACGCTGCCAGGGCCACCCTCCCAACTGGCCTCACCCAAGACCCCCACCTAGCCTGCAGGCCCCGCCCAGTCCACACCCAGTACTCCTCCCACCACTCTGCCCAGGCTGGGTCTCCTGCCTCCCCCTGCCTCGCTGCAGTACCGGGGGCGTGTCCAGGTCTCGCCCAGCGTCTCCCACAACGCCATCTCCTTGGGGACCAGGTGGCCGCGCAGGAAGCCCACCGCGTCGCGGGAGAGCAGGGGGCTGGAGACTGAGCGTGCAATGTCCGGGCTGCCACAGGTGCTGACGATCTGGGGTACAGCGGGGTTTAGAAGAGGCCCTCCCGGTGGACCCCAGCCCCCACCGCCCTCCACCCCACCTGTAGCCCCTGAGACCCGCCTTTGGGAAGGGGCTTGGGGCACGTCAGGGACGTGCCCGCAGCCTCCGCTCCTCCAAGCGTGGACGCCAGGCCCAGGCCGGCACTTGCTCCCCGCCCCCCATGCCAGGGGCAAGCCACTCCAGGAGCCCTCCCCCGCGGGCCCCTCCCCGGCCCCCTGCCCCAGGCACCAGGTCCAGGGGTCCGAACAGGAAGTGCAGGAGCTCGGCCGCGCTGGGGTTCTGGATGTGCTTCTTCAGCTTGGCCTGGTGGGGGCGAGCGTGAGTCAGCAGGCCGACCGCCCGAGGAGGGCGCTGGGCCGTCAGCACCCAAGGGCTCGGGGCGGGGAGGGCGCTGGGCCGTCAGCACCCAGGGGCCGGGGGCGGGGAGGACGCTGGGCCGTCAGCACCCAGGGGCCGGGGGCGGGGAGGGCGCTGGGCGGTCAGCACCCAGGGCCAGGGGGCGGGAAGGGCGCTGGGCCGTCAGCACCCAGGGGCCGGGGGCGGGGAGGACGCTGGGCCGTCAGCACCCAGGGGCCGGGGGCGGGGAGGGCGCTGGGCGGTCAGCACCCAGGGCCAGGGGGCGGGAAGGGCGCTGGGCCGTCAGCACCCAGGGGCCGGGGGCGGGGAGGACGCTGGGCCGTCAGCACCCAGGGGCCGGGGGCGGGGAGGGCGCTGGGCCGTCAGCACCCAGGGGCCGGGGGCGGGGAGGGCGCTGGGCCGTCAGCACCCAGGGGCCGGGGGCGGGGAGGGTGGCTGCAGAGGGGCAGGGCGAGTGGGGGTCGGATGGCTCGGCTGCACTCACCAGCAGGTTGATGGCCAGCTTGGTTTTCTGAAAACAGTCGACAAACTCGCCCTCGGAGGGAGGCCGCGCGCGCAGCGTGAGGACACCCTCTGGAGTGAGGCGGGACAGGGGCAGTGAGCCCGGCCGGCCCTGGCCCGGCCCAGCCCCCGTGGGGTCCGGCTCTCCGTCTCGGGCAGCCCTCCCGGCCCACCCGTTTCGCCCGTGGTGCCCGCCGCGGCCGCCCGCACCTGCCGGCCCTTTCTTGCCCTTCTTCTTCCCCTTCTTCCGCTGGTTCAGCTGCTTGAAAGCCTCAGCCGCCTTCTGCAGCCGCGCCACGAACCACTCAATGTCGTCCAGGGCGCAGTTTAGGATTTGCTGGGGTCAGGGCAGGGCCTGTGGTCAAAATCCTACCCCCTTCCGGTGCGTGGAGGAGCTGGGCCCCCACGGGCGACGGGACGGGCTGGGCCCCCACGGGCCACGGGACGGGCTGGGCCCCCACGGGCCACGGGACGGGCTGGGCCCCCACGGGCCACTGGACGGGCTGGGCTCCCAAGCGCCACGGCCTTTCGGCCCCTGGCCTGGGACGGTGAGGGCGCTGGCCCGGACTGGCCAAGGGGCAGCGAGGACCCATCCCGCACCTGCCCCCCACCAAGCCCCCGCAGTGGCCCACCGTTTCCTTCTCGATCTTCTGCGCCAGCACTGCCCGCGGCTCCTCATCCAGCGACTCCCGACGGCGGAAGCCTGAGGCGGCGGAAGGGGGGACAGCTGCTGCTGCAGGCGGGAGACGAGGCTGGCCCCCCAGACCCCGAGGGCGCTGCGTGTGCGCGGGCATGGGCTCCGGCCGCCCTGCCGGCCTCTCCTGGCCTACCTGGCTCGCCGAGCGGCACCGGCAGGCCCACGCGGTTCTTGGCGGCCTGGAGCGAGTCCCCGCTAAGGCAGTAGAAAGGGATGGGAGCCGGGCCCTGGGGCGGGGGCAGGATGGACTGTCGCTGGCGAATCTTCTCCTGGTGGCCCCTAAAGTGGCAGTGAAGGGGTGCTCAGCCGGGCCGGGTCCCACACTTGGTCCAGCGCCTGCCCAGCCCAACCCAACCCCAGCCCCACACCCGACCCCGCCCACCCAGCCCGGTACCGCCCCATACCTGACCCCCTCACTTAGCCTGCCCCCTAGATCCGTCCCCTCGCCCACCCACCGCTTCCGATCCCATTCTTGAACCCTCCCACCTAGCCTGACCCCGCCCCATGCCTGGCCCCCCTCCACTCAGCCTGGGGGCCCTAATCTGCTGCCTCACCTCTCCGTCCCCCATCCCCCACCCCCATTCCCCACCCCGCCGCCCACCCTGCGCCTCCTTACTTGAGGGTCTGCGGCCGCATCTTCTTCCCCAGCCTCCAGTCTGCGAGCGCGCTCTCGATGTCCTCGTGCACCAGCTCCGCCTGCCGGGGAGTGGGCGTCAGGCCTGGCCGGCTCAGGGCGCCTAGCCCCCGCGGCGCAGGGCCCTCACCTCGACCTCGTCGCAGTGGAAGAAGTGGATGTCGGGCTTGCTCTGGTCCGAGTCCTGGCACACGAGCAGCAGCACCGACGGATAGCGCAGCTGGTTCAGCACCGTCTGGCAGTGCCGCACGGTGGGCAGCGGGAAGTTCTCCAGCTCCTCCTGGGGGCGGGCAGGGATGCTGGGCTCAGACGTGGGGACTGGGCGGCTTGGATGGCGGGTCCTGCACGAGGCTGGGACCCAGGGCTCTGACGTGGAGCTCAGATGTGTGGCTCCAACAGGAACACAGACTCACGGCAGGGCTTGGACACGGGCTCAGACTGATCTCAGGCACAGAGATGGACCCCATTAATGGGCACAGCCCCATGAACACGGATGTGACTTGTGACCAGGTCATGGAATTTGAACCAGGGACACAGAGGGAAAGATAACTTTAGGGGACAGAAAATGGAGGGCCAGGATGTGGACCACGGCCAACAACGTGGAAGGGCCACAGCTGGTGGACAAGCCAGGCCCTGGCTCAGGTACAGCAGTGGACAGGCTCATGTGGCCACAGCCTGGACAGGCGCTGGGCCCCTGTGGCTCCCCTGGATCCTCAGTCCTTCAGAACCTGGCCCTTTGTGGGTCCTCCTCTCACACGGGGTGCCCGGAAGCTCCCACCCCCACGCACCTGGGACCCTATATCCAGCAGCCGCAGTGTCTTGTCGTTGACCTGCAGCAGCATCTCCTGTGTCCAGATCTTCTCCTTGGAGCTCAGCTGCACCAGCTTTCGGATGGCGTCCTCCACGGAGACAATGGCCTCACTCTTGTCCATGATGAACGTGGCTAGGTGCTGGGGGTGGGGAGTCAGTGTCGGCCGCGCCTCCACGTGCTGAAGTGCCTGAGCCCAAGCGGCCATGCCCTCCCTGGGGGCCCTGAGAGGGCACAGCCGCACCCTTGGGAGTTGGGGGGAGTCGATCCTGAGGGGTCTGAGGAGACACAGCCCACTCTGGGGGCTCTGAGGGAGCACAGCCTGCCTTGCAGGATCTAAGGGGACACAGGCCCACCCTAAAGGGTCTGATGGGGGCACAGCCTGCCCCAGGGGGTGAGGGGGCACGGCCTGCCCTGGGGGGCTGAGGGGGCACAGCTGCACCTTAGTTGAGTTTGAGCTCTCCTTTGATGGATATCTGTGGCGACCATGGCCATACCTTGATAAGAATCCTTTAAAAAAACCCAGAGTGTATTGAGGCCCTAAACCATCTACCCCCATCCCCACTCTGTTTCCTGTGGCTGGCCCAGGAACACCAGCCTCCCGTCTCTCTGTTCTCTGGGGCCATCACCAGCTTGTGCACTCACTGCTCCCCAGGTCTTCCCTGAGCCCTCACTCTCTTCCTTGCGAATTCGCTGGAATGTTGCCCACCCTGACCCACCAATACATCATGGTGTTTCCA
Source organism: Loxodonta africana (assembly GCF_030014295.1). Lineage (NCBI taxonomy): Eukaryota > Metazoa > Chordata > Mammalia > Proboscidea > Elephantidae > Loxodonta > Loxodonta africana. Next base: position 758,052 of record NC_087348.1, on the reverse strand, counting down.
TCCCTGACCTGACTGAGTTTTTCTTTATCACGACCCAAAGTTATATTATGTATACAGCTTCTTTGCTTATTGTCCTCGTGGTCTCTGCAGGGGCTGTGTCTGCTGGGTTTACTCTGTCTCCCAGAGCCTGGAGCAGTGCCTAGTAGGAGACAGGCCCCTATGACCATTTGTGGGATGTGAGTGTCCTGGTGTCTGGGGTGAACTGTGCCCAGCAGGCCACGGGACCCTCACCTGGCCACGGGACGCTTGCTCAGCCAGCCCTTCCCTGAGCTGTCTGCCTCCTCTCCGCTGTCCGAGCTGACCAGGCAGGAGGAAAACCAGCCCTCCTCCAGCCATAGCTCCCTAGTGTCTGCCTTGAGCCCCTTCTGGAAGAATCCACCCAGTAAACCGTGCCGGGACAACTGGATGTATACTGACATTAACTCCAGCCAATCAAAGACCTAACTGTAAAACATGAAATCAAAAAAGTGCCCGAAGAAAATACTGTGTAATTTCTGATAATCTCCAGGAGGTCTTATTCACCAGGGGACTCTTCTAAGCAAGAAAGAAAATCCAGAAGTTCAAAAGAAAATACTAATAAATTTAACTTAATGAAAAAGAAAAATTGCTGCCTAGGAAAACAGCAACAAACACAGTAAAAAAGAAAAACTGGGGAAAACATAGGTAATAGCTATGACGAAGGGCCGATTTTCCTCGTATATAAAAAGACCAGTTATACCTCTTACTTTGTTAAAATTTCTATTTTGTTACATGCAAATAATTTTGTTAAATGCAAATAATCATATTAATATAAATAAATGTAAATGAATGAATACATAAAAAAGTAGGATATGAGCAGAGATTCACAGAAAAACCAGCAAATTCTAAACATAGGAAATTGTATGCATTCCCATTCAATAAAATAATTGCAAATTGAAGCTCTGAGACTCTATCGTGTTAGGAATGACTCACGCATTGGATTTTTTACCTGTTCTATTTACCAATTCGGAGATGTCTGACATTACACTTTGTGGGCTAATGCAGCAGCGCCCCACCTGCACTCGCCCAGCCTCTCTGGAGAGGGACTCGGTGAAATCTGAGAAGGTGCACAAACTTCACCGCACAATTCTACCGCAGGTAAACCGCAGACATGCAGATACAGCAGCTTCAAGGATGCTCACCGCAGGACCATTTGTGACAATGAACTACTGCACCCACCCTACATGTCCGTCAACAGGTTAAAGACATAAGTGGGGCAGCAATGCAAAATAAAGGAAAACCGTGCTGCGGGGCCCTAAAACCAGTCCCAGTAAATGTCAAATGACTGAAGTCATACAGAGTATGTTCTATGACCCTAATAAAATTCAGTTAGAAATCAATAACAAAAACATAACTAGAAGATCCTCAAACATTTGGAAATTAAGCAACACACTTCAAAATAGCCCATGGGTCAAGGAAGAAGTCAAACAGAAAATTAGCAAATATTCTGAACCGAATGATAATAAAAACATACATATGAGATTTTGTGAAACACAGCAAAAGCAGTGTTTAAGAGAAATTTATAGCTTTAAATGAATATATTAGAAAATTAAGAAAGACTTAGGATCAGCAATCTAAGTGTTCACCATAAGAAACTGGAAAAAGACAATCAAATACAACCCAAAATAAATGGAAGAAAGGGAATTTAGAGCAAAAATCAATGAACTAGAAAACAAACAATAGACAAATACCAACGAAGCCAAAAGTTGGCTCTGAAAAGATCAATAAAACTGATAAACTCCTACCAAGAAAAACCTAGAAAAAACACAAATTATCAATAACCAGAGCAAAAGAGGGAGCACCACTACAGATTTTACACACATAAATTGAATTCATAATCAAAAACCTTCCCGAAAAGAAAACCTTACACTCAGAGGGCGCCGCTGGTAAGTTTTACCAAATATTTAAGAAAGAAGTAATAAAAATCTTTCACGAACTTTTTCAGAAAACAGAAGAGGAAACACTTCTCAACTTTTTCTTTTTTTTCTCACGTAATTCTTTCTCTAAATTTAATTTTGTTGTTGTTGAGAATATACTCAGCAAAACACATCAGTTCAACAGTGTCTGTGTGTACAATTTGGTGGCGCTGATTACATTCTTGGAGTTGTGCAGCCACTCTCACCCTCCTCTCCTGAGTTGTTCCTCCCTTATTAACACAAACTCACTGCCCCCTAAGCTTCCTATCTAAACTTTCAAACTATTGTTGTCACTTTGATCCCATATACATAGTTCTTAAAAGACCATAACGCTCAAGGCAGATCTTTTTTACTAGTTAAGCTAAAATATTGTTAGTTTTAAGATGGCTATAGGGGATTTTTTGGTTCATGGCAAAGGAGGCAGTTGTTCATGGAGGCAATTAGCCACGAATTCCACATCCTCCTTATTCCTGACTTTTTCCCTCTGTCGCTCCAGGTGAATAGAAACTAGTTGTTGAGCTTTGGACAGCCACTTGCAAACTTCTAAGACACCAGGCACTACGCGATGAACTAGGAGGCAGAACTGCAGCACTAAACATGTTATTAGGCCAATTAACTTGAATGTCCCATGAAACCATGATCCTAAATCTCCAAACCAAGGGACCAAATTCCATGAGGTGTTTGGCTGTACATAAGTAGTCTCAACAGCTACTTTTTTCTTTTCGGTCATTGTTATAAATATATCTATCACACAACTTTCGCCAATTCAACTTTTTACAGGTGTACAACTTATTGACAGCAATTGGAATAATCGGCTGTGCAACCCTGCCCTTAATCAATTTGATTTTTCTATCACCTTAATCCTCCTTTTCCCCCTCCCTCTTGCCCCTTGTAACCACTGATGAACTTTGGTCTCCTAATTATCCTAATGGCAGAGTAGTATTTTATTGTATGATGTAACCTCATTTGTTTATCCACTCATTTGTTGATGGCCATTTAGGTTCATTCCACCTTTTGGCTATTGTGAATAATGCTGCAATGAACAGTGGTGTAAAAGTCTCTTTTTAAGTCTCCGCTTTCAAGTCTTTTGGGTACACACCTAGGAGTGGAAGCGCTGGGTCATATTGTAGTTCTCCACCACTCGTCTGTCAGTTTGTCGAACCGTGGTGGCTTGTGTTTTGCTGTGATGCTGGAAGCTATGCCACTGATATTTCATATACCAGCAAACTAAGACAGGCTAGGGAGAAGGATCTGGTGACCTACTTCTTAAAAAAATTGGCCAGTGAAAACCTTATGAGTAGCTGCAGAACATTGTCTGATATAGTGCTGGAAGATGAGCCCCGCAGGTTGGAAGGCACTCAAAAGATGACTGGGGAAGCGCTGCCTCCTCAAAGTAGAGTCGACCTTAATGATGTGGTTGGAGTCAAGCTTTTGAGACCTTCATTTGTTGATGTGGCATGACACAAAATGAGAAGAAATAGCCGAAAACATCCATTAATAATCAGAACGCAGGCTGCACGAAGTATGAGTCTAGCAACATTGGAAGTCATCAAAAATGAAACGGATCACATAAAGATTGATATCCTAGGCATTAGTGAGCTGAAATGGACTGGTAATGGCCATTTTGAATCAGACAATCATATGGTCTACTATGCCAGAAATTCAGGCTGGATTCAGAAGAGGATGTGGAACCAGGGATATCATTGCCTGATGTCAGATGGATCCTGGCAGAAAGCAGAGAATACCAGAAAGATGTTTATCTGTGTTTTGTTGATTACGCAAAGGCATTCGACTGTGTGGATCATAACAAATTATGGATAACATTGGAAAGAATGGAAATTCCAGAACACTTAATTGTGCTCATAGATCAAAAGGCAGTCATTCGGACAGAACAAGGGGATACTGAGTGGTTGAAGGTCAGGAAAGGTGTGTGCCAGGGTTGTATCCTTTCACCATACCTATTCAACCTGTATGCTGAGCAAATAACCTGAGAAGCTGGACTACATGAAGAAGATCGGGGCATCAGGATTGGAGGAAGACTCATTAACAACTTGCACTATGCAGATGACACAACCTTGCTTGCTGAAAGTGAAGAGGACTTGAAGATCAAAGACCACAGCCTTCAGTATGGATTACATCTCAACATAAAGAAAACAAAAATCATCACAACTGGACCAATAAGCAACATCTCAATAGCTGGAGAAGAGATTGAAGTTGTCAAGGATTTCATTTTGCTTGGATCCACAATCAACGTCCACGGATGCAGCAGTCAAAAGACTCATTGCATTGGGTAAATTTGCTGCAAAAGAACTCTTTAAAGTGTTGAAAAGCAAAGATGTCATCTTAAATACTAAGGTGTGCCTGACCCAAGCCATGGTATTTTCAATCGCATCATATGCGTGCAAAAGCTGAACAATGAATAAGGAAGACCCAAAAAGAATTGACACCTTTGAATTGTGGTGTTGGCAAAGAATATTGAATATACCATGGACTGCTAAAAGAACTAACAAATCTGTCTTGGAAGAAGTGCAACCAGAATGCTCCTTAGAAGCAAGGATGGGAAGACTACGTCTCACGTACTTTGGACATGTTATTAGGAGGGATCAGTCCCTGGAGAAGGACATCATGCTTTGTAAAGTAGAAGGTCGGCAAAAAAGAGGAAGACCCTCAATGAGATAGACTGACAGAGTGGCTGCAACAATGGGCTCAAGCATAACAACGATTGTGAAGATGGCACAGGACCGGGCAGTGTTTCCTTCTGTTGTACATAGGGTCGCTATGAGTCGGAACCGACTGGGCTGAGCCTAACAACATAACTGCCACACTGGGTTTCCAAGGAGCAGCTGGTGGATTCGAACTCCTGACCTTCTGATTAGTAGGCACTTTCTTAACCACTGTGTCACTAGAGCCATCCTAGTGAGAGTGAAATTGTATCTCATCATGGTGTTGATCTGCATCTCTGATGGCCAATGATGCTAAGCATCTTTTCATGTGTTTGGTGGCCATTTCAATGTTTTCTTTGGTGAAATGTCTATTCAAGTCTTTTGCTGATTTTATGATTGGGTTGTCTTTTTGTTGTTCTCAAAGTGTTACATATATTTTGGTTATTAGATTCCTGCCAGATATATGGTTTCTGAAGATATTCTCCCAGTCGGTAGCTTATCTTTTCACTTTTTTGGTAAAGTCTTTTGATGAACAAACAGTTTTAATTTTTATGAGGTCCCATTTATTTATTTTGTCATTTGGTTTTTGTGCTCTCATCATTATATTAGATAACCCATTGTCGAAAGCTACTCCAGACAGTGTTGCCCCTGCTTGCTCTTCTAAGAATTTTATGGTTTTCGTTTGCACATTAGGTCCTTCATCCACTTTGAATTTGCTCTGGTGTATGGTGTGAGGCAGGGATCCTGTTTCATTTTCCTGCACGTGGAAATCCAATTCTCCAGCACCATTTAGTGAAGAGACTCTTCCTTCCCCGTTGAATGGATTTAGCATCCCTGTCAAAAATCGGCTGACTGTAGATGTGTGGATTTATTTCTGGACTCTCAATTCTATTCCACTGGTCTTTGCATCTATTGTTATACCAGTACCAGGCTGTTTTGATTACTGTAGCTGTATAAAAAAAAAATTTTTTTAGCTGTATAGTATGTTTTAAAGTCAGGAAGCTTGTGTCATCCTACTTTGTTTTCTCTTTCAACGTTGTTTTAGTTTTTGGGGGCCTCTCTCCATTCCATATAAAGTTGAGAATTGGTTTTTTATTTCTGTAAAGAAGACTGTTGGTATTTTGATCAGGATTGCATTGAATCTGTAAATCACTTTGGGTAGGACCAACATCTTAACAATATTAAGTCTTGCAAATTCATGAACTTGGAACATCTTTCCATTTCTTTGAATCTTCTTCATCTCTTCCATAAGTATTTCACAGTTTTCATTGTACAAGTCCTTCAAGTCCTTGGTTAGATTTATTCCTAGGTGTTTTATTCTTTCAGTTGTTATTGTAAATGGAATTGTATCCCTAATTTTCCTTTCAGATTTCTCATTGCTGGCATGTAGCCAATTTGTTTTATAAGGCCAGATTAACCCTGATACCATAACAAGGGAATTACAAGAAATGAAAATTAGAGACTGATAATCTCTAATGAACACAGATACAAAAAGTCCTTAACAAAATATTAGCGAATCTAGTCTATCTACACATAAAAAGGGTCATACACCATAACTAAATGAGGCTTATTCCAGAAATGTAAGGTACGTTCAACATTTGAAAAAAAATCAATCAGTGTGATTTGCTACACTAACAGATTAAAGGAGAAAAAATATGACCATCTCAATAGATGCAGAAAAAGCATTTGACCAAATTCAACACCCCTTCACGATAAAAATGCCCACTCCAAGGAATAGAAAGAAACTTTCTCAATCTAATAAAGAGTATTCACACTATATAAAACATACAATAGCGGGACATTGAATGCCTTCTTCTAAGATTGGACAGAAGGCAAAAATGTCCACTCTCATCACTCCTGTTTACCATTGTACTGGTGATCCCAGCCAGGGCAATGAAGCAAAAATAAACGAAAGATGAATGAATGAAATGAAGAGCTGTCTTTATTTGTAGACAACATGATGGAGTACGTAGAAAATCCAGTTGATCTACAACAAATCACTACAGCAAACAAGTGGACTCAGCAAGGTCTCAGTATATCTGATCAATACACAAAAATTCAATTGTTTTTTCTAGATGATAGTAACAAACAATTGGAAATAAATTATGGACAATTTGATTTTAAAATTTATATGGAAGTCCAAACAATTTAGAATAGACAAAGAACAAAGTTGGAGGTCTTACATTACCTGGTTTCGGGTTTGACAATAAAGCTTTGTTGTTGTTAGCTGCTGTTGATTGGATTTCAATGCATGGCGACCCTATGTGTACAGAGCAGAACTGCTCCATAGGGTTTTCAAGGCTGTGACTTTTGGAAGCAGATCAACAGGCCTGTCTTCTGAGGCACTTCTGGGTGGGTTCAAGCCACCAAACTCTTGACTAGTAGCTGAGCACTTAAGCATTGGTGCCACCCAGGGACTCTGACAATAAAGCTACAGTGAGTAAAATAGTGTAGTAAATAGATCAGTGGGACAGATGGAGTCCTGGAATAGACCCTCTCACTTTCAGTCAGCTGATGTTTGACAAAGGCATCAAAGCAATTCCATGAGGGGAGAAAAGTCTTTCCAGCATGACCCGACGTTCATATGGTGTGAGCCATACCTCAGACCAGGCACATGAACTGACTCAAAACGAATCATAGGCCTAAATGTGAGATTGCCGACTAAGAAGCATCTAGAAGAAAACAATGACTTCTTAGAGAGAAGATTAAAAACCCTAACAGTAAAGCAATACAAACCAAAAACAAACCAAACCCACTGCTGTCAAGTCGACTCTGACTCATAGTGGCCCTATAGGACAGGGTAGACCTGCGCCGTGTGGTTTCCAAGGCTATAATCTTTACGGAGGAGCCCTGGTGGTGCAGTGGTTAAGAGCTTGGCTGCTAACCAAAAGGTCGGCAGTTCAAATCCACCAGCTGTTCCTTGGAAACCCTATGGGGCAGTTCTACTCTGTCCTGTAGGGTCACCATGAGTCAGAACCGACTCGACGGTACCTAACGACAACAATCTTTACAGAAGCAGACTACCACATCTTTCTCTGGCGGAGTGGCTGGTAGTTTTGTATTGCCAAACTTTCACTTAGCCACTGAGTGCTTAGCCACTGTGCCACTAAGAAGCCAAAAACCAAACCCATTGTCATCGTGTCGATTCTGACTCACAGCGACCCTATAGGACAGAGTAGAACTGCCCCACAGAGTTTCCAAGGAGCGCCTGGTGTATTTGAACTACCGACCTTTTGGTTAGCAGCTGTGGCTCTTAACCACTATGACACCAGGGTTTCCAACTGTGCTACTAGGGCTCCCTATAAAGTCCCCCCAAAAGGATATAATTAGACGCCATGGAAACGAAACATTTCTGCTTGCTGATTAGAAGAGAGCTGTGCATATGAGTCGCAAGCACAGACTGAGAAGATGTTTGTAACGCATACACCTGACGCTAGGTAAAGAACTTCCACCCACCAACAACGAGCGTGTCCCTGTGTCTGTGAATAGAAGCCAGGCTGCATGGGGATGGACCTTCTGGAAGGGTTCTCAGGGAGCCAGCTGGCTGGGAAGACACTCCCCTGTACCCAATGCCACTGGCTCTTCTACACACGTGTTCAAGTTCACCAAGCAGAACCAAACTGGTTATGACCGCATGTTCTCACGCGTAGGACCTTCCGAGGAAACAAGCCACAGGGCTGAAGGGCAGATCAGCCAGCGTCCTGGTCGGGGTGGGGTCAGCTGACGAATGGGCAGCAGGAGGGAGGTTTTGGGGTGATGACTGTTCTGTGTCCTGACCGCGGTGGTAGTCACACACACCTGTTGCTGTTAGTTGACATGGACCCAGCCCAACTCACAGCGACTCAGTGCACAACGGCTCGAACCATTGTGATCCAGAGGGTTTTTACTGACTTACTTTTTGGAAGTAAATTGCCAGATTTTTCATTCTACACAAATCTACACATGTTAAACTTCATAGAACCGTACACCAAAAAATATCAGTTAAAAAAAATATTTATCAGTTTTGCTGTATGACAATTTAAAAAAAAAGAACAAAAACAAGCCGACAATGATGCCCACTGCCAGCAGTGGGTCTGATCTTGCCCCCACCCGGCTGAGTGTAGCTTGTGCCTCTCACTTTCTCTGGGCCTCAGTTTCCTCATCTGGGAGAGGCAAGAATACCCCACCCATTCCCCTGCCCCTCTGGCTGGGCAGGAAAGGGCCCCCATTGGGGCCTGGCTCCGTCTGGGCTGGGGCCTTTCACAGTGGCCGGGCCAAGCCAGGCCACCTTAGACCGAAGTCCAGGCGTGGGAGGCCCAGGTGGCGTTTGAGGCTCCTCACCAAGGAGGGCAAAGTCTCACCCCTGGCTCCCAGAGGACAGAGCTGTCCGGGAGGGAAGGGGATGAGAGTTGGCCTGTCCATCCCCTGTGTCCTGCCCTGGGATACTGAGCTTCAGCCTTGGTAAACAGCTCAGCTGTCCACACAGCCCTGCCCGAGCTGGCAGGGAGCACCTGTCACCCGGACATACCCGACTCCAGAGCCACAGGACTCTGACTGATGGCGCTCTGGACTCATTCTAACCATGATCCCTCCCAGGGCAGCGACTTGCCTAGCCTAGCTGGAGGGGGTGGTTGGGGAGAGGTGATGGCCCAGGGGAACCAGTAGGGCAGTAACAGGTCCTACTTGGTCCCTCTTCCTGCCACGCCTCAACACTGCCTGCAGGCTTGGACAACCGCCAGGAACATGCTGACAGCTCCCAGGGCAGGAAGGCCATTTGAAAACCTCATTTCCTGAGTTCAAAGTGTGAATTAAACCTGACCCAGGGAAAAGTGCCCTCCTGAGCTGGCGGCTGGTCTAGAATGAAGATGGCCAAGGCAGCAGGTCTCAGAATCAATGTCGCCAGGCCTGGGAGAGCCAGTGAAGAGCGGCTTTGTTCTCCTGCCTGATCTAGTTCCTGGATAACCATTTCCTTCCCACTGGGTCTTCCTGGTGAGGGGTGAAGGGCTGCAGGTCCAGCACCAGGGTTATACCTGCCGTGAGTGTGTGCCACTTGGGTCTGGTCTCTCCCAACATAGGGCCCAGGGTTCCCTCTATCCCCCAGAATGTGAACTCCCAGAGTGGGGACCCCCTTTGTCCCCCAAAATGCAAACTCCCAGAGTGGGGTTCCTCTCTATCCCTCCAGAATGTGAACTTCCAGGGTGAGGTCCCCTTCTGTCCCCCAGAATGTGAACTCCCAGGGTGGGTTGGGGTCCCTTCTATCCTTCCCAGACTGAACTCTCAGAGCAGGGTGGGGGTCCCCATAAACTGGCTGAGTCTGGGACAGTCCAGGCTCTGGCCTTGCCCTGCCTGCTGCAGGTGTCAGAACCTGGGCTGGCCACTTGTCCCTGGGCCTCGGTCTCCCCACCCACCCTGTGACCGTGGAGCCCAAGGACGGGCCTCCCCTGGACGTGGTGGCCTCCCCTGGACATGGTGGCCTCCCCTGGAGGTGGTGGCCTCACCTGGATGTGGTACTGAGAGGTCTCCCCACCCGCCCTGTAACCCTGGAGCCCGAGGGCCAGCCTCACCTGGAGGTGGTGGCCTCACCTGGACGAGGTAGCCTCACCTGGACATGGTACTGCGAGGTCTCATGCATGATGACGTTGGAGTTGGAGTACCTCTTCCTCTGCTCTGAACCAGGACACACGGTCACTCAGTCTCGAGGGCGGCCCCTTACTCCCAGTTCAGGGGTACTGGACCCCAAGGGGCACATGCGGGGGGTGAGGTGAGAGGCACAGTCTGCGTCCCCTCACCGCTACTGGGAAGGGCCAGGGTGAGATCCTGGGGCCTGGGGAAGCCCTTCCCCTGAGATGTGAGTGGGGGTCCTCCTGGGAGGGTCCATCTCCCTACATCCTCAGGACAGCCCCTGGGGGACCACAGTCAGTCAACAGGACACTGGCTCACAGGGGTGATGGGCAGCCTGTGACTGGGGGATCTATCCTGGGAGGGTGCAGGAGGCTCAGACCCCTCCTGTGGAGACTGCCGCACCCCCATCCTGACTTCCTAGGGGAGGTTTTCAGGCCAGGGCTTCCCCCAACCCTAGGAGCTGCCAGCTAAAATCTCCCTGCCCCTCCCTGGGGCTTCTCCACTTTCTAAACTAGGTACAAATGAGGGAGTATGGCAGAGTTGGGGGGACTGGGCTGGAGAAGGAACAGAACTTGGGGGTAGGGCAGAGCTGGGGGACACAGCGGGGGGGGAGCAGGACAGAACTTGGGGCTGGGACAGAGCGGGGGACAGAGCTGAAAGGGAGAAAGAGTTGGGAGACTGGAGAGAACAATGGGGGAATGGTTAAGGGGAGGGACAGAGTTGAGGGGAAGCACAAAGCTGGGGGATGGTCAGAGCTGGGCTGCCCAGGTTTGTCCCCTAGGCACTCTCTCCCCCCCTCCTCTCATGCCATTTACAGCAAGAGCAGATGGAGCCCCCAGCCCCATCACACAGCCCTCTGGCCCTGACTCTCCCCTGTTGCCCATGGCCCTTCCTTGTGGTTACCTCCAGAAGGCAAACGGGCAGCCAGGCCCCTTTTACCTGGAGCAGACACCTGGTGACTCAGATCAGCCTGAACCCCGCCCCCACCCCAGCGATCTGGTTGCAGCAGTGAGGAGCCCAGTCAAATCAATATTGATGCTCCCTGAATTATTAGTAAAGGCCTCTCCACTTACCGAATGTGTGTATTGGGGGGGGGGGGGGCAGGAGGTGGCCTGGAGCTTTGGGGAGGGACTTTGCCCAGCTATTGGCTGAAGAGGGTCCAGGGGCCTCCTCTGAGCCCCCCAGGGCTGACCTGCCTCTCTCAGCAGGTGTAGGTTGAGGGGTGGGACTTTTCCCAGCCAGACCCGGCACAGCCTTGAGGGGGAGTGCAAGGACTGGGAGTGGGCCAGCAACAGACACCCCCTCCCACACCACCTGTGCCCCTCCCTGACTGAGGTTGCTCCCCACTTCTTCCCTGTCCAGTCCAGCCTGTTGGCAAATGTCACCCTGGGAAACTCACCAAACAGGTCCTTGGCGCTCATCTTGGCCACCCCATCAGACCGGCCCAGGCTGCCGCTGTAGTAGGGAGGGGCTGGTGAGGGCAGGGCCGCCACCTCTTCTCCTTCCCTCTCCCCCCTTCCCTGAACTGCTCCCGGGATTGGGAGGGGAGGGGGCTTACTTGGCAGCACCCGGGCAGGAGCTCCCAGACCCTGACTGGCTCATGGCGTCCTGGCGGGTGACCAGCTGGGAGGGAAGCGCAGCCCTCCGTGGTGCAGCCAAGTCTCTGGCCTCAGTGCTGGCCCACACCTGGAGGGCAGAGGAGTGGGCTGACACCTCCAGCCCTGCTGGTGGCCTGGGCACTCCCAGGGCAGGGCCTGGGTCTCTGCCTCTTCCACCCCAGATCCAGGAGCCAGCCCTCAGGACCCTCAGCTTTTCACCTGGTCTAGGCCAATGCCAGTCCATGGTGGAGGCTGTAGGCCAGGAGCTGGACTGCCCAGGAGGCCTGGACAGGGGTCCTCAGGGGGCAGGGCCCTGCCTCCTGGGCCACACCAGGACCAACCCTGCCCCCTGCCCCCCTAGAGCTGTCCATTCACCAGGTGCCCCAGCTGGCCATCACTAAGACCCCACCTTGCCTCAGACCCTCAGCCCTCCACAGGGACCCCAGGGATGAATAGGCTGATGAGTCCCACCCCCAGGGCTGGCAGGGCTGTGAGAAGGGCCCTGGGGGGAGGAAGAGCCTTCAGCCTTCCAGGTAGGGGGAACTGCATGTTCAAAGCTCCTGAGGCCAGTGGGAGCCTGGCACTTGGATGGGGCCAGGAGAGGGGCCCTATGGGGCACGGCCCAGGGCAAAGTCCAGAGGAGCCCCAGCCTCCAGCTGACCAATCCTCCCCAACCCCAGCCTATAGCTCAGGGGGCTTGGGCACCTGAAGCCCAGCCTTGCAATCTCAGTCCAACCCTTGGCTCCCCTTTGGGCCTGAGAGGTGACTTGGGAAGAGGCCCTGGAAGGGGCTTGAGGCCATGTGGGTGGGGATTCTGGGGTCTGGGTACCCAGCAGGGTGTCTAGAAGTGGGGCGTGGGCATCTTCTCACCCTGGGGATATGGCCAGGGCTGGCTCAAACCAGCACCCTTGGCCATGGGGCTCTCTACAGGAGGAAGTGGAGAGGGCGAAGTGGGGGCCTCAGCGGTGTCTCCCCAAAACCAGGAGCCCAGGAGCAGCCCAGAGGCAACGACACGGGTCAGTACTGCCTTCCCTGACAAGGTGGGGGCACAGAGGGTGGCCAGAGGCTTCTCATGCAGACCCAGGGTGACCACTCCCCCAGGCAGGGCCTCTCCAGGGGCAGATCCCCGGGAGCCTTTCTCTGGACTCCCCAGCTCCATGCTGGGGAAACTGAGCCCTGGCTGCTGGGGCAGACAGGTGTTTGATTTGGGCTGGATCCTGGGCCATCCCGGGTCTTGAGTAGGGCCTGGTCCCCCATCAAGGGCCCAGCTGGCTTGTTCTGTGGGATCTGTGCCCCTGGTGACCTGTAGTGCTGGGACTGCCCCCAGCTCCCTGTAGGAGCTGTGTGGCAAGTGTCCCTGGTCGTCCCTCTGTGGCTCTGTGACTGGCTCCTCAAGGGGAAGCCTGGGCACACAAGAGGGTGGGGAAGGGGGGCTTTGAGGGTCTGCCTGCTGCCAAGATTCACCAGCAGAGGCCCGTCCTCTGTGGCCCCAGCCTTAGGGTCTGCCAGGGTCGGGGGCATGAACCAGGGGTGCTGGTATGGAGGGCTGGGCCGGGAGGAATTGAGGGGCACCCCACTGCTTTCTGGTTTTACCAGTTGTCCCTACTGGGAACATTTCCCAGCGGTGTGAGGGGCCTGAGGCCCTTAGGCGTCAGCTGGTCCTGGCTCACTGGGAGAGCCTCGGCCAGACTCCTCGATCCATCCGTCTGTAGAGAATGTCCGGAATGTATGTGACCTCAGTGGGTAAGCCTGAGTGTTTGCTCAGTAGGATTCCTGGCAGGTTCAGCCAGGCTTCCGCATGTATGTCCAGGTACACACATACCTGAGCAAAACATGAACACGTCTGTGCAGCCTCAGGCCTGCGGCACACACAGGCACCAAAGGCCCTGGCTGGGACACGGGGCCCCTCCCTTTGGGGGCTCTAGGCTGGGATCCCTTCAGCTGGGGGGCAGGGGGGGACCTCAGGGACAGGCTGGAGGGGGGCAGGTGCTGGTGTGTTGGTGGGGGAGCTCCTGGGGGAGGGACCCTACAGGCTCATGGGATCCCTGCCCCTCACAAGGTGAGCTGTGCAGCCCAGGGAAGCTAGGCGGGGACGGTCCTCTGCCAGTGTGGCCCGGGCTCCAGGGCCTGCTCTGCTCTTTGGTTTTACTGCGGCCATTTTCCGGGTGCAAAAGGAGGGCTCCGCCGGTGCCCGGTCGGGCAGTGGTGGGGGGAGGGGCCGGCAGGGTAGGGAGGGCGCAGGGACCAGCTCCAAGTTCAAATTCCAGCCCTGGGCCCAGTGACCTTGGGGAGGAGGGGCGTCTCCGCCAGTCCGGGGCAGCTGACGTGAGCGGGTGGGGCCTGGGGGGATCCCCTCAGTGCTGGCTGGGCCCTTGTCTGGGAGGCGTGGTTGGGGGGGGAGCCAGGCATAGCAGGCACACTCAAGAGGACGAGAAGACAGGGAGGGGGGCTCAGGACAGGTATTAGGCTAGGGCCCTAGGGTGGGCACACAGGTGGATGGGGAGGGGTACTGAGCCGGGAGGAGAGGTGTAGCTGGCCTGCCCGCCCAGCCCCCAGAGAACTGCACCCAGGGGTGGGGGCAGAGGTGGTCTGCGGGCTGCCACACGACACCCACTCCAGAGATAACCTTTGTGGAGAGGGACAGTTCCAGCCCAGCCCTCCTGACACAGAGACCAGGAACTTGGGTGGCAGGCAGGTTGGGCGCCCACAGGTCCCTGCCAGCACTTTTACGGGCAGCCCTGCCCGCGCTGCCTCCTTCTCCCTGAAACTCCCCACCCTAGCCTTGACCCGGGGCCTGACCCCAGCCTGGTGCTTCCCCAGCTGGGTTTCCTTCTGGCTCCTACACTCAGGAAGTGTCTCCTGACGTCCCACCTACAGGAGCGGTCGCGGTGCCATTACAGGGTCGGTGGAGGGAAGGACAGCTCTCTTGACTGGGCGGTGGGGGCCTTGGACTGGCAAGGGAGAGACCTCGGGCCGCGCATCGTCCCCTTCCCTGGACGCAGGGGTCCCCCCACCAAGCCCCGGGACTGGGAGGGGACCGGGACGGGGCGGGTGACTCATGCACCACAGACTTAAAAATATCCCCGCGCGCGGCCGCCGCCCGAGGACCGGACAGGGAGAGTCAGCGTCCAGGTGAGGCCAATGGGTTGGCGCAGCGTCCCCGGCCCCGCGATCAGCCCTCCTCCGGCCCAACACCGGAGCTCTAGCTCGGGGAGCCCGGCCCGGCGTCCTGGTCGTCCCCGCCCCCGTCACCACTGGGGAAACTGAGGCCGGGCCCTCCTTGCGCAGCTCCCTCCGTCCGCCCCTTTGCCAAAGCACGGGGCTGGCGACAACGGGGACCAGGGTCCTCTGGGTTCCCCGAGACGAGCGGCCCGAACAGGGCGGGCACCTCACCTGCGCCCGGGCGACCCCTGGTCCAGCGCCCCCAGGGCCTGCTCTAGTCGGTCGGTCCGTCCGCCCTTGCGTCCGCCCGTCTGTCTGCACCTCCGCCGCGGAGCCCTGTCTCGGTCTCGCGCGGGCAGGTGGGACGCTTGGCGGGGCCGGGCCGGGCGGGGCGGAAAAGAGGAGGAACCTGGGCGACAGGTTACACAGTAACCAGAAAGCATGGCGGGCGCGCGGCCGAAGCGGGGTGCGCGAGGGAGGCGGATCCCGGCCGCCCCGCCCGCCAGCTCCGCCCCCGCTCCGCACCCCCACGGTCCCCCAGCGCCCCAACCTCTGTTCCAGACCCCGCCCCTTCGGACTCCACCCAGGCCCAGCCCTCCCCGCGGTCCCAAACCCAAAGCGGACACCTTTCGAGAGAGCCCCACCCCTGGTCCCAGGCCCTGGGATGCGCAGGGTGCGGTGGGGGGACCTGCTGGCACCCGGGGCTGTTCCTTGGGAAGGGTCAGGTGCGGCCCAGCAGGTGCAGGTATCTGATAGGGAGTAGCCCTGGGATTGGGCCTCAGAGGGCTCCCTCCACCAGGGCAGGTGTCCCCCACCCTCAGGGGCTTCAGAGAGCAGCTGTCCTGGCCACAGGCCCCAAGCAGAGTCCCGTCCTCTTTGGTGGGCCCATCTGATCCCTAGGGGCAGTGGGCTTGGAGTTCTGGGGGGTAGGTACGCATTCACTATCCAGGAGCTTCTAAAATCTCTTTGCCCTGCCCCCAGCCTGGCCTGGGCACCCCTGGAGGATAGGGGTGTCTGATGGGAGGGTGTGGGCACCTGTGGCCCAGATTGTCCTGAGTCCCAGGGCCGGGAGCAGATAGGGAGGGGAGCTCTGGGCTCCTTCTGGGATAGGTGTCCTTTCCTTAGGCCCAGACCCCACACTCTAGCCTGGAGTTTGGAGGCAGGGGTGAGTGGCCAGGATCATCCATTCCACCCTTTCTCCTCTGAACTGCTCTCAGCAGCCCCTGGCCCCTAGGCTGCAGGCAGGCTGGCAGCCCTGACCTACCCAGTGTCCCTGCCCACCCCAGCTGCTGGGACCACAGAGCTGGTGCCCTCCTTGGTGTAGGCAGAGCCAGGCAGAAATGGGTAGATAACATTGGTAGGGGGTGAGGAGGAAGGGAGAAAGTGTGGCAGGCTCCCCCAGGCCCACATGGGGACCCAAAGGCTCTGGTGATTGTTCTTGGGGTGGGGGAGCAGAAAAGGCCACTAAACACAGGGAGGGCCATGAGGGGCTGGGGCCAGGTGAGCCCAGAAGGGCAGGGAAGTTGGCACGTGTGCCCTGGGGCTGGCTCCCTGGGTCCCCCAGGCAACGACGACATATGTCTGCCTGTCACTGGGACTGCCCTTTCCTGCGGCTGCCAAACCCGACGGCCGTCCTCCAGGCCTCACCCTGGGGCATCACAGTGAACTTGGTGGGTGTGGGCAGCAAGAAGCAGGCCTTGTCCTCTTGGCCCAGTGCCACCTGAGCACTGGCCTGGTTCCTGGCTGAGTGCCTTAAACAGCTCATGCCCCAAATGACTCTCACCATCCTGGTCCGCGCTCCAGGGTCCACAGTCTACCCTGCCCTCTCTCACTCTGCGCGTGGGAAGGTGAGCCTCTAGGGAAGTGTGTGCACCTGGCCAGCAGGTAGGAGAGCAAGCACTGGGACAGCAGAGCATGACTCCTCTCCCGACACCCATACAGTGAGCCTGTTCTCAGGAGGCAGCGAGCTGAGACCCCTGCCTTGCAGGAGCTGCAGACCAGGCCATACACTGCCCAAGCCTTGGTGTCGCCTGTAGCATAGGTGAGCACCACCTGTCTGGAGCCTTGGTGTCTGCATGGGGGGAGGGGTGGGAGTGGATGGGAGGTTGTTAACCCCGAAGTCTCCAAGCTCGCCCGGGTCTGCGGGAACGCAAAGAGCACCCTTGGAGCACCACCACGCCCACCCAGAGCCAGCCAAGTGGTGGGGATGCCCCCAACAGCCAGGCCAGGGTGGTGAGAACCCTAGCTACAGGGCAAGAGGGAGGAGGTGCTCCCGTACACCTGACACTTCCTGCTCCCTCCACTGAGCGGGCACACAGATGGTGTGGGAAGCAGCAATCATGTGGTCTCTACAGGTGGACAGGGTCCCTGGGGCACACCCCAGGCAGCATGGCAGGAGGCAGGTGGTAGAGAGACCCCAGGCCACACTTGCTCCCACAGGAAGGGCAAAGCAGCAAAGGTGACCCAAGGACGCTGCTACTGGCAGAGGCCACCCCAGGTGGGCACAGGGTGGGAGGCCTGGCCCTGCAGCCAGGTGGGGGAAGTGCTGCTCCTGGGGCTGGGTGTGTGGCCAGGCCGGGAGGTGCAGCCTTACTTAGGAGCAATTCAGGAGGTACAAACGTTTCTTTATTTAAAAATACTCGAGGAAGAGAAAATATCCAGATATCCAAATACAACGTTATTGCAAACGGAGAAGGCTCACAATAGAAACGACAAAGGAAAGAGACTAGGAAAGGTTAGCTCCACACTTTTTAAGGAGCACCTGCAGTAAGGCTTCGAATGGGAAACTCACAGAGACATCGCTGGTCCGGTACTAAGAATGAACGGTACTGATGCTCACCAGTCTAGAGTCAGAAATTCCGTCGGGAAGCCCTGGGTGCCCAAGCAGCTAGCTCTCCCTCTGGTCATCCCGGGCCACGGAGAGCTGTGCTTGGTGCTAACTGCCTCCACTCTCCACCTTCATCTCTTGAGACCAGCATTTTTTTCAGAATTTCCCAGGGGGAAAGGATAGGCATTGAGGCTGTGGTTAAAACCGCATGGAGTTTTGCATTTCTTTCTCTGTTTTGGGAAGAAGAGCATGCTGCCACTGCTTCAAGCTGGGCTGAGCATGAGCAGATGTCCACCCACCTGGCACCCAAGGACCTGAATCAGCCTTGTCCCAGTGCCCCCAACAGAGGCACAGCGCCTTCTCTGGGGTTCGGGGTGGGGGACGTTGGCTCTGACCCCGTGCCTGGCTGGGCCTGGCAACTCCGAGTAAACGGGCCTCAAAACTGGAGCTGCAAATTAGGGCGAGCGTGGAGAGGCACAGAATTAGAGATGCGCAGAGGGGCCGGAGGGGAAGAAGTGTGCCCATCCTTGCTGCCCGTTGGTCTGGGAAGTGCCCACCTGGGTGTTGGCGCAGCCTGCAGGCCCTGCCTTTACCTCATCCTGACAACACTCCATTCTCTCCCTCAGCCTCGGTGGCCGGCATGGGCCTCCGCCTGAGCAGATTCTCAGCATCAGGACAGGAAACGAGTGATGTCCTTCAGTTCCCCACAGACAGTGCCCAGTGGGGTGTCCATCACTGGGAAGTCCCTGGCCCTCCCTGCTGGCCATCCCCAATACTCAAGTCCCCAACATGTGCTCTGCCTGGTTTCTGCTCCACCCCCCCACCAAAAAAAAAAATCAGTAAAGGGCCATATGAAAATATGGCAAATCAATAGGGAAAAATGTCCTTCCCATTCAGTTCCAGAGGCAGTGACGGCTGGATGGCCAGGTGGGGTAGAAGGAAGCTCTTCTTGGGAGCGGGTGGGCTGCTGGGGGGTCTGGGGGAGCGATGCAGACACAGGCCTGCCATCTAGCTGACGAAGGCAGCTATGGTGACCACCTGCAGGATGGCCTCAAGGCTGTGGAGTGCCAGGCGCGTGGCACCCAGGGCTGCGTCTGCCCGCAGCACCAGGGTCTGCCAGCACAGGAAGTAGGTGGAGATGAGGGCAGTGCCTCCAGTCAGGAGCAGGCTCACCGCCAGCGGCCCCTCTGCCTCTGTCAGGTTGCCTTTGGTGCCTGGGGAGCAGAGCAGAGGCATGGGCGTGGGGCTGGACACCGGGCACTACCCCAGGGCAAAGGTGGGTTACCACCAGCCCACTGTTTTTTTCATTTTTCTAACCACACCTTGTCCGGATAGGTACAACCACAACACCCATTTTAGAGAGAAGGAAACTGAGGCTCCAAGAGGGGACTCACATGGTCACACAGGGTGGACCCAGGGCTAGAGGATTCAAGTGGGACACAAGTGTCCGAGAGTGCAAAGCAGGAAGGAGCTTGTTCCCTCAGGAGGACGAAGAGACCCTGAAGCCAGAATGCAGGTCTCAGCCCTTGAAGGGTCAGGGGCATGGGGAGGGTGTGTGATTTTCTAAAAACAAATCCGGTTGCATTCTTGCTTTTTCCTAACTCACAGAGAATTGGAGGGATTCTGCTGAAATTTCCAAAAATATTTCACTTTGGGCTAAGGCCAGTTCTGGACGATTTCATGCGTACTTATTAAAAAACAATAGCATGTTTTACAAACACACAGGTCAGTCATGGGACATACCCATCACCAGGTGACCCTGGGGGACCAGAGAGAGTCTGAGGCTGGTGTGGTGGGGAAGGGTCAGGTGTCAGGTGCCCAGACAGCCCCTAAGGAAGGCACCATCTCCTCCTCTGTCACCCAGGAGCAGATTACACTCTCCCCACCGAGTGGGGCCCGACACCATGACCTGTACAGCCCCTGTCAAATGGCAGCTTTGCCTCCTCCCAGCTTTCCACCTCTGGGGATGCCAGTTCCCACCAGATTGTGTTGAAACTCCTGCCTCGGGGGTGTCTGTGAGAGCAATACCAGCCTTGAGCTCACTCATACGGCGGGGCCTGGGGTTGGGACAATAAGGGGTGGGACAGGTGCTAACTTCCCTGTGCCTCAGTTTCCTCGCTGTAAATGGGGGGTATGGAGAGGGTTGAAGGAGTTGAAGTGTGTCACCCGTGAGGCTGGCACGTGCCCTGGAAGTGCCTGCTGTTGTTGGAACTGTCACCTTTCACAAGGGCAGGGCATTTCCAAGACACACCTGAGGAGACCTTGTGCAGAGCTTGACCGGCTTACAAGTGGGAGGTGCGTGTACGCCGTGCAGAGGACAGCAATGGGGAAAGGCAAAAACAAGGGCTTAGCCCAGGCGCCGCGGCCCCACAGCTGTGGGAACCAGGAAGGCGTGGAGTGAGTTTGGTTACATTCTGCGTCCTGGGCTTGGTGCCTGCCCATCCCGCAGGCTCCGGCTGCCCCAGGTCCCGTCAGGGGCATGGAAAGCCTGTGAACACAACTCTCCAAGCCCCCCTCCCCCAGACTGCTTGGGGGTGGAGGACGTGGGGTGGGACAAGTGCATGTCCTAGAACTCTAGACTTCACTGCTCAGCTGGGTTCCTGTCGTCTCAGTCCTGATACTCAGTGACTTCTACAGGAAACACCAAGAGTCCTTTCCCAAGGATGACACCATTATACTCCATCTCTTGGAAAAACTTCTGGGTGAACTAATTAATGCTTCAGGACACTGTCTAGGAAGGCTGCAAAGCGTCCGGCTAAGAAGATGAACCAGAAACCTCTCTAAGAGTCACACAATGAGGTGATTGGTACCAAAAGGCTTGCATGGTGTGAAATAGCCTCTGTTCCTGTACTCAGGGTTTTCACATGGACTCACCAAAGTACAGCCCTGCAGCTTCCAGTACCCCCGTTGCCAGCAGCAGAGCCAGATCAAGGATCAGGTGAGGCTGAGGGTAGCTGAACACCTGACCTGGAGCAGGGCACAGATGGGGACGTCTGTCATGTTGTGCAGTGGCCAGCACCTGGCCCCCCTCCTAGCCCACAACCTACTTTTGTAGACCAGCAGCAGCAGCGTGGCCAGGAAGTAGAAGGTGTGACACACTCCACTGAGACAGAAGACCATCTGCAGGGGCACCGATGAGAGCTGTGGGTGGTCAAGGATGCTCAGGTTCTAGGGGCTAACCCACCCGGCGTACCTGCCCAGGTCCTCCCACCTATAAGTCCAGCCAGGCTCTAACACATCTGCACCCACAGGTGGGCATGGAGACCCTGCACCGTGCAGCCGGCTCCGGGCCTACCTGGGCCCATGGCCAAACCCAGAGTTCCTGGTTGGTGCCAGGGCTGGCTGCCACCACCCCTCCAGCAGAGGGTGCCTGACAATGAGGAATGACCCCACCCCAGGGGGTGCCCTGCCCTGGAGGGACTTCACACCCTCTCTCTCACACACATACACACACACTCACACCCATACGCGGTGAGCATTTAGACCAGGACTGCCTGCCCATCTCAGTCGGCAGGGCCCTCTCCTCAGCAGGCACTTCCTCTAGTGGCTCCACCTGACCTCAGCCTCCAGTTACCGGTTAGGGAGAAGCAGCAGCACCTTCCCAAGCTCATCAGAGTGTACGCACACCACACTGATGCTAAAATGGGTCTACGGCCCTCTAACAAAAGGTGGGCTTTTATCTCCCTGCATTGGGGGGCTGGCGGGGGACATGGTCTTCCTGTTCAGGGCACAGTGCCCAGCCAGTGTCCCCAGTGGGTGATGGAGATGGCACCCGCCCTCTTGGGGGGCTATACCAACTCTTAATCTGTTCGTGAGCTCCCTCCCCCCAGACGCAGAATGGCTCTCAGAGGCATGGAAGTTGGGGGAGGGGGAGAAAGCAGAAGCAGACTGGGGGTGCCAAGCTGGAGAAGCTGGGATGGGACCAGCAGAAGGATACCACGGTGAAGGAGGCGTTCCCTGCAAGAGAAAGTGTCAGTCAGTGAGGTAGCGAGCCTGCAGAGACGCGCGTCAACACTGACTTGAGATCCAGCTGCTCATCTCAGTTACAGAAAGAACACCTGCCGGAGCAGCCTCCCAGTGGCCTCCAGGCGCACATTCCCACCTCCGCTTCCTAGGCCCAGGCCTGAGGCTGGAGGCAGCTGCAAGGGCACTGGGATTACACAGGTGATCCTGGGAGGATCAGAGGGGGGCCCCTGCCTCCTGCCCCGCCATCAGCTTCCCCACCGCTTCCCCACGGTCGGGTTTCTGCATGTTTGCCCCACACATACGATCAGATGAAAGTCTTTTATGATCTGTGTATATAACAAGTGTTTTTTCATAACAGATAATACACGTTTGCTTTCCTATGGAATGTTACTCACAGCTCTAAATATCCTTCCAAAAATTAGAATTTCCGAAAGCAGCAATTAGTTTTTTTAATCTTGCAACCTCTTGGACATGCTTCGACTCCTATAGCAGTGTTAACTTTTCCTCCTCTTGGGGCGACTCTGGAGTTGTGAGGGGAGCGTTTCTCCCCATCAGACGGTTTAGCATTTGAAGACACCTCGATCATCCTTGGATGGTAGGTGACTTGGGTCAAATTTCCTGTCTCAAAAGAGGCTCACACTGGCTGCACGTCTGTGGTAAGTGCACACTTCCATCTGTGTACGCAGATCAATACAGAGCTGGAATTTGGCAAAAACCTGTATGGGGGAAGAGACGCTCCAGCTGTACCGCTTGGCAGCAGGCAGGAAGGTGGCCTGGGCCCAGTCCTGTCCTCTCCTCTGCTCCACGTCTCCACAACCCCCAAGGAGGGCAGAAGACACTCCTGGCCTTGGTGAGTCTGGGAAGTGTCACAGGAAAGTTCCATGCCTTCTCGGGCCCGAAGTCAGAGAGCACAGGGCATTCACAGCAGGGATCCGGGACTCTGTTTCTAGGAGCAGTGGCAGATGCTGACTGCAGAAAGCCTGGTGAGGGTCACTTGTAAACGCGTCATGTTACAGGCTGGGCGCTCTTTAAACCCGATCTGTTCTTTTCTGGGCCCTAGCTGAACTCGGCTGCCTAGATACCTGTCATTATTTCGGTCGATTTCACTTTAATTGGGGTTTTCCTCCCTTCTGATCCTTCCCTTGAATGTCAGCTTTGGAAACATGTATTTGCTAGTTGCCTATTGTTATAGATTAAGTGTCTCAGGGGGAAAAAAAAAAAGAACGCTATAAAAGTCTTAAGTGATACAGG
Organism: Loxodonta africana; assembly: GCF_030014295.1. Taxonomy (NCBI): domain Eukaryota; kingdom Metazoa; phylum Chordata; class Mammalia; order Proboscidea; family Elephantidae; genus Loxodonta; species Loxodonta africana. The sequence goes on along the minus strand of NC_087348.1, from coordinate 735,050 downwards.
GCTGTAATTAATTTAATGGGTAGCTACAATCAGACAGGCTGTTCTAACAACCTCAGACCTTCTGCAGCTCGCTGGGACTGAACAGCCTTGGCTCTGAGAAAGTGACACTGTTCTGTCAGTGAGTTAGTGTAATAATGTCGCCACGAACAGGTACGTCAGAACACAAGTTAGACGTGGAAGTAAAAAAGAACCAATTTTTTTCCTGAGCTGTGTGAAGAGATCTCTGTTCTGGCATCAACTTAATTTTTTACCAAATGAAAGTAAACAAACCAACCTAGCCTGGGTCCAGCCAGTTCTGAGTCAAATGCACAGACATCACAGAACGGCTTCTTTTACTTTAACTCCCTTCTCTTCAATCTCTTCACACCACGTAATTTCAGTGCACGATGGCCGAGCTATTGAAGTTGGGCTTTGGTTGGACTGAGTGAATCCTGGAAGGGATGTTAATGACTAGGAGGCTACAGTAACACAGCCACCCCACCCCCAGGGTTTTTAATATTTAGTTACAAAAGGTCTGCACACGGGAATAGAGGCTTTTCCAGGCTGTGTGGTCAGGGCTGTAAAGGAGACCAGGGTTGACAACAGAGCGCAGACCACCTAGCGATTCCACTCCTAAGTATGTATGTATGTTCGAGAGGAAGGAAAACGTGCCCAGAACACAAAAACCTGGACACAAACGTTCACTACAGTGTTGTTCATAACGGCCCCAAAGTGGAAACCACCCAGATGTCCATCAACCGAGAATGGCAATGTGGTATAAATGCACAATGGAGTACCACTCGGCCACGAAAAGGACCGAAGCTCTGAAACACACTACAGCGAGGACGGACCCTGAAGACATTATGCTGATGGAGAAGCCAGACACCAATGGACAAATACTGCGTGACTCTCTTTAGATGAAAAAATCCAGAAGAGACCCGTCCACAGACAGAAAGCAGTTATGGCCGGCTGCCAGGGGCTGGGGGAGTGACTGCTTTGCAGGCACAGGGCTTACTTTCAGGAAGGAAAATGTTCCGGCAGAGTCGGTACTGCGACTGCACGGTTGTGAACACACTGCGCTGTACGGTAGCCCCAGGAGCGAAATCGCACCCGGACTTCCCAACCCCAGGAAGAACCTGCACTCAGACTCGGAGACGCCTCCAGGTCACGGCCGCACCTGGACTTCTCAGCCCCAGGAAGAACCCCCACCCAGCCTCGGGGACCCCTCCGGGACAGGCCGCACCCGGACTTCTCAGCCCCAGGAAGGACCCGCACCCAGCCTCGGGGACCCCTCCGGGACAGGCCGCACCCGGACTTCTCAGCCCCAGGAAGGACCTGCACCCAGCCTCGGGGACCCCTCCAGGTCACGGCCGCACCTGGACTTCTCAGCCCCAGGAAGGAACCGCACCCAGCCTCGGGGACCCCTCCGGGACAGGCCGCACCCGGACTTCTCAGCCCCAGGAAGGACCCGCACCCAGCCTCGGAGACCCCTCTGGGACAGGCCGCACCCGGACTTCTCAGCCTCAGGAAGGACCCGCACTCAGCCTCGGGGACCCCTCCAGGTCACGGCCGCACCCGGACTTCTCAGCCCCAGGAAGGACCCGCACCCAGCCTCGGGGACCCCTCCAGGTCACGGCCGCACCCGGACTTCTCAGCCTCAGGAAGGACCCGCACTCAGCCTCGGGGACCCCTCCAGGTCACGGCCGCACCCGGACTTCTCAGCCCCAGGAAGGACCCGCACCCAGCCTCGGGGACCCCTCCAGGTCACGGCCGCACCCGGACTTCTCAGCCCCAGGAAGGACCCGCACCCAGCCTCGGGGACCCCTCCGGGACAGGCCGCACCCGGGCTTCTCAGCCCCAGGAAGGACCCGCACCCAGCCTCGGGGACCCCTCCAGGTCACGGCCGCACCCGGACTTCTCAGCCCCAGGAAGGACCCGCACCCAGCCTCGGGGACCCCTCCAGGTCACGGCCGCACCCGGACTTCTCAGCCCCAGGAAGGACCCGCACCCAGCCTCGGGGACCCCTCCAGGTCACGGCCGCACCTGGACTTCTCAGCCCCAGGAAGGACCCGCACCCAGCCTCGGGGACCCCTCCAGGTCACGGCCGCGCCGCCCGCGGGGCCCCAGGCGCCCCCCAGCCTGCCGGCCTCAGGGCCTGTGCACGCGCGGCCCCCTCCGCGCCGCCAGCACCGACCACCGGCTGGGGCAGCACCGCACCCCGAGAGGCCAACCCCGTCGAGCCACGGTCCCGGGGAGACGCCGCCAGGACCGCCGCCGACAGCTCACCTCGCCTGGCGCCCGCCATCTTGCCCCGCCCCCGCCCGCCGAGTCCGCCGCGATCCCGGCAGCCTCTGGGCCCCGCGCCGTTCGCGGCCCTTCGGCCATTTTCGCTTCTGCTCCCGAAGGGGCCCGGCCGAGCGGCGTCTCAGGAGCTGACAGCCGAACCGGGGCCGAGGCCCGAGAAGTCCGTCCGGCAGCGCTCGGGCACTTTCGGACAGGAGGAGGCGGAGAGCCGAGGCTCGGGGTGGGGGTTTCGGGCTCGGGAACATTCGGCTGAGCTCGGCTCGGCTCGGCCTCGGGCGGACTCGGGCCCCGCTCGCGGCGGGGACGGGCGAAGCCTTTGGCGCAGGATTCTCTTTGCGAGGCCGAGCTGTGTCGGAGGTCGGCGAGCGCCTACCCCGGAGCCGGTTGAGCCTGTCGGCCTGGGTCGGTAGCCGACCCAGCCTCCTAGGCCCTGAGAAAGGTCCGCGCAGAGCCGCTCGGAAACTGTCGTGCGACCTCGGACCAACTCGGACTGACTCGGCTTCTCGCCTCGGGGAGCTTCGGCTCTTCTCGGTTCTGGAGAATCCGCTGGGCCTCTTCGTGCCGGCTCGGCACCTGTTCGGGCGGCCTCGACTCGGCCTGGTGGCTTCGTGTCGATTCGGCCCCTGTTCGGCCCGGGCGCTTCGGGCTGCCTAGTCTGGGCTCGGCGTGTGTCCTCGGGCTGGCTGGGCTCGACTCGGCGGGCGGCTTCGGGCGGCCTCGGCTCGACTCGGGGGCGTTCTCGGGCCGACTGGGCGGGCGGCTTCGGGCGGCCTCGGCTCTGCTCGGCGGCGGCCTGGTGCCGCTTCGGCCCGGCTCGGGCAGGGCGCTTCGGACGGGCTCGGCCCGGCTAGGCGGGCGGCTTCGGGCGGCCCCGCTTCGGGCTCCGCGCGGCCTCGGGCGCGGCTCGGCGGGCGCCTTCGGGCGTGCTCGGCGGCGTCCGGATGGAGGACTCGGAGTCCGCGGCGAAGCAGCTGGGCCTGGCCGAGGCGGCGGCGGTGGCGGCCGCGGCCGCTGTGGCTGCGGCGGCCGCGGCCGCGGCGGGGGGCGAGGCGGAGCAGCCGGTGCTCAGCAGGGACGCGGACTCGGAGGAGGACGGGGACTCGGAGGCGGAGCGTGAGACGCGGCGTGTGACGGCCGTGGCGGTGATGGCAGCCGAGCCCGGGCACATGGACATGGGCGCCGAGGCCCTGCCCGGCCCCGACGAGGCCGCCGCCGCCGCCGCCTTCGCAGGCAAGTGCCGCTCGCGTGCCCGCTTCCTGCGTGGCCAGGTCCGCACACCTGTCTCGCGTGACCAGGGCCGCCTCTCCTGCCTGCCTGCCTGCCTGCACACCTGTCCCACACACCTGTCCTGCGGGACAAGCCCCGCCCACTTCTGCCTGCGCACCTGCTCAGCACACCTGTCCACACGCCTGCCTCAAGTGACCAGCCCAGCCTGCACACTTGCCCTGCACGCCTGTCTGCACACCAATCTCACATGACCAGCCCTGACCCTGCCCGCCTGCACACCTGTCCTTCGTGATGAGCCCCGCCCCCTTCTGCCTGCACCCCTGTCCCACACAACCAGCCTCTCATGACAGGCCTTGCCCCCTCTTGTTCACACCTGCTCCACACACCTGTCCCATGTGATCAGCCCGGCCCTGTCCTGCCTGGCACAACCCTCTCAATCCCCTCTTGTCCGCACGCCTGTCTCCAGTGACCGGCCCACCCGGCCTTGCCCCACACACCTGCCTGCACACCTGCACGCACAACCAGCCCATACTGTCCTGCCTGCACACCTGCCCTGCACAACCAGCCCATACTGTCCTGCCTGCACACCTGCGCTGCACAACCAGCCCATACTGTCCTGCCTGCACACCTGCGCTGCACAACCACCCCATACTGTCCTGCCTGCACACCTGCGCTGCACAACCACCCCATACTGTCCTGCCTGCACACCTGCGCTGCACAACCAGCCCATACTGTCCTGCCTGCACACCTGCGCTGCACAACCAGCCCATACTGTCCTGCCTGCACACCTGCTTCCTACACCCTTCTCCTTGTATCCCAGCTCTGGGCCTCCTACCCTACTCCTCACTTTCTCCTTGTTCTGGAACCTTCTCAACACGAGGCTTCTGCCCTACCTATCCTGTGGTCCATGCATCCTGGATGGTGGTGACAGGAGGGTCGGGTGTGGGTCCTCCCCTAGGGTAGCCTGAGGGTGAGTGAGGGGGTGTGGGCTCATCACTGGTAACCCAGAACGCCCTAAGGGCTAAGGGCAGTTCAGGTGGGACCCCGCATACCCTGAGGAGCTGCCTCCTTCCCCACCATGAACTCCCCTAGGGAGCATCGCACCCCTTCCAGTGTGTTCGTGGGCACTTCAGCTGCGTTCACCCTCTTGGGAGTGTGCCACCTGGCCAGCTGCTGCCCCAGAGGTTCTGTCCTCATTGGGAGCTCAGCTAGCTCAAGAGCTGGATGGTGGCCCGCGGTCCTGACCCTGTGGGCTGAGCTGGACCGTGGCCTTTGGTCCTGGCCCTGGGATGAAGCCGAGCAAGTGTAGGTTAGCGTGTGCCCTGGTGGACATTTGCTCAGCCCTGCACTGTGCCTGACCTGCCCTAGTACCTCTGGTCTGTGTGGAGCCTGGTGAGGAGCCCTCGTGACCATGAGTGAAGGGTTTGGGGCTCTGCTGAAGCACTGGGTCACATAACTCCCAGGTGTGAGTAACTCTGAGGGCATTGCCTGCCCGAGATCTCCTTACCTGGAAACAGCGGTGGTGCGAGCTGTCCTTAGACGTGACTTTGCGTTCAGACTGCGCCCACCACTCCACCCTTGCTCCCTTGAGTCTGGCCATGCCGTAGGCTGGAGCTTGGTGCTGGCCGTGGGGGGGTTGAGCTAGTGGGAACCCCGGCTCCCTGGCACCTGCATCTGGGTGTGGAGCCAGACAGGCCGACAGATAGTTTCAGCGTGGTTTGGTGAGTGTTGGGTTAATAGCATGTACAGATTCAGTCAATTTGTGTTTTGACCACCTGCTCTGTGCCAGAGGCCCTTCTAGGCACAGAGCATTCTACAAGATTGGCTTAGAGGCTTGAGGAAAGGCTTCCCAAAGGGGCCTGAGCCCAGTGGTGGAAGCATGAGGAGTGGGTACTGCAGGTGAGGGAGGCTGGAGCTGTGTCTGTGTGGGACCCTGGCGGCTGAGCCATCCGGTGCCTCTGGAGCATGAAGCGTGACAGAGCATGGTGGGAGGTGAGGTGGGGGTGGCCACTCCCTTCCCTGTCCAGGGAGGAGGGCAAGAGAGGCAGGGCCTGGTGGGGAGTGAGGGGCAGGGGGCATGCTGGAGTTGACCTAATGAGCAAGTCCAGGTGTCCCACTGGGCATGTGGGAGTAGGAGCTCGATGCCAGGGCTGCTGTTGGTTCTTGTCCAGAGCTGAGTGGTGAGACACTCAGCTCACCTGTAGGGTTCGTGGGCTGCAGTTATGGGATTTTTAGGGAAGGAGAGAGAAAGTGGCGGTTAGCGGAGCCTGTGGGTCCTTGGGGGCAGTGCAGACAGCTGCTCCCACCCACCCTTGTTGGGGAAGGGATTCCTGTCTTCCTCCTGGAAGCATAGGTCACTTAGATTTCAGTGTGGGAGGTGACTGCTGTTGTTGGTAAGAGCGCTGGGGTTTTTGCCATTGAAGGCACACAGCCTGCAGCCGAAGCTGTGCTCCTTGTGCCTGTGGGTGCGGCTGTTTGCTGGCTTTGATCACATACTCAGTTGGGTGTGTTCTGTTGCAGAGGTGACCACAGTGACGGTGGCCAACGTGGGTGCTTCTGCTGACAACGTCTTCACGACATCAGTGGCAAATGCGGCCTCGATCTCAGGACACGTTCTGGTAAGATGCACCCTAGGGTTTAACCCTGTGGCTTCTTAGCACCGACTCAGGGTGGTGGGTCCTCGTCCCCCTGGAGAGACCCAGAAGGGTGCAGTGAAATGCGTGTGTCAGCTCCTCACCACAGCTTGGCCTGGTGGCACCTGACAGAGCCCAGGGCTCTTTGCTTCTGGAGCCTTCTCTGCTGGGCTTGAAGGAGGCAGTCAGCCAAGGCGGAGCTATACTTGGAGGCCTGATCAACGTTCAGATTTGGCCAAAGACTGTCCATCGCATTGTTCCCTGGGGAAGGAAAGTGTGTGTGTCTCCTGGATGGGAACAGACACGTGGAGGAGCTGGAAGGGCCTCCGAACCCTGTGGCCAGGACAGTACCTCTCCTGTCATCACCAGGTGGCCTCGTGGTGCCCCAACATGGGGTAACCAACCCAAGGGCAGTGAGTTCCTGCCGGGTCAGATGCTCTGTGACCCCCAAATCCCCTCGTGCCTGGGGGTCTGGCTCTGCCTTCTCACCTTGTTCACAGGGCCATGAGTCCTGGAAGAGACCCACTGATGCCGTGTTCTTCCAGCTTTGCCGTAACAGGAGCACCACGAGTAGGTGCCTTAGTGAATACTTTCTCACGGTCAGGAGGCCAGAAATCTGAATTCTAGGGGAAGGCTGTCTGTCTGTTGGCTTTGGGGGAGGATCCTTTTCTCAGCTTCTCTAACCAGCCGTCCCTGGAGTTCTGGGGCTGTGGACCGGTCTGCTTCCATCACCTTCAGATAGTGTCTGTCTTTCCCGTGTCCGCCTTTTATGCCTAATCTACTCATTTATATTTCAAAAAGTGGTTGGCGTAAAATACATCTTACGTTAATGTCGCTTTGTTAACATAACAAAGAAAACCCTGCTCCCGAGTGGGTTTGGGACAACTCATTCACAAGTATAAAATCAAAAACCAAGCCTGTTGGCCGCTGAGTTGATTCCAACTCATGGCAACCTTACAGAGCGGAGTAGAACTGCCCCATAGGATTTCCAAGGAGCAGCTGGTGGATTTGAACTGCCGACCTTTTTGGCTAGCAGCTGAACTCTTAACCACCAGGGCTTCATCCACAGGTATGAACCCCAAAAAACCAAACCCATTGGCATCAAGTTGATTCCAGCTCACAGGGGTGAGGATTCTAACGCATATTTTGGGGGTATCCAGTTCAGTCCGTAACAGCGTCATGCTGTCTTGATGAGCACAGATGGTGGGCACGTGTGTGCGTGTGTGCACGTGTGTGCATGTTGTGTGTGCCACGTGTGTGTGCATGCACGCGTGTATGCATGTGCGTGTACGTGTGTGCCCACACGCACGTTTGTGCATGTGCGCGTGTGCATGTGCGTCTGTGTGTGTACGTGTGTGTGTTCGTGTGTGTGTGTGTACATGTGCATGTGTGTATTCATGCGCACACGTGTGGCTTCCCTAGACGTCACAATAAACTACTCACTTCCCCTGATTGTTAAGCGTTCAGTTTGATGAGGTTCGACAGTTGTTTGTGCCCTTGTAACGACGAGCAGAAACAAGACAGAAGGCATCCACCACTGCAGAAAACGCCCTCACGCCGCTTGTCACTTTTTGACTTGTATCAACATAGGTTAATTTTGTTGTGTTCTTGGAGTTATATAAGCGGAACCAGACAGTATGTACTGTTTTGTGTCTAGCTTCTTTCACTCATCGTGTGTTCTGAGATCAACCCACGTCTGTGAGCACATCGGTAGTTGTTTCTTTTTATTGCTGAGTAACGTTCCATTGAAGAATATATCGCATTTCGTTTATCCGTTCTGCTGATGAATATTTGAATTGTTTCCAGGTTTTGAGGGTTATGAGATTTATGTGAATTCTAAGCCTCTCTGTAGACGTATGTTTTCGTTTCTCCTGGGTTAATTCCCAAGAGTGCAGTGGATGGGTCGTAGAGTATCTGTGTGCTTAACACTGTAAGGCGCTGCCCAGCAGCCCTTCCTCAGCCGTAAGTAAGAGCTCCAGTTGCTCTGGGTGCTTGCCAACATTCATTTTGTTTTGTTTTAGCCATTCTAGTGGGTGTGAAGTAGCATTTCATTATAATTTTAGTTTTCATTTCTTTGTGACTAATGTTAGGTACCTGTTTACATATTTATGGGCCATTCATGTATCTTTGTATTTTGTGAAGTGCCTGTTGAAGCCATTTACCCATTTTAAAAATTGGCCCATTCATCTTTTTATTGTTGATTTGTAGGAAATCTTTATATATTCTGGACCCACATGAAGCTGGCATTTGAAGATGTAGGAAGAGGTGGTCCTCTCACTTTACCTCTCATATGGTTCATTTTATTCTTCTAAATGCAAGTGTTAGAGAACCCAGAATGTGGGATTTGGACAGGGCTTTGGAGGCCATCTGGTGTACCCCATAGCTGTGTGAACGAGGCTTTTGGGCTCAAGTTTGCTCGATGACCCCAATGGCATTGCTGGTAGGGAGCTTAGCTGATTCACAGGGCAAGTGCAGGGCGAACCAGAGGGAGTCGCAGCTGTCACAGAGACCCTCGGCCCGTGGGGGTTGTGTGTGAGCAGCGTACCGTGAGGCCCAGCCCTGGCGCGTCTGTGGAAGGACTCCTGATGGGATGTGGGGATGTGAAGGGAGCCCTGGACTGGACTGTGGCCCTGATGGTCCATCTGGTCTCTCAGAAACCCTCCCTGAGACCCAGGACCTTGCAGGAGCCGCTAAGGGAGAAAGTGAAGTTGGGTTTTCCTGTTTCGGGGCTTGTTTGTGGAACACGTTTGGCCTTTAGATTTCTTTATAAATGGAGGTGAGCACGCTGCTCAGGGCCGCAGACTGCGTATTGTCTTGTTCTTGGCTCTGCGTATAAATCATTCAGAGACATCTTTGAAAGGGCTGTGACACTTGGACAAACGTTCCCTTCTTGGAGGCGAACACTTAAGGGGTCCATGCTGTGGGCTCCATGTCCTGCCGCATGAACCTGTGTGCCCCCAGGACTGGCACTTGTGACTTTAAAGAAGCGTCCTTTCTTCTGCAGTCAGGCAGGACGGCCCTTCAGATCGGGGATAGTCTGAACACTGAGAAGGCCACCCTGATTGTTGTCCACACAGACGGGAGCATTGTCGAGACCACCGGGCTGAAGGGACCAGCGGCCCCTCTCACCCCAGGTAGCGTATTGCTGTCTCCTCCTGGCCCCTGGAGCAGAGCACACTTGCAAGGGGGCATAATTTATTCTGGGGATTTTTTTTTTTTTGTAATCTTGGAATATCAACAAATATTTTTAATTTAGGCAGAGAAGATGGGGCTTTGCCCCAAACTAAAGGGAACAGCGTGGCTAAGTTGGAATTATTTGTGCACATCTTTGAGAACCTATTATTGGACTCAAACTGAGTTTATTGTACTTCTCTAGTTGCAGATGCAGCCAGTGTTTCTTATTTTCAAAATGCTCTCTTTGTCCAAGGTCCGCAATCTCCTCCAACCCCTCTAGCCCCTGGCCAAGAAAAAGGTGGGACCAAGTATAACTGGGACCCCTCGGTGTATGACAGCGAGCTCCCTGTGAGGTGCCGGAACATCAGCGGCACGCTATACAAGAGCAGGCTCGGCTCAGGTGAGGGTGCACAGCTCAGGTGAGGGTGCATGGATCAGGTGAGGGTGCACAGCTCAGGTGAGGGTGCATGGCTCAGGCAAGGGTACATGGCTCAGGCGAGGGTACGTGGCTCAGGCAAGGGTACATGGCTCAGGTGACAGGGCTCACCTCAGGTAAGGTCTTGGCTCAGGTGATGGGGCTCAGCTCAGGGAGGGTGTAGGGCTCACCAGGTTGGCCTTCACAGCCAGCATAGAGCCTCCACTCCTTTTCACTCAATGGTCTGTCCCTTTCTGTAATCCCCTCGATGAGTGTGGGGCAAAGTAGGACAGTAATGGTATGTGAGAGTAGTTAAAAAGACAAGAGATGGAAGTAGCTCACTGTACCTCTGTCCTAGAGCTGAGGATGTGGGGAGAGATGGGGCAGGCACGGGTTTGAGGACTGTTTAGGAGCAAAGTTAAGGACGTGAGGTGACCTGTGGGCTGAGAGAAGCAGCAGAGGGGCAGGGAGGACTGGTCAGGTTGGCCGCTGGCGGGCAGGGTGTTCTGGAAGCAGAGCAAATGTTATGGTTCCAGCTTGAGTCTGAGGTACAGGAGGCGAAGATGCCCAATGGCAGGGGGAGCACAGTCCTCACACATGGATCCAAGGTGGGGAGTTGGTTGCGGATGGCCTGTCGGGGTTCAGCCATGGGAGTGGGGAGGTCACCAGACCCCTGACAGAGAGTAGGCGAGGAGGGGCCAGCAAGGAGGTAGAGAGGCGAGGAGGGTTCACGAGAAGACCACCCTGGCGTTAGCAAGCGTACTGGCCTTCAGTTTATGAAACGACAGGAGATTTCATTCTGATTGTCACACATGCCATTTCAGGGGGCCGGGGGCGTTGCATCAAGCAGGGAGAGAACTGGTACAGCCCGACAGAGTTCGAAGCCATGGCGGGAAGAGCTAGCAGTAAAGACTGGAAAAGAAGCATCCGCTACGCAGGAAGACCACTGCAGTGCCTCATTCAGGTAGTGTCTCAGCACGTGGGTAGGTGGAAGGACAGGCCTCCGGGGCCTTCTGAGGCCACCAGCCCCGCAGTGAGGAGCAGACTAGAGCCAGATCGGCTGGGTCTGCATCCCCACGTGCTGGCTGTGGGACCTGGGGCAAGTCCCTTACTGTCCTGACTCTCATGTCCTGGTCCTTCTGGTGGGCAGGTGAGGATGGTATCTGTCACAGGACTGTTCTGAGGACTGGGGGGTGGGGGTGAGCATAAGCGCCTAGAGCCTCTCCCTACAAAGGACACAGGGGGAAAAGACTGGGGGGTGGGGGTGAGCATAAGCGCCTAGAGCCTCTCCCTACAAAGGACACAGGGGGAAAAGACTGGGGGGTGGGGGTGAGCATAAGCGCCTAGAGCCTCTCCCTACAAAGGACACAGGGGGAAAAGACTGGGGGGTGGGGGTGAGCATAAGCGCCTAGAGCCTCTCCCTACAAAGGACACAGGGGGAAGGGGAGCTTAAATACAGAATGAAAAAGAGGAATGGGGCGAGTGGCGCATCTCAGTAGTGTCAAGATAATAGTTCCTGCAGGAGAAACTGTAACTTTCTGTTTACTCATAAAAAAGAGTCCTTATTGTTCCTGTTTCCTGTTTAATTCAGGATCTTTTGGCATCCTAGAAGGAAAGTGTTAGGCTATGCCATCAATAACGGCATCAGAGAAAAGACAGATGTGAGGAAGAGAACGTTCTGGAAATTAGTGTACTTTGTTTCTCAGAATCTTTTATCTACGTGAATGATAGATAGGTGGAAACTCATTGAAATTTCTGGTATCAAGCGGTCCACACTGAAGGATGATTTCCTGACGGACCGTGGTTTTCCATTTCAGGACGGGATCCTGAATCCTCACGCTGCCTCCTGTACCTGTGCTGCCTGCTGTGACGACATGACCTTAGTAAGTTGTCAGAAGGCAACCTCAGCGCTCCACGGGGTTAGAGCCTGCTGAGGGAGCCCCTGCCCCGCTTCTCAGCCTCTGCCTCCTTGCTTCTCCTGTCCCCGCTCCTCCTGTCCCCGCTCCTCCTGTCCCTGCTCCCCCGTCCCCCTCCTCCTGTCCCCCCTCTTCCTGTCCCCCTTCCTCCTGTCCCCCCTCCTCCTGTCTCCCCGTCCCCCCATCTCCTGTCCCCGCTCCCCCATCCCCCTCCTCCTGTCCCCCCTCCTTCTGTCTCCCCCATCCCCCTATCTCCTGTCCCCCCTCCTCCTGTCCTCCCCTCCTGTCCTCACTCCTCTCCAGGGCTGTGTTGTTCCTGTGCTGGCAGCATGCCCCTGCTCACCGGGTCCTTAGAGTCCCAGCCTTTCTTGTCCAGGTTTCTGTTATTCAGACAATAAGACGAGAGCCAGTGCCTCGGAGGGTGCATGTGATGAGCCCTTAAATTGTTGCTGAAAGAACACTAAAGAAACATTTTAAATCATAAAAACTCCTGTAGTGTCACCATCTTAACCCAAAAACTAAATACACAAGCTTTTTATTGTGGCTATAACACACCATAGGAGCCCTGGTGGCACAATGGTTGAAGTGCTCAGCTGCTAACTGAAAGGTCAGCAGTTCAAACCCACCAGCAGCTCCATGGGAGAAAGATGTGGCAGCCTGCTTCCGTAAAGTTACAGCCTTGGAGACCCTGTGGGGCAGCTCTGCTCTGTCCTGCAGGGTCACTGTGAGTCAGAGTCAACTCGACAGCCCTAAGTTTGGTTCCGATAGGACGTGTTCTGTTCCGTTCTGTTCGACTCTACTCCTCTGCACTCTACACTACTCTGTGGGTTTTGGGTTTTTATTATACTTTGCATTTTTTGACATTATCCCATAAAAACACTGTACGGAATTTATTCATATATAGAGCTTTTTGTGTCTTTTGAAATGTTTTCTTATCCTGAGTCCCTAACTGTTGCAAAAGGAATGAACATTTTCACTGATTTTGATACATATTGCCGTGTAACTTCCGAAAGTGTGTGCTAATTTTAATGTGTGAACGAACATACCAGTCTTGTCTCTTACTGTTGGATATTTTCATTTTAAAACTAATTTAATAGATGCTTAATGAGGTCTTATTTTAGCATAGTTACTAGTCTGGTTAGTTATCAGAAGATACAAAAGAAAATTTAATTGGGAAGACATCATGTGTTCTTGGATGGAAAAACTAAATCTTCCAAAATTGTCTAGTTCATGTATAGATTTAATGTGGAAAAACCAATAGGATATTTTTGTAAAAACAGAGTGATCTTAAAGCTCTCCTGAAATGTCTCATAGGTGAGACTCAGAAATATTGTAGGAGAAAGAACTAGTAAGAGGGGATTTGTTTCCTTAGGAAGTTTAGACTGCATGGATGTACCATTTATAATTGTGTCAAAACAATGAAGTACCTAGGTGTTACTATAACAAAACATGTACAAGATATGTATGCTGAAAACTAGAAAATGCTGATGAAAGCAACCAGAGAAGACCTAAATAAATAGAGAGACACACTGTGCTTATGGATTGTAAGACTCAACCTGGTAAAGATGTCACTTCTTCCCAAACTGGTCTATAGGTTTAATGTAACTCCTATCTGAATCCTAGCAGAATTCTTTGTAGATACAGACAAGCTCCTTCTGAAATACATGTGGAAAGGCAAAGGAAATAGGATAGCCAAAGCGTTTTAAAACAGTAAGAGGAAATGCCCTGTGCGATTTTAAGACTAGCTACATAGTTATTTTGTTTCCAGGTTTCCCATTCCAGTCGCCAGTAATTTTCAATGCATCTTGATGCTGCAGTTGGAAAATATGGCCTTGGTGATAGAAACAACACCGGAGATCACATGATAGAGTTTTGCAAGACCAACAACTTATCCACTGCAGATACCTCTTTTTTTCAACGATATAAACGGCGACTGTACACGTGGACCTTACCCAGTGGAACACACAGGAATCAAATTGACTACATCTGTGGAAAGAGGTGATGGAGAAGCTCAATATCATCAGTCAGAGCAAGGCCATGGTCCTACTGGGGAACAGGCCATCCATTGTTCATATGCAAGTTCAAGTGGAAAAAGCTGAAGAAAATTAAAACAAGTCCATGAAAGCCAAAGTATAACTTTGAGTATATCCCACCTGAATTTAGAGACCATCTGAAGAATAGATTTAATGCGCTGAACACTAGAGACCAAAGACCAGACAAGTTGTGGGATGACATCAAAGATAGCATACATGAAAAAAAACAAAGGCCCTTAAAAAGACAGAAAAGGAAGAAAAGACCAAACTGGAAGTCAGGAGAGACTCAGAAACTTTCTCTTGAATGTAGAATAGCTAAAGCAAAAGAAAGAAATGGAGATTTCAAAGGGCAACTTGAGAAGACAAAGTAGAGTATTCTAATGACATGCGCAAAGACCTGGAGTTAGAAAACCAAAAGGGAAGAACACTCCAGGCATTTCTAAAGCTGAAAGAACTGAAGAAAAAATACAAGCCTCCAGTTGCAGTATTGAAGGATTCTATGAGCAAAATATTGAATGGCAAAGGAAGAATCAGAAGAAGATGGAAGGAATACACTGTACCAAAAAGAATTGGTCAACATTCAGTCATTTCAGGAGGTAGCATATGATCAGGAACCGATGGCACTGAGGGAAGAAACGCAGTTTTCACTAAAGGTGTTGGCAAAAAACAAGGCTCCAGGAATTGATGGCGTACCAATTGAAATGTTTCGACAAACGGATGCAACTCTGGAAGTGCTCACGTGTCTATGTCAAGAAATTTGGAACAAAGCTACCTGGTCAGCCAACTGGAAGAGATCAATATTCATGCCCATTCCAAAGGAAGGTGATCCAACAGAGTGTGGAAATTATCAAACAATATCATTAATATCTCAAGCAAGTAAAATTATGCTGAAGATAATTCAAAAACAGTTGGTGCAGTACACCGACAGGGAACTGCCAGAAATTCAAGCTGGATTCAGAAGAGGACGTGGAACCAGGGATATCATTGCTGATGTCAGATAGATCTTGGCTGAAAGCAGAGAATAACAGAAAGATGTTTACTTGTGTTTTATTGACTATGCAAAAGCATTTGACATTTGATCATAACAAATTATGGATAACATTGTGAAGAATGAGAATTCCAGAACATTTAATTGTGCTCATAAGGAACCTGACTTAGACCAAGAGTCAGTCGTTGGAACAGAACGAGGAGATACGGCATGTTTTAAAATCAGAAAAGATGTGCATCACGTTTGCATCATTTCACCATACTTATTCAGTCTGTGTGCTGAGCAGATAATTCAAGAAGCCGAACTGTATGAAGAAGAATGGGGCATCAGGATTGGAGGAAGACTCATTAACATCCTGTGATATGCAGATGGCACAACCTTGCTTGCTGAAAGTGAAGAGGACTTGAAGCATTTACTACTGAATATGAAAGACTACAGCCTTCAGTATGGATTATACCTTAACATAAAACAGAAATCCCCACAACTGGACCAATGAGCAACATCATGATAAATGGAGAAAAGATTGAAGTTGTCAAGGATTTCATTTTACTTGGATCCACAGTCAATGCCCATGGAAGCAGCAGTCAAGAAATCAAATGACACATTGCATTGGGCAAATCTGCTGCAAAGGACCTCTTCAAAGTATTAAAAAGCAAAGATGTTGCTTTGAGGACTAAGGTGCACCTGACCCAAGCTATGGTGTTTTCAGTTGCCTCATATGCATATGCAAGTTGGACAATGAATAAGGAAGACCGAAGAAGAAGTGATACCTTTGAATTGTGGTGTGGACGAAGAATACCGAATATACCATGGAGTGCCAGAAGTTAATGAACAAATCCTGTCTGGGAAGAAGTACAACCAGAATGCTCCTTAGAAGGAAGGATAGTGAGACTTTGTCTCGCTTACATCAGACATGTTGTCAGGAGGGACCAGCCCTTGGTGAAGGACATCATGCTTGGTAAGGTAGACGGTCAGCAAAAAAAAAAAAGGAAGGCCCTCAGTGAGATGGATGACACAGTGTCTGCAACAATGGCCTCCAACATAGCAACGATAGTGAGGATGGTGCAGGACCAGGCAGTGTTTTGTTCTGTTGTACATGGGGTTTCTATGAGTGGGAACTGACTTGACGGCACCTAACAACAACAACATATAGCTACAGTAATGAAGACAGCGAGGTAGTTGTGGGAGGAGAGACCCGTAGATCTGTTACAGAATAGAGAGTTTAGCGGTAGACTCACCTAAGTACAGCCAACCAACCCTTGACATTAAACCAAAGTCACAACCCCTAACAATGGACTTCATCAAAATTAAAATTTTTGGCTTCCACTTCCAGGATGGCAGTGTGAGAAGCTCCGTGGACCCACTTCCCAGAGAAATAACCATAATTTGTGAAAAACATAAAAAATACAATAAAGTCTCTGTAAATTGTCTTGAAGTCATGCAGCAAAAAGGTAACATTTGCTTAAGATTACCTATTGAATCTCAGCAAGAACGGTGAGAGTCTGTGATATTTGAACTGCAACCTGCCCCTCCACCTTCCCCCCAAGCTCAGCATAAAGGATGATCTACTCTGGGGTTCCTGAGTAGGAAAATGGGACACCCTCTCCCCTCAGATTCTAGTCTAGAGACACGGTGTCTTACGGAATGGGGAAACCACCAGCATTTCTCATCTCCGTCAGCTCTGAATTGTGGAGGCTAAATTCCTGGCAACTGTGGCTGAAAGACTGGGAGCTCCCTTCATCCACTCAGCTCCTATTCACAAGATGGAGGCTGTACCCCAGGTGTGACAAGCCTAGAATATTGGAGCCCCACTCACCCTCACTCCAGCTCACTTGTAGGGTGTATATACCACGTTGGGAGAGACAGGCTGAGAGACCAGAAGCTACTGACTCCACCCAGTGCCTTCACTAAAGTAGTCCAGCTAAGTTACTAAACAAATAAACAAGCAAACAGCAACAAAAACAAGAAGAGGGAGAAAAGCAGGCAACAGCAACTGCCTATTTGAAGGCCCAGATGTTGGATTTAACAAAGACTTCTAAAGCAGCCATTATAAATATGGTCAAAGAACAGAAGGAAACTGCACTCAAAAAGATAAAGGAAGGCTTGATGACAATGTGTCATCCAAGAGAGAAAATCAAGAGATAGAAATGATAAAAAAAATAACCAAATGGGAATTCTGGAGTTAAAAAATACTGTAACTTAAACGAAAAACTCACTGGAGAAGCTCAACAATACAGTTGAACTGGCAGAAGAAAGAATCAGCGAATTAGAAGGTAGGTTGATAGAGTTTATGCAAGTTAAGGAATTGACAACAAAGGAACAAACAACGAACAGGGCCTCAGAGAAATGTGGGCATCATTAAGCCGACCAATGTACACATAATGAGAGTACCTGAGGGGATGAAAGGGAGAAAGAAAGAAAAAGTATTCCAAGAAATAATGGCTGAAAACTTCCCAAATTTGGTGAAAAACATTACACATCTAAGAAGCTGCATGAATTTCCATTAGGATAAATGCAAAGAGATCTGCACCCAGACATCCCAGTAAAAATGCTGATAGCCAAAATTAAAAATGTCTGCTTTATAAAAAACTTTGTTAAGAAGATGAAAAGAACTAAGAAGAATAACTTGCAAATGATTTGAATACCAGAACAGGGAGGGGTAACAGAAAATACAGAGAGAATTGTTGAAGATTTCTTGGCAGAAAACTTCGCAGACATCGTGAAAGGTGAAAGGATATCTATCCAAGACCCTCATCGAAGCCCATACAAGGTAGATCCCAAAAGAAAGTCACCAAGACATTATAATCAAACTTGCCAAAACCAAAGATAAAGAGAAAATTTTAAGTGCGGCCAGGGTTAAGCAAAAAGTCACCTACAAAAGAGAATCAATAAGAATAAGTTCAGACTACTCGGCAGAAACCATGCAGGCAAGAAGGCAATGGGATGACATATATAAAGCATTGGAGGAGAAAATTGCCAGCCAAGAATCATATATCCAGCAAAACTGTCTCTCAAATATGGAGGCGAAATTAAGATATTTCCAGATAAACGGAAGCTTAGGGAATTTGCAAAGACCAAACCAAAACTACAAGAAATACTAAAGGGAATTCTCTGGTTAGAAAGTCAGTAATATCAGATACTAACCCAACACTAGAACGCAGGACAGAACATCAACCCAGATAGGCAAATTACAAAAACAAATCAAGATAAAACAAACAAGTGCTCGAAACAGGGAATCAGTGATGTCATTATATAAAAGATAACAACATTTAATCAATAAAGAAGGACTAAATAAAGTAGGCACAGATCTTCCATATGGAGTAGAAATCAAGGTGATACTGGGAGATACAAGTTAGGTTTAAAATTAGAAAAATAGGGGTAAAAGAAGACTAACAATCCTACACATCAAAATAAAAAACAAGAAAAACATAAAGACTCAGGAAAAACAAAATCAACTGCAATGAAAAAGAGGAACGTAAGATTTACAAAGAAGAAATACTCAGCACAAAAAAATAAGTGGAAAAATGAAACTTTCAACAACAAACAAAAAAAGGCATCAAAATGACAGCACTAAACGCGTATCTATAATCATGCTGAGTGTAAATGGACTAAATGCACCAATAGAGAGAGAATTGCAGAATGGATTAAAAAACACGATCCGTCTATATGCTGCCTACAAGAGACAGACCTTAGACTTAAAGATACATACTAAAAATCAAAGGATGGAAAAAAATATATCAAGTCAACAACAATCAGAAAAGAGCAGGAGTGGCTACACTAATTTCTGACAAAACAGATTTCAAACTTAAATCTACCACAAAGGATAAGGAAGTACACTGTATAATGATTAAAGGGACAGTATACCAGGAGGATATTACCATATTAAATATTTATGCACCCAACAACAGGGCTTCAAGATACATAAAACGAACTCTAACAGCATTGAAAAGTACACAACTTTCAGTGAAAGACAGAACATCCAGAAAGAAGCTCAATAAAGACACGGAAGAGCTAAATGCCACAGTTAACCAACTTGACCTCATAGACATATGCAGAACAGCCCACTCAACAGCATCCAAGTGTACTTTCTTTTCCAACACACATGGAACATTCTCTACAATAGACCACGTATTAGGCCCTAAAGCAAGCCTTAGCAGAATCCAGATCATCGAAATACTACAAAGCACCTTCTCTGACCATAAGGCCATAAAACCAGAAGTCAATAACAGAAAAATCAGGGAAAAGAAATCAAACCCATGGAAACCGAACAACACTTTGCTCAAAAACAATTGGATTATAGAACAAATTAAGGACGGAATGAAAAAATTCATAGAATCCAACGAGAATGAAAACACTCCCTCTCAGAAACTTTGGGACACAGCAAAAGCAGTGCTCAGAGGTCAATTTATATCAATAAATGCACACACAGAAAAAGAAGAAAGGGCCAAAATCAAAGAATTATCCCTACAACTTGAACAAATAGAGAGCAACACAAGAAACCTTACAGGCACCAGAAGGCAGCAAATAATAAAAATTAGAGCAGAATTAAATGAAATAGAGGACAGAAAAACAATTGAAAGAGACAACAAGACCAAAAGCTGGTTCTTTGAAAAAATTAACAAAACCCATAAACCACTGGCCAGACTGACGAAAGAAAAACAGGAGACAAAGCAAATAACATGAATAAGAAACGAGATGGGTGATATCACAGCAGACCCAACTGAAATTAAAAGAATCATAACAGAGTAGTATAAAAAGTTGTACTCTTAACAAATTTGAAAACCTAGAGGAGATGGACAAATTTCTAGAAACACATTACCTACCTAAACTAACACAAACAGAGGCAGAACAACGAAGTAAACCCATAACAAAAGAAGGGATTGAAAAAGTAATTAAAAAACTCCCAAGAAAGAAAAGCCCTGGCCCTGACGGCTTCACTGGAGAATTCTACCAAATTTTCAGAGAAGAGTTAACACCACTACTACTAAAGGTATTTCAGAGCGTAGAAAAGGATGGAATACTACCAAACTCATTCTGTGAACCCAGCATAACCCTGATACCAAAACCAGGTAAAGACTCCACAAAAAAAAGAAAATTACAGACCAATATCCCTCATGAAGTCAATAAAATTGTAGCCAATAGAATTCAACAACATGTCAAAAAAATAATTCATCACAACCAAGTGGGATTCATACCAGGTATGCAGGGATGGTTCAACATTAGAAAAACAATCAATGTAATCCACCACACAAATAAGACAAAAGACAAGAAACCACATGGTCTTATCAATTGCTGCAGAAAAGGCATTTGACGAAGTCCAACATCCATTCATGATAAAAACTCTCAGCAAAATAGGAATGGAAGGAAAATTCCTAAACATTATAAAGGGCATTTATACAAAGCCAACAGCCAACATCATCCTAAACAGAGAGAGACTGAAACCATTCCCACTAAGAACAGGAACCAGACAAGGATGCTCTTTATCACCACTCTTACTTAACATTGTGCTGGAGGTCCTAGCCAGAGCTATTAGGTTAGATAGAGAAATAAAGGGCATCAAGGAAAAAGTAAAAGTATCTCTGTTTGCAGATGACATGATCTTATGCACAGAAAAACCTAAAGAATTCTCAAGGAAACTATTGAAACTAATAGAAGAGTTTAGCAGAGTATCAGGATACAAGATAAACATACCTAAATCAGTTGGATTCCTCTACACCAACAAAGAGAGCAATAAAGAGGAAATCACCAAATCAATACCATTTACAATAGCCCCTAAGAAGATAAAATACTTAGGAATAAATCTAACCAGAGATGTAAAAGGCCTATACAAAGAAAACTGTAAGACACTACTGCAAGAAACCAAAAGAGACCTACATAAGTGGAAAAAGATACTTGCTCATGGATAGGAAGATTCAACATAGTAAAAACGTCTGTTCTGCCCAAAGTGATCTATGGATACAATGGAATCCCAATCCAAATACCAGTGACATTTTTTAATGAGATGGAGAAACAAGTAACCAACTTCATATGGAAGGGAAAGAGGCCCCGAATAAGTATAGCATTACTGAAAAAGAACAAAGTGGGAGGCCTCACACTACCTGATTTTTGAATGTATCATATCTCTACAGTAGTCAAAACAGCCTGTTACTGGTACAACAGATACATAGACCAATGGAACAGAATTGTGAATCCAGACATAAATCCATGCACATATGAGCAGGTGACATTTGACAAAGGACCAAAGTCAGTTAAATGGAGAAAAGACAGTCTCTTTGACAAATGGTGCTGGCATAACTGGATATACATCTGCAAAAAAAAAATGAAACAAGACCCATTCCTCACACCCTGCACAAAATCCAATTTAAAATGGATCGAAGACCTAAATGTAAAATGTAAAACGATAAAGATCATGGAAGGAAAAATAGGGACAACACTAGGAGCCCTAATAAATGGTATAAACAGTATACAAAGCATTACTAGAAATGTACAAACACCAGAAGAGAAATTAGGTAACTGGGAGCTCCTAAAAGTCAAACACCTATGCTCATCCAAAGACTTCACCAAAAGAGTAAAAAGATTACTTACAGATTGGGGAAAAATTTTTAGCTATAACATTTCTGATCAGCAGCCGAGCTCTAAAATCTACGTTACTGCAAAAACTCGACAACAAAAAGACAAATAACCCAATTAAAAATGGGCAAAGGATATGAACAGGCACTTCACTAAAGAAGACATTCAGGCAGCTAACAGATACATGAGAAAATGCTCACTATCATTAGCCATTAGAGAAATGTAAATCAGAACTACAGTGAGATTTCATCTCACTCCAACAAGGTTGGCATTAATCCAAAAAACACAAAATAATAAATGTTGGAGAGGTTGTGGAGAGACTAGAACACTTATATACTGCTGGTGGGAATGTAAAATGGTACAACCGCTTTGGAAATTGATTTGGCGCTTCCTTAAAAAGCTAGAAATAGAACTGCCATACGATCCAGCAATCCCACTCCTTGGAATATATCCTAGAGAAATAAGAGCCTTTACACGAACAGGTATATGCACACCGATGTTCATTGCAGCACTGTTTACAATAGCAAAAAGATGGAAGCAACCAAGGTGCCCATCAACAGATGAGTGGATAAATAATTTATGGTATAGTCACACAGTGGAATGCTGCATATCAACAAAGAATAACGATGAATCTGTGAAACATTTCATAACATGGAGGAATCTGGAAGGCATTATGTTAAGTGAAATTAGTCAGTTGCAAAAGGACAAATATTTTATGAGACCACTATTATAAAAACTCGAAAAATAGTTTAAACAGAGAAGAAAATATTCCTTGATGGTTACGAGAATGGGGAGGGAGGGAGGGAGAGGGGTTTTCACTAATTAGATAGTAGATAAGAACTATTTTAGGTGAAGGGAAAGACAACACTCAATACAGGAGAGGTTAGCACAACTGGACTAAATCAAAAGCAAGAAGTTTCCTGAATAAACCAAACGCTTCGCAGGCCAGCGTAGCAGAGGCAGGGATTTGGGGACCATGGTTTCAGGGGACATCTAAGTCAATTGGCATGATAAAATCTGTTAAGAAAACAGTCTGCATCCCATTTTGTAGATTGATCTGGGGTCTTAAAAGCTAGCAAGCTGCCATCTAAGATGCTTCAATTGGTCTCAACCCACCTGGAGCAAAGGGGAATGAAGAACACCAAAGACACAAGGTAATTATGAGCCCAAGAGACAGAACCAAAACCAAACAAGGGCCACATAAACCAGAGACTACATCAGCCTGAGACCTGAAGAACTCAATGGTACCTGGCTACAGTGTATGACTGCCATGACAGGGAACACAACGGAGAATCCCTGAAGGAGCAAGAGAAAATCGGGATGCAGACCTCAAATTCTCATAAAAAGACCAGACTTAATGGCCTGACTGAGACTAGAAGGACCCTGGAGGCCGTGGTCCCCAGGCCTTCTGTTAGCCCAAGATGGAACCATTCCCAAAGCCAACTCTTCAGACAGGGATTGGACTGGACTATGGGATAGAAAATGATACTGGTGATGAGTGAGCCTCTTGGATCAAGTAGACACATGAGACTGTGTGGGCAGCTCTTGTCTGGAAGGGAGATACGAAGGTTGAGGGAGACAGAAGCTGGCTGAATGGACACGGAAACATGGTGGACAGAAGGAGTGTGCTGTCTCATTAGGGCGAGAGCGACTAGGGGTATATAGCAAGGTGTATATAAATTTTTGTATGGGAGACTGACTTGATTTGTGAACTTTCACTTAAAGCACCATAAAAATTAAAAAAAAGAAAATGAAAAGGCAATTTGGTGACTGGGAGAAAATGTTTGCAAATCGCAGATCTAAAAAAAGACTCGTAACCAGGATGTATAAAGAACTCTCTCAACTCAAAAGTAAGAAATGAAATAACCCAGTTACAAAATGGGCAAAAGCCCTGAACAGACACTTTACCAAAGATGATATGTGGATGGCAAGTAAGACCATGAAAAAGATGCTCAACATCATTAGTCATTCCAAAAAATCAACCCAATGCCGTCGAGTCGATTCTGACTCATAGCGACCCTATAGGCCAGAGTAGAACTGCCCCATAGAGTTTCCAAGGAGAGCGTGGCAGATTTGAACTGCCAACCCTTTGGTTAGCAGCTGTAACACTTAACCACTACGCCACCAGGGTTTCCATTAGTCATTAGGGAAATGTAGACTACAGGTGCAGTGAGATAGGCTGACACACCTTTTAGATGACTCAAATAAACTGCTAATTCCAAGTGCTGGTGAGGATGCAACTGGAACACTCGTTCGTTGCTGGTGAGAAGCAAAATGGCATGGCTGCTCTGGAAATAGCCAGGCAGCTTCTTAGAAAATTAAACATACGTTTATCCTACGACCCAACGATTGCACACTTGGGTATTTATGCTAGCAAAATGAAAACTTATGTTCGCACAAAAACCTGTGCATGAATGGAGCAGCTTTGTTTGTGATAGCCAAAATTCATGGTAGTGGCTCAAAAAACAGGTCAGCGGCCTGTAAGAATTGAATACATGATAAAGTGAATTTCTCTAACAAGAGGAGAAAGGATTATTGATACGTAGTGTGTGATGTCAAGTGAATAATACTTTGGAAAGCTTTAATTCACTTTATACTTGATAAAACAAAATAAATACAAACCTCATAGAGTTAAATGTCATTCCTTTAGGGAATATTTGTTGGCGGTTACGGGCCAGGTCCTGAACAAGATCCACCTGACTCCTGCCCTCCCAGACCTGGCCTTCAGAGGCAGCCATGCCATATGGCACCCCTGGGGTTGGGGAACTTTAGAGTTGAGAGAAATGGGTGACAGGAACAAGATAAGAATACCTTCTGATTTTAAGTGAAAAGCTTTAACACTTCACCACTAGGTACTGTATAACGTTTGCTGTGGACTTTTTTTTTTAATTAACTTTTATTGAGCTTCAAGCGAACGTTTTCAAATCAAGTCAGTCTGTCACATATAAGTTAATATATATCTTACTCCTTACTCCCACTTGCTCTCCCCCTAATGAGTCAGCCCTTCCAGTCTCTCCTTTCGTGAAAACTTTGGCAGCCTCCAACTCTCTCTATCCTCCCCTCCCCCCTCTAGACAGGAGATGCCAACACAGTCTCAAGTGTCCACCTGATATTATTAGCTCACTCTTCATCAGCATCTCTCTCCCACCCACTGTCCAGTCCCTTTCATGTCTGATGAATTGTCTTCAGGGATGGTTCTCATCCTGTGCCAACAGAAGGTTTGGGGACCATGACCACCGGGATTCCTCTAGGTACATCCAGACCATTAAGTATGGTCTTTTTATGAGAATTTGGGGTCTGCATCCCACTTATCTCCTGCTCCCTCAGGGGTTCGCTGTTGCACTCCCTGTCAGGGCAGTCATCGATTGTGGCCGGGCACCAGCTAGTTCTTCTGGTCTCAGGATAATGTAGGTCTCTGGTTCTTGTGGCCCTTTCTGTCTCTTGGGCTCTTAGTTGTCGTGTGACCTTGGTGTTCTTCATTCTCCTTTGATCCAGGTGGGTTGAGACCAGTTGATGCATCTTAGATGGCCGCTTGTTAGCATTTAAGACCCCAGACGCCACATTTCAAAGTGGGATGCAGAATGTTTTCATAATAGAATTATTTTGCCAATTGACTTAGAAGTCCCCTTAAACCATGGTTCCCAAACCCCCGCCCTTGCTCCGCTGAACTTTGAAGTATTCAGTTTATCCCGGAAGCTTCTTTTCTTTTTGTCCAGTCCAGTCCAGCTGAGCTGACCTTCCATGTATTGAGTGTTGTCCTTCCCTTCACCTAAAGCAGTTCTTTTCAGCTAATTAATCAGTAAAAAAAACCCTCTCCCTCCCTCCCTCCCTCCCTCCCCCCCTCGTAACCACAAAAGTATGTGTTCTTCTCAGTTTATACTATTTCTCAAGATTTTATAATAGTGGTCTTATGCAATATTTGTCCTTTTGCCTCTGACTGAGTTCGCTCAGCATAATGCCTTCCAGGTTCCTCCGTGTTATGAAATGTTTGACAGATTCGTCACTGTTCTTTATCGATGCGTAGTATTCCATTGTGTGAATATACCACAATTTATTTACCCATTCATCTGTAGATGGACACCTTGGTTGCTTCCAGCTTTTTGCTATTGTAAACAGAGCTGCAATAAACGTGGGTGTGCATATATCTGTTTGTGTGAAGGCTCTTGTTTCTCTAGGGTATATTCCGAGGAGTGGGATTTCTGGGTTGTATGGTAGTTCTATTTCTAACTGTTTAAGATAACGCCAGATAGATTTCCAAAGTGGTTGTACCATTTTACATTCCCACCAGCAGTGTATAAGAGTTCCAATCTCTCCGCAGCCTCTCCAACATTTATTATTTTGTGTTTTTTGGATTAATGCCAGCCTTGTTGGAGTGAGATGGAATCTCGTCGTAGTTTTAATCTGCATTTCTCTAATGGCTAATGATGGAGAGCATTTTCTCATGTATTGGTTAGCTGCCTGAATATCTTCTTTAGTGAAGTGTGTGTTCATATCCTTTGCCCACTTCTTGATTGGGTTGTTTGTCTTTTTGTGCTTGAGTTTTGACAGAATCATGTAGATTTTAGGGATCAGGCGCTGGTCTGAGATGTCATAGCTGAAAATTCTTTCCCAGTCTGTAGGTGGTCTTTTTACTCTTTTGGTGAAGTCTTTAGATGAGCATAGATGTTTGATTTTTAGGAGCTCCCAGTTATCGGGTTTCTCTTCATCATTTTTGGTAATGTTTTGTATTCTGTTTATGGCTTGTATTAGGGCTCCTAACATTGTCTCTGTTTTTTCTTCCATGATCTTTATCGTTTTAGTCTTTATGTTTAGGTCTTTGATCCACTTGGAGTTAGTTTTTGTGCATGGTGTGAGGTATGGGTCTTGTTTCATTTTTTTGCAAATAGATATCCAGTTATGCCAGCACCATTTGTTAAAAAGACTATCTTTTCCCCAATTAACTGACACTGGTCCTTTGTCAAATATCAGCTGCTCATACGTGGATGGGTTTATATCTGGGTTCTCAATTCTGTCCCATTGGTCTATGTGCCTGTTGTTGTACCAGTACCAGGCTGTTTTGACTACTGTGGCTGTATAATAGCTTTTAAAATCAGGTAGAGTGAGGCCTCCCACTTTCTTCTTCTTTTTCAGTAATGCTTTACTTATCCGGGGCTTCTTTCCCTTCCATATGAAATTGGTGATTTGTTTCTCTATCACCTTAAAAAATGACATTGGAATTTGGATCGGAAGTGCATTGTATGTATAGGTGGCTTTTGGTAGAACAGACATTTTTACTATGTTAAGTCTTCCTATCCGTGAACAGGGTATGTTTTTCCACTTAAGTAAGTCCTTTTGAATTTCTTGTAGTAGAGCTTTGTAGTTTTCTTTGTATAGGTCTTTTACATCCTTGGTAAGATTTATTCCTAAGTATTTTATCTTCTTGGGGGCTACTGTGAATGGTATTGATTTGGTTATTTCCTCTTCAATGTTCTTTTTGTTGATGTAGAGGAATCCAAGTGATTTTTGTATGTTTATTTTACAACCTGAGAGTCTGCCAAACTCTTCTATTAGTTTCAGTAGTTTTCTGGAGGATTCCTTAGGGTTTTCTGTGTATAAGATCATGTCATCTGCAAATAGAGATAATTTTACTTCCTCCTTGCCAATCCGGATGCCTTTTATTTCTTTGTCTAGCCTAATTGCCCTGGCTAGGACTTCTAGCACGATGTTGAGTAAGAGTGGTGATAAAGGGCATCCTTGTCTGGTTCCCGTTTTCAAGGGAAATGCTTTCAGGTTCTCTCCATTTAGAGTGATGTTGGCTGTTGGCTTTGCATAGATGCCCTTTATTATGTTGAGGAATTTTCCTTCAATTCCTATTTTGGTAAGAGTTTTTACCATAAATGGGTGTTGGACTTTGTCAAATGCCTTTTCTGCATCAATTGATAAGATCATGTGGTTTTTGTCTTTTGTTTTATTTATGTGGTGGATTACATTAATGGTTTTTCTGATATTAAACCAGCCTTGCATACCTGGTATAAATCCCACTTGATCGCGGTGAATTATTTTTTTGATATGTTGTTGAATTCTGTTGGCTAGAATTTTGTTGAGGATTTTTGCATCTATGTTCATGAGGGATATAGGTCTGTAATTTTCTGTTTTTGTAATGTCTTTACCTGATTTTGGTATCAGGGATATGGTGGCTTCACAGAATGAGTTGGGTAGTATTCCGTCATTTTCTATGCTTTGAAATACCTTTAGTAGTAGTGGTGTTAACTCTTCTCTGAAAGTTTGGTAGAACTCTGCAGTGAAGCCGTCCGGGCCAGGGCTTTTTTTTGTTGGGAGTTTTTTGATTACCGTTTCAATCTCTTTTTTTGTTATGGGTCTATTTAGTTGTTCTACTTCTGAATGTGTTAGTTTAGGTAGGTAGTGTTTTTCCAGGAATTCATCCATTTCTTCTAGGTTTGCAAATTTGTTAGAGAACAATTTTTCGTAATAATCTGATATGATTCTTTTAATTTCAGTTGGTTCTGTTGTGATGTGGTCCTTCTCGTTTCTTATTCGGGTTATTTGTTTCCTTTCCTGTATTTCTTTAGTCAGTCTAGCCAATGGTTTATCAATTTTGTTAATTTTTTCAAAGAACCAGCTTTTGGCTTTGTTAATTCTTTCAATTGTTTTTCTGTTCTCTAATTCATTTAGTTCAGCTCTAATTTTTATTATTTGTTTTCTTCTGGTGCCTGATGGATTCTTTTGTTGCTCACTTTCTATTTGTTCAAGTTGTAGGGACAGTTCTCTGATTTTGTCTCTTTCTTCTTTTTGTATGTGCGCATTTATCGATATAAATTGGCCTCTGAGCACTGCTTTTGCTGTGTCCCAGAGGTTTGATAGGAAGTATTTGCATTCTCGTTGCATTCTATGAATTTCCTTATTCCCTCCTTGATGTCTTCTATAACCCAGTCTTTTTTCAGGAGGGTATTGTTCAGTTACCAAGTATTTGATTTCTTTTCCCTAGTTTTTCTGTTATTGATTTCTACTTTTATTGCCTTGTGGTCTGAGAAGATGCTTTGTAATATTTCGATGTTTTGGATTCTGCAAAGGTTTGTTTTATGACCTAATATGTGGTCTATTCTAGAGAATGTTCCATGTGCGCTAGAAAAAAAAGTATACTTTGCAGCAGTTGGGTGGAGAGTTCTGTATAAGTCAATGAGGTCAAGTTGGTTGATTGTTGTAAGTAGGTCTTCCGTGTCTCTATTGAGCTTCTTACTGGCTGTCCTGTCCTTCTCTGAAAGTGGTGTGTTGAAGTCTCCTACTGTAATTGTGGAGGTATCTATCTCACTTTTCAATTCTGTTAAAATTTGATTTATGTATCTTGCAGCCCTGTCATTGGGTGCATAAATATTTAATATGGTTATGTCTTCCTGATCAATTGTCCCTTTTATCATTATGTAGTGTCCTTCTTTATCCTTTGTGGTGGATTTAAGTCTGAAGTCTATTTTGTCAGAAATTAATATTGCTACTCCTCTTCTTTTTTGCTTATTGTTTGCTTCATATATTTTTTTCCATCCTTTGAGTTTTAGTTTGTTTGTGTCTCTAAGTCTAAGGTGTGTCTCTTGTAGGCAGCATATAGACGGATAGTGTTTCTTTATCCAGTCCGAGACTCTCTGTCTCTTTATTGGTGCATTTAGTCCATTTACATTCAGCGTAATTATAGATAAATAAGTGTTTAGTGTTGTCATTTTGATGCCTTTTTATGTGTGTTGTTGACAATTTCATTTTTCCGCATACTTTTTTGTGCTGAGACGTTTTTCTTAATAAATTGTGAGATCCTCATTTTCGTAGTGTTTGACTTTATGTTAGTTGAGTCGTTATGTTTTTCTTGGCTTTTGTCTTGAGTTATGGAGTTGTTATACCTCTTTGTGGTTACCTTATTATTTACCGCTATTTTTCTAAGTAAAAACCTAACTTGTATTGTTCTATATCGCCTTGTATCACTCTCCATATGGCAGTTCTATGCCTCCTGTATTTAGTCCCTCTTTTTGATTATTGTGATCTTTTACATATTGACTTCAGTGATTCCCTGTTATGAGCATTTTTTTTTTATTTAATCTTAATTTGTTTTTGTGATTTCCCTATTTGAGTTGATATCAGGATGTTCTGTTTTGTGACTTTGTGTCGTGCTGGTATCTGATGTTATTGGTTTTCTGACCAAACAATATCCTTTAGTATTTCTTGTAGCTTTGGTTTGGTTTTTGCAAATTCTCTAAACTTGTGTTTATCTGTAAATATCTTTATTTCGCCTTCATATTTCAGAGAGAGTTTTGCTGGATATATGATCCTTGGCTGGCAGTTTTTCTCCTTCAGTGCTCTGTATATGTCGTCCCATTCCCTTCTCGCCTGCATGGTTTCTGCTGAGTAGTCTGAACTTATTCTTATTGATTCTCCCTTGAAGGAAACCTTTCTTTTCTCCCTGGCTGCTTTTAAAATTTTCTCTTTATCTTTGGTTTTGGCGAGTTTGATGATAATATGTCTTGGTGTTTTTCTTTTTGGATCAATCTTAAATGGGGTTCGATGAGCATCTTGGATAGATATCCTTTCGTCTTTCATGATGTCAGGGAAGTTTTCTGTCAGGAGATCTTCAACTATTCTCTCTGTGTTTTCTGTCCTCCCTCCCTGTTCTGGGACTCCAATCACGCGCAAGTTATCCTTCTTGATAGAGTCCCACATGATTCTTAGGGTTTCTTCATTTTTTTTTAATTCTTTTATCTGATTTTTTTTCAGCTATGTTGGTGTTAATTCCCTGGTCCTCCAGATTTCCCACTCTGCATTCTAATTGCTCGAGTCTGCTCCTCTGACTTCCTATTGCATTGTCTAATTCTGTAATTTTATTGTTAATCTTTTGGATTTCTACATGCTGTCTCTCTATGGATTCTTGCAGCTTATTAATTTTTCTACTATGTTCTTGAATAATCTTTTTGAGTTCTTCAACTGTTTTATCAGTGTGTTCCTTGGCTTTTTCTGCAGTTAGCCTTATTTCGTTTCTGATGTCTTGAAGCATTCTGTAAATTAATTTTTTATATTCTGTATCTGATAATTCCAGGATTGTATCTTCATTTGGGAAAGATTTTGATTCATTTGTTTGGGGGGTTGTAGAAGCTGTCGTGGTCTGCTTCTTTATGTGGTTTGATATGGACTGCTGTCTCCGAGTCATCACTGGGAAACTAGTTTATCCAGAAAATCCGCTAAAAAAAAAGTTCAGTCAGATCCCTATCAGAACTGCCTTTGGATTATAACTGCCACCTTGTTTCCTGTAAGGATGAAAGTCTGAGATTTGGATCATATATGCTTGGCTGTAGCTGGTTCTGTGTTTTTAGTCCAATTAGGGGTAGATTTTTGGTCCCTGGGTTTTTTGTGTTTCCTTCTCTCAGGCCAGAAGAGTGGGTTAGGAAAAGACCAAAAGAGAAAAAAAAAGGAGGGGGGGGAGCAAAGCTGCCTCGGAGCCGGAGCCGTTCTCCCTCTGGCTCAGTAAATTCCAATGTTAATGAAGCCGCCTGGGGTGGGTGGGGGAGGGATCAGAGAGATAGGAGAGTAGCACCTCACAATATAGCCAAAGTTGCTTGTCTTGCTTGGAATGACTATTTTATCTGAGATTCCCGAGGGGCGTGTCGCCTGTGTGTGCTGGCTCTGTGGAGATTGCCCCCGGGGATCTGGCCCACTGAAGCCGCGGTCAGATCCTCAGCTGCCAGTCCCACGCCCAACGTCAAGGTTCCCCTGCTGGGACGGTGCACTCTCGACTCCAAAATCAGTCGCTGCCCCCCAGGGACTTCTTGTCCCGCCAGCCGCGTCGGCCGCGCCGCTGCCACGAACCGGCTGGGCCCCCTCCCGGGGTAAGTTCAGGGGAGCGGAGCAGCTCTCTGTGCCTTCCCCGTGACAGCGCCCAGTCAAAATCCCGGCGGCAAGATTCCCCGGCTGGGACGCTGCCCTCCCGGCTCCAAAATCAGTCGCTGCCTCCTGGGGACTTCTCGTCCTCTCGCCGCGTCGTCGCGCCAATTCCGCGGACCGGCTGGGCCCCCTCCCGGGGTTAGATCAGGGGAGTGGAGCAGCTCTCCGTGCTTGTGCCCTGACCACCCCCAGTCAAAATCCCGGTGGCAAGATTCCCCGGCTGGGACGTTGCACTCCCAGCTCCAAGACCAGTCACTGCCTCCCGGGAACTTCTCCACCGGGTGCGTCGCCACGCCACCGGCGTGGACTGGCTGGGCCCCCTCCCGGGGTGAGTTCAGGGGGTAGGGCTGCGCCCCTTGTTTCCACCGTCAGCTCCCCTGGGCCCTGCCCTAAATCGGGCGCCAAAGGTTACCTGACTGGGACGCTGGCTCCAGGCTCCGAAAACAATCGCTGCTTCCCCGTATTTGTTCGTTTTCAGTCTCTAAATCTGTGTTTGTTGTTCAGAGTTCGTAGATTGTTATGTATGTGATCGATTCACTTGTTTTTCTGAGTCTTTGTTGCAAGAGGGATCCGAGGTAGCGTCTACCTAGTCCGCCATCTTGGCCCGACCCCCCTGCTGTGGACTTTTGAGTAGGCATTCTTCAGTTCTCTCCTATTCCTAATTCTTTGAAAGTTTTTGTCTTAGTTATCTAGTGCTGCCATAACAGAAATACCACACGTGGATGGCTTTAAAAAACAGAAATTCATTCTCTTACATTATAGAAGGCTAGAAGTCCAAATTCAGGGTGCCGACTCTAGTGTAAGGTGTTCTCTCTCTTTTGAATGTCGGGAAGGTCCTTGTCTCTTTTCAGCTTATCTGTCTTGGCCCCTTGCAGATCTCATATGGCATCTGTCTCCTCCCTCTGTGCTTCCCTGGTTGCCTGGTCAATCTGCTCCCTTATATCTCAAAAGAAGTTGACTTGAGATACACCCTGCACTGCAATACAGAGAAGATAAAAATCCTCACAACTGGACCAATAAGCAACACCGCGATAAACGGAGAAGAGATTGAAGTTGTCAAGGATTTCATTTTACTTGGATCCACAATCAATACCCATGGAAGGAGCAGTCAAGAAATCAAAAGAAGCATTGCACTGGGCAAGTCTACTGCAAAACACCTCTTTAAAGTGTTAAAAAGCAAAGATGTCACCTTGAAGACTAAGGTGTGGCTGACCCAAGCCATGAAGTTTTCAATTGCTTCTTATGCATATGAAACCTGGACAATGAAGGAGGAAGGCCAAAGAAGAATTGATGCCTTTACATTATGGTGTTGATAAAGAATATTGATTATACCATGGACTACCAGAAGAATGAACAAATCTATCTTGGAGGAAGTACAGTCAGAATGCTCCTTAGAAGCTAGGATGGTAAGACTTTGTCTCACATACTTTGGACATGTTATCAGGAGGGACCAGTCCCTGGAGAAGGACATCATGCTTGGGGTCATGGATTGAATTGTGTCCCCCCAAAAATATGTGTCAACTTGGTTAGGCCATGATCCTCAGTATTGTGTGGCTGTCCTCCATCTTGTGATTGTAATTTTATGTTGAGAGATTTGGGTGGAATTTTAACACCAACCTTTCTCAGGTCACCTCCCTGATCCAAGGTAAAGAGAGTTTCCCTGCGGTATGGCCTGCACCCCGTTTTTATCTCTCAAGAGATAAAAAGAAAGGGAAGGAAGCAGAGAGTTGGGGCCTTGTACCACCAAGAAAGCAGCACCAGGATCAGAGTGCGTCCTTTGGACCTGGGGTCCCTGTGCTTGAGAAGCTTCTTGACCATGGGAAGATTGAGGACAAGGACCTTCCTCCAGAGCTGACAGAGAGAGAAAGCCTCACCCTGGAGCTGCTGCCTTGAATTTGGACTTTTAGCCTACTTTACTGTGAGGAAATAAATTTCTCTTTGTTAAAGCCATCCACTTGTGGTATTTCTGTTATGGCAGTAGTAGATCACTAAGACACTTGGTAGGGTCAGTGAAAAAGAGGAAGACCCTTGATGAGATGGATTGACACAGTGGCTGCAACAATGGGCTCAAGAATAACAATGGTCATGAGGATGGTGCGTGAGGATGACATCGGGCAGGGTTTTGTTCTGTTGGTGTCAGTGGGAACCAACTTTATGGCACCTAACAACAATAATGCTCACACTGCCTCATTAACATAACAAGGAAAACCCATACTAAAATGGGATTATATCTACCAGTAAAGGGGTTAGGATTTACAGCACATGCCTCCCTCTCCTGTGCATGGATGTTCTCACCACTCCAGAAGGCCCCAGAGAGAGAAAGCTCAAAAGTCCGGGGTTCTGTACTGCATATGCATGACTTAGTGAATATAGGAGATTGACCGCATCATGTTCCCTCCCTTTCTGAGGCCGGTTGCCAGGGAGAAATTGAGTGCTCCTAACTCATTTGCACATGTTTCAGTGTTGTTTGGCTGTTTTGGGAAACAGCGTACCTTTATTGCTCCAGAATTCCAAGGGCAATCAACACCCTAGGAAGCAGCAGTCAGGAAATCAAAGGATGCCCTGCATTAGGCCAATCTGCTGCAGAAAAGACCTCTTTAAAGTGTTGAAAAGCAAAGATGTCACTTGAAGGACTAAGGTGCACCTGACCCAATCTGTGGTATTTTCAGTTGCCTCATATGTGCGTGAAAGTTGGACAACGAATAAGGAAGACCAAAGAAGAATCGATGCCTTCGAATTATGGCGCTGGCGAAGAATAGTGAATACACCGTGGACTGCCAGAAGAACAAGCAAATCTGTCTTGGAAGAAGTACTTTCAGGATGCTCCTAAGAAGCAAGGGTGGTGAGCCTTTGTCTCACATGCTTTGGACACGTGATCAGGAGGGACCAGTCCCTGGAGAAGGACACCCTGCTCAGTAGAGTAGAGAGTCAGTGAAAAGGAGGAAGACCTTCAATGAGATGGATTGACACAGTGCCTGTTAACAATGGAGTCAAGCGTAACAGTGATTGTGAGGATGGTGCAGGACCCGGGCAGTGTTTTGTTCTGTTGTACACAGGGACGCTGTGAGTCGGAACTGACCCAACGGCGCTTAACAGCAATGACATTTTCAGAAACCAGAGACAAAAGGCCAAAGCCAGTCCTTTGTCCTGTACAAATAGTTAAAATCTGATCTAGTGGTAGATTCGTTGTCTTCTGGTTTAAGTAACTTGAAGCCATGTTAACTGGTTTGTGTACATCTAGAATTATCACATCTTTTGGTAGAGGGTGCCTGATCCCTGCACAGGAGCCTCTCTTTTTTTCTAGTAAATGGCATTTGCCTCAAGTTTTACTTTGTCCAGTACAGTTAAGCTAGCTTGCTCTCGTTAGTTATTTGCCAGGTGTATCTCGTTCTGTCTTTTTATTTTCAAACTGTCCATGTCCTTAGGTTTAGGTGTCTCATTGCCAATTTATTGCTGCATTTTGTTTTTTAATCTGCTTTGACAGCTTTTTGTCTTTTCACCTGAGAGTATTTATGTTTGAGATTGCTTATATATTGAGTTTATATTTATCATCTTGTTTTATGTGTTTCCTCTGCGTCTGTTTTATTCTGTGCTTATTGCCTGTGTTTGGGTGGCGGTGCTTCCCCCTTCTGTTTATTTCCATCTGCTGCTCTGGCAATTACACGTCCCACTTGTCCTAGTGATTATGCAAGCGTCTCACACGCACACCTAGCTCACAAACTCCACCTCACACACGGGGAGGAGCTCAGAACGCTTCAGATCCAACTGCTAACCCCTGATTTGTGTGTTGATCTTTTGTCCGTTATTGTAGTTCTGCCTTGTTTTTTAAGCCCCACAAATTAGATATGACTGTTGTGGTTTACAGTCGGTATTTGTTGAGATTTACGTTCATGCTTGACGTCTCCGTTCTTTACAGTCAGAGGTGCCCCCATTCATAGTGTGAGTACCCTGAGAGTGCTTTCTGCGTGTCCACAAATGTGTATTTGAGTCAGGGCTTCGAACCAGTGCTTCCTAGTTCAGTCAGGGCCGAGGAATCGAACCTGGAACAGATCTGAATTTTCAAAATTTGGGTAAACCTGAACAGTAAAAATTACAGGTCGAAGCCCTGCTGGAAACTTAATCTCCCTTCTAGAAAACAAGGGCGGCGTCCACGTTACACAGCAGCCAGTTGCCTTCCCTCTCAGAAACAGTGGTGCCCCGCTCAGTGATGGTGGCTGACCACACCGCAGTGAACGTGGGTCGCTTTCCTCGGTCGTGTGGTGATCCAGCCTCACACATCAGGCTCCTGAAAGTGCTCACTACACCTCCTCCGAGTCTCCCATTCCAGGGCTTCAAGCCCAGATTTTTCCCGTTCTGGTTGCTGGTGCAGATCACACAAATTTTAAAACTTCAGGTCTGTGTCGATTTTGCTTTGTCAGCCATGACTAAACTGGTTTGAACTGGTTTGAAGTTCTGATTTGTTTACAAGTACTTGGTGGCTGTTGTTGGCTTTGTGTTGTTCTGCAACTTGTTTGCCCAACAACATGCTAGGCCTGCTTCCAGATCTCTTCCTCGTAACTGACCATGTGGGGCCCCCTGCCACTTAGTTTTACTTCCTTGGCCTGGCTATTACAGAAGACAGTATGGTAAACCTCCCTGGGTGTGAACCTCTCCCTGTGTGTGAACCTCCCCATGTGTGAACCTCCTTGCATGTGAACCTCTCCACATGTGAACATCCCCATGTGTAAACCTCCCTGGGTGTGAACCTCCCTGGGTGTGAACCTCTCCCCGTGTGTGAACCTCCCCATGTGTGAACCTCCCTGGGTATAAACCTACCTGCATGTGAACATCCCTGTGTGTGAACCTCCTCGCATGTGAACCTCTCCATGTGTGAACATCCCCACGTGTAAACCTCCCTGGGTGTGAACCTCCCTGTGTATGAACCTCCCTGTGTGTAAACCTCCGTGCGTGTAAACGTCCGTGAGTGTACAGCCTTATGTCCATTTGGGGTTATCTCTGCAGGAGAGTCTTAGAAGGAGACTTGGAGGCTACAGGGTATGTGTGGGGTTAGGATTCTTACAGACACCCCCAGACCGCCCTCCCGGCAGGCTGTGCAGGCCTGACTTACAGCAGTGCTGGAATGCCCATGTCCGTGTGTTCCTGCCAAAACCAGACATTAGAAGTGTCATCCTGGGGCTACAAGATGACTTTTTGCTTTAACTTATATTTTCTTAGTTATTAGCAAGAATGAATATTTTTTAAACTATCAATCGCTCATTTTCATTTCTTTTTTCTGTGGGTTGTTTCTGTCATTGGATCACTCTTCTGCTCATACTTTGGGGTTTTTATTGCGGAACTATATGAATGCTTTCATATTCTGAGTATTGCAGACATTTCCCCTGGATCCTTGTATCTTGGCTTTGTTGTGATGCTTGTGTCCTGCAGAGGTTCTGGATTTCATGTCGTCCAGATGTGCTCTTTTGTTATGGTGTCTGGGTTTCTTGTTTAAAAAGGCTTTCCCCATCTCAAGATTATAATTTTCCACCTTTTAACCCTGTCGTTACTCTTGTTGGGTGCCGTTGAGTCGATTTAAATTCAGCATCCCCATGTGACAGAGTAGAACTGGCCCATAGAGTTTTCTAGGCCATAATCTTTTTTTTTAATTTTTATTGAGCTTTAAGTGAAAGTTTACAAATCAAGTCAATCTCTCACACAAAAACTTATATGTGCCTTGCTACACATGCCCAATTACTCTCCCCCTAATGAGACACCCCGCTCTCTCCCACCACTCTCTCTTTTCGTGTCCTTTTCGCCAGTTCTAACCCCCTTCACCCTCTCATCTCCCCTCCAGGCAGGAGAAGCCAACATAGTCTCAAGTGTCCACCTGATCTAAGAAGCTCATATCTCACGAGCATCCCTCTCCAACCCACTGTCCAGTCCAGTCCCTGTCTGAAGAGTTGGCTTCGGGACTGGTTCCTGTCCTGGGCCAGCAGAAGGTCTGGGGTCCATGACCACCAGGGTCCTTCTAATCTCAGTCAGACCATTAAGTCTGGTCTTTTTATGAGAATTTGGGGTCTGCCTCCCACTGCTCTCCTGCTCCCTCAGGGTTTCTCTGTTGTGTTCCCTGTCAGGGCAGTCTTTGGTTGTAGCTGGGCACCATCTAGTTCTTCTGGTCTCAGGCTGATGTAGTCTCTGGTTCATGTGGCCCTTTCTGTCTCTTGGGTTCGTAATTACCTTGTGTCCTTAGTGTTCTTCATTCTCCTTTGATCCTGGTGGGTTGAGAGCAATTGGTGCATCTTAGATGGCCGCTTGCTAGCATTTGAGACCCCAGATGCCACTCTTCAAAGTGGGATGCAGAATGTTTTCTTAATAGATTTTATTATGCCGATTGACTTAGATGTCCCCTGAAACCATGGTCCCCAAACCCCTGCCCCTGCTACGCTGGCCTTTGAAGCATTCGGTTTATTTAGGAAACTTCTTTGCTTTTGATTTAGTCCAGTTGTTCCAGGCCATAATCTTTATGGGAGCAGATCACCAGGCCTTCCTCACAGGAAGCTGCTGGATGGGTTCAAACCATCCATTTGGCAGCTGAGCACGTAACTGTTTGTGCCACCAGGAGTCCTCAATTTAACCTGCATGTTTTTGCTATGTATGTATACATACACATATATATGTATGTGTGTATATATATATATATAATATTCATATCCTAATTTAGGAGGATTTCATTCTACTTGGATCAACCATCAATGCCCATGGAAGCAGCAGTCAAGAAATCAAACAATGTATTGCATTGGTCAAATCTGCCCGTTTAGAATCTTAACAAGCAAAGATGTCCCTTTAAGGTGCATCTGACCCAAATCAGTTTCCTCATATGCACGCGAAAGTTGGACAATGAAAAAAGAAGACAGAAGAAGAATTACTGTGTTCTGGCTGTGGTGTTGAAGAATATTGACTATACTGTGGACTGCCAGAAGAATGAACAAATCAGTTCTGGAGGAAATACAGTCAGAATGCTCCCTAGAAGCAAGGATGGTGAGACTTTGGGTTGCTTACTTTGAACACGTCATCAGGAAAGAACCAATGCTAGAAAAGGACATCATGTTTGCTAAAGTAAAACATCAGTGAAAACAAGGGAAGTCCTCAATGAGATGGATTGGCACTGTAGCCGCAACAATGGAATCCAGCGTATCTCCTGACAGTTGGCACATGCCTACCCCCTAGACAGACGCCACTCTTTCCCCCACCCAGGGTTTTCCTCCCTGAGATGGGTGCTCGATGCTTTCTAGTTCATTTCTGAGTTTGAAAACCCTGGTCACCCATACTAGCCAACCTCAAGGCCACTGGTCACAGTTGGTGGCTGGGGAGCTGGCGTTTCCTCTCTGAATCGTGGCTTCTCTCAGTTGCTGTCTGCTGCAAGGGGTGCCCAGCCCCGTGTAACTGGGAGGGATGTGTGCTCCCATCAGTCCCGCCCAGCAGGGTCCCCTCTGACCCCGAGCTGTGTGCTCAGACATTCTGAGATCTCTGACTCAGATTCTCCCCAGACCCCATCTTGCACCTAACGCAGCAAAGTCTCCCGTGTCCTGCCCCTTGGTCCTCAGCGGGGTTGCTCCTGACATTGCAGATGAGACGTGTAACTGCTGTAGGATCGTTCGCTTCTGTGTTTCCACCTGGAATTCGTCCATAGGTCTGTGTGTTCACAGTGCGTGTCCCATGTCCCATGTGGCGTCAGGTATGTGAGTCTCATTTGATGGCAGAGAGGCATCATGGGTGGGCAGCTCTCTGAGGACCTGTGGACACCCCCCCATCCGCCGGCGGGAGACTGTCGATTTCCTGGACCAGGTCTCTTGGCCCTGGTCCAGTTAGAGTGTTCTCCTTGAGTTGGTTATCCCCAGTGACTGAGCATGGACTTGCCCTCATTGCTGCTGGAGTGCCCTTCTCCTCATGTGGTTTCTTCATTTCTCCTTCACCTGACCCCGTTCGCTTTGTCCTCTAGGAGTTCCTGGAAATCCAGTCTGTTGATGGCACTCTTTCCGGTTTGCAGTGCTGTCAGTCATGTGTTCTTTCTGTCACCTGAGGAGTTTGGGGCCTGAGGGAGGTAGAACTGGGTGCAGCTGGCCACCACATTGCGGGCCGCTGCGTCAAGACCAGGAGGAGGGTGCCTGCCAGCGTTTTCTGTGTCTAATTGGACTTTCCTCCTCAGAGCGGGCCGGTCAGGCTTTTTGTACCTTACAAACGGCGCAAGAAGGAAAACGAGATGCCCACGACCCCAGTCAAGAAGGATTCTCCCAAAAACATCACGCTGCTCCCAGCCACAGCCGCCACCACCTGTGAGTCCTAGTGAAATGGAGCTCTGTCTTCACCGAGGGATGGGCAGAGGCCGCATGGAGAAATGTGTTAGTAATAGGTCTTAGTTAGATGGTGTAAGTCTGGCTTTTTTGCAGTCTTACCCGACCTGTGGGGGGTAAATGCAGGCAAGACCCCTGCATGGTGATGCCTAAGGTAGGCAGTGTCCTCACGCTGTCTGTTAAGGAGGGACCGTGCCTCAGATGGGCCTGCAGCCCAACCATGTCAGGGCTTGGGCTGAGCGGCCACTGAGATGAAGATGTTTTTCCTTAATTTAAACTGTGAAGTGTTTTTTAAAGTATTTAAAATTTTATTTTTCATTTTCTGACTTGGCAATACATTCGCATGGTTCAAAATCCAAAAAATGAAAAAAAAAAAAAATAAGTAGACACATGGTGGAAATCTCTTCATCTCCACCCAGCCGCCTGGTTCCTTTCCCGTGGGTGGCATGGTTGCTGGGCCTCACGGTCCCTCACACGGAAGTGTTTGTCCACATGTGTGGAACATGGTTGCTGGGCCTCAAGTGTCCCTCACGTGGAGATGTTTGTCCACACGTCGGGGGCACAGTTGCAGGGCCTCACAGTCCCTCACATGGAAGTATTTGTCTATGTGTTGGAGACATGGTTGCCAGGACTCACAGTTCCCTCACGTGGAAGCATTTATCCATGTGTAGGGGACACAGTTGCAGGGCCTCAGGGTCCCTTACATGGAAGTGTTTGTCCATGTGTGGGAGACATGGTTGCCAGACCTCACATGTCCCTCATATAGAGGTGTTTGTCCACGTGTGGGGGACGCAGTTGCTGGGCCTCACAGGTCCTTCATATGGAGG
Source organism: Loxodonta africana (assembly GCF_030014295.1). NCBI lineage: Eukaryota > Metazoa > Chordata > Mammalia > Proboscidea > Elephantidae > Loxodonta > Loxodonta africana. The sequence goes on along the minus strand of NC_087348.1, from coordinate 694,745 downwards.
TGTTTGTCCACGTGTGGGGAACATGTCCAGTGCCCGGTGTCATCTGGCCCCTGCCTCTCTGCAGCCCCCACCTGTGTGAGGGCCAGAGCCAGTGGTCAGACAGGCCCTTGTGCCTCGAGGTATCCTCCTACCCTGGCTTCTCGCTAAGTCGAGCTCTGCTTTCTAGTCACCGTGACCCCCTCGGGACAGATCACTACCTCTGGCGCACTGACCTTCGACCGGGCGTCTACAGTGGAGGCCACGGCTGTCATATCAGAGAGTCCAGCCCAGGGCGATGTCTTCGCTGGAGCCACAGGCGAGTGGTCCTTGCGCGTGCCTGAGACATCCCACAGGAGGGTGACGTGTGGTGTTACTGCGGGGGTTTGCCTGGGGGGAGTGTCTGCAGGCTGACAACAGGTGGGTATCGGTTGGGGCTGGGCATGTGGAAGAAGGGGCCATGGGCTGGCTGCTTGGGTGCAGGACTGCATGGAGGGGCCTTGGCAGGACAGCAAGACCCTGGAGATGTAATGAGGGTGAGGTGTGCTGTCGTTCTCCTGGAAGAGGGCCCGGGCGATGGGGTTATAGTGCCCGTGAATCTGTGGGCAGGGGGACTGGTACAGCTGCAGGGTTGAGGCCAAGGGTCTGTGTCTGCTGAGGTAGCACCATCAGCCCCTGTGGGGTGAGAGGGAGTGTGAGGCCACACGCTCTGGACACCCAAGTGGACATGAGGCTCCTGGCCCTGTGGCTCACCATGGGCTCAGGCAGAACTCCCGCGAGGCCTGCAGGCTGCTGGTGCCTCCTGTCTGTCCGCCCACTTTCTCCCTCCAGCCCTGTTCTGTGTATCCACCCCGCCCTGAGGTTTGTGGAAGGGCCTCCCCTCAGCAGATGATGGGGGGCCTCAATGCTGACCCCCAAGTTCCCTCAGTGACAGCATCACCATCCTGACAGGGCACAGCCAGAGCCGGGCTCCCCACAGCTTTCCCTATCCTGACCGTCCTCAGTTTAATTCCTGAACACCTGGTCTGCATGGAGACTGTCTCCTGTCTCACCTCCTGCCCAGACCCCATCATCAGTTTCCCGTCCGCCCACCCTCTCCCCCGACAGCACCATGCCCTCGCCTCTCTACACATTGCCATCGGACTCGGACAGTGCTGCGGGCTGAAGGTGGGGGCCCCAGAGTCAGACAGCTGGGAGCAGCTATGCCTTCACTGCCGCTGAATGAGACGTGGGCAAGTCCCTCAGTGGCCTGTGCCTGGCTCTCTGGTCTCTATATGGGCCTAGCAGGGGGCCCAGCTAAGGAGTAGGCTATGCCGAGGAGGGGGCTGTGCTGAGGAGGGGGCCCAGCTGAGGAGGGGGCCCAGCTGAGGAGGGGGCCCAGCTGAGGAGGGGGCCCAGGTGAAGAGGAGGCCATGCAGAGGAGGGGGCCCAGCTGAGGAGGTGGCCGTGCTGAGGAGGGGGCCGTGCTGAGGAGGGGGCCCAGCTGAGGAGGAGGCCGTGCTGAGGAGGGGGCCAAACTGAGCAGGGGGCCGTGCAGAGGAGGGGGCCCAGCTGAAGAGGGGGCCGTGCTGAGGAGGGGGCCGTACTGAGGAGGGGGCCCAGCTGAGGCGGGGGCCCAGCTGAGGAGGGGGCCCAGCTGAGGAGGGGGCCGTGCTGAGGAGGGGGCCGTGCTGAGGAGGGGGCCCAGCTGAGGAGGGGGCCGTGCTGAGGAGGGGGCCCACCTGAGGAGGGGGCCCAGCTGAGGAGGGGGCCCAGCTGAGGAGGGGGCCCAGCTGAGGAGGGGCCAGCTGAGGAGGGGGCCCAGCTGAGGAGGGGCCCAGCTGAGGAGGGGCCAGCTGAGGAGGGGGCCCAGCTGAGGAGGGGGCCCAGCTGAGGAGGGGGCCCAGCTGAGGAGGAGGCCATGCAGAGGAGGGGGCCCAGCTGGGGAGGAGGCCGTGCTGAGGAGGGGGCCCAGCTGAGGAGGGGGCCGTGCTGAGGAGGGGGCCCAGCTGAGGAGGGCCCAGCTGAGGAGGGGCCAGCTGAGGAGGGGGCCGTGCTGAGGAGGGGGCCCAGCTGAGGAGGGGCCAGCTGAGGAGGGGGCCGTGCTGAGGAGGGGGCCCAGCTGAGGAGGGGCCAGCTGAGGAGGAGGCCGTGCTGAGGAGGGGGCCCAGCTGAGGAGGGGGCCCAGCTGGGGAGGAGGCCGTGCTGAGGAGGGGGCCCAGCTGAGGAGGGGGCCCAGCTGAGGAGGGGGCCCAGCTGAGGAGGAGGCCATGCAGAGGAGGGGGCCCAGCTGAGGAGGAGGCTGTGCTGAGGAGGGGGCCCAGCTGAGGAGGGGGCCGTGCTGAGGAGGGGCCCAGCTGAGGAGGGGGCCGTGCTGAGGAGGGGGCCGTGCTGAGGAGGGGGCCCAGCTGAGGAGGGCCCAGCTGAGGAGGGGCCAGCTGAGGAGGGGGCCCAGCTGAGGAGGGGGCCCAGCTGGAGAGGAGGCTGTGCTGAGGAGGGGGCCCAGCTGAGGAGGAGGCTGTGCTGAGGAGGGGGCCCAGCTGAGGAGGGGCCCAGGTGAGGAGGGGGCCCAGCTGAGGAGTAGGCTATGCCGAGGAGGGGGCTGTGCTGAGGAGGGGGCCGTGCTGAGGAGGGGCCAGCTGAGGAGGGAGCCGTGCTGAGGAGGGGGCCCAGCTGAGGAGGGGGCCCAGCTGGGGAGGAGGCTGTGCTGAGGAGGGGGCCCAGCTGAGGAGGGCCCAGCTGAGGAGGGGGCCGTGCTGAGGAGGGGGCCGTGCTGAGGAGGGGGCCGTGCTGAGGAGGGGGCCGTGCTGAGGAGGGGGCCGTGCTGAGGAGGGGCCAGCTGAGGAGGAGGCCGTGCTGAGGAGGGGGCCCAGCTGAGGAGGGGGCCCAGCTGGGGAGGAGGCTGTGCTGAGGAGGGGGCCCAGCTGAGGAGGGCCCAGCTGAGGAGGGGGCCGTGCTGAGGAGGGGGCCGTGCTGAGGAGGGGCCAGCTGAGGAGGAGGCCGTGCTGAGGAGGGGGCCCAGCTGAGGAGGGGGCCCAGCTGGGGAGGAGGCTGTGCTGAGGAGGGGGCCCAGCTGAGGAGGGCCCAGCTGAGGAGGGGGCCGTGCTGAGGAGGGGGCCGTGCTGAGGAGGGGCCAGCTGAGGAGGGGGCCGTGCTGAGGAGGGGGCCCAGCTGGGGAGGAGGCTGTGCTGAGGAGGGGGCCCAGCTGAGGAGGAGGCTGTGCTGAGGAGGGGGCCCAGCTGAGGAGGGCCCAGCTGAGGAGGGGCCAGCTGAGGAGGGGGCCGTGCTGAGGACGGGGCCCAGCTGAGGAGGGGGCCCAGCTGAGGAGGGGGCCCAGCTGAGGAGGAGGCCGTGCAGAGGAGGGGGCCCAGCTGGGGAGGAGGCTGTGCTGAGGAGGGGGCCCAGCTGAGGAGGGGGCCCAGCTGAGGAGGGGGCCCAGCTGAGGAGGGGGCCCAGCTGAGGAGGGCCCAGCTGAGGAGGGGGCCCAGCTGAGGAGGGGGCCGTGCTGAGGAGGGGCCCAGCTGAGGAGGGGGCACGTCAACGCTGACGTGCTGCCTGAGGTGCTTTCTCGCTACGGCTGAGACCTGAGCAGCCGGGATAGAAACTGCCTGCAAAGCCAGAAATACTTACTGTCCAGCCCTGTACAGGTGTCTGCTGCCCCGGCTCCAGACTAGCACAGTCTAACAGAAATACAGCGTCAGCCACGGGGTAGTTGTAAATATCCTAGGAGCCACATCACACAGGGTAAGAATAGGTGAAATTGGTTTCATAACATTTCATTCCTCTCAGTATGTCCCAAACGTTTCAGCAGTTCAGACGCACTGTGTTTCACAGGGCTGTGCAGCCTCAGACGGTGTGAGACGGAACATGGGCCGCCAGGCCGGGTCACGAGGCTGTCTGTCCCTTCTTACCCGACAGTGCAGGAAGCAGGCGTGCAGCCCCCGTGCAGGGTCAGCCACCCGGAGCCCCACTACCCTGGCTACCAGGACAGCTGTCAGATGGCCCCGTTCCCGGAAGCCGCTTTGCCCACATCTCATCCCAAGATAGGTAAGCTTGGAGAGCTCCCTGCACGTCAGAAGCTCAGTTAAACCCATTAAACAGTGATTCCCCATTGCCCACTGCCCCCAGCCCTCGGAGCCACTGCTTGCGAAGCAGGAGTTTGTCTGGGCTTTTTCCCGTGATGCCTTAGGTAAGGGGCCAGCAAGGTGCGGCCCGCTGCCTGTGTTTATCATTAACATTTTATTGGCACAGCCACCCCTGTGGGCTTATATACTGTATACGGCTGCTTCTGCGGCAGTGGCTGAGCTGAGCGGCCACCGTAGAGACCGTGGGGCCTGAAGTCTATAATGTTTACTCCCGGCTTTCTGCGGGAGAGGGGCTGCCCCTGCGTGGGCAGGTAGGCAAGATCAGTCGCTTTCGTGGCTCTGTTATTTCCAGTTACTGTAGGAATGTGGCTGACCCTAACGTTAACAGAAGTTGAGAATCATGGTCATTTTATTGTCTCCCCCCTGTGGAAGCCTGACACCTGCTCAGTGTCGACTTTAAAATGTGGAAAGGTAGAAGGAGCGGTCATCACTGCAGAACCACTACCCAGAGAAGGCAGTTAGGCTTCTTCAGAGCCTGTTGCTACTGTTAGGTCTTGACCATGTCACATATTCAGTTTAAAAAAAAATTTATTGTGGTAAAATATACATAACATAAAGTTTACGATTTTAACCCTTTGTGAGCGTACAATTCAATTAAGTACATTCGCAGTGTTATGTAGCCATTACCACTATTTCCAGATCGTTCTTATCGTTAAGAACAAATTTAAACCCGTTAAGTAACAGGTCCCGTTGCCCCTTGCCCCCAGCCCCTGGTGACCTCTGATCTGCTTTCTGTCTCTGTGTTTGCCTCTCCTAGGTCCTCATACAAGCAGGATCATACAATAAATACCCTTTCGTGCCTGCCTAATTTCACGTAGAATAATGTCTTCAGGTTTCACCCATGTTGTAGCATGTATCAGAACGTCATTCCTTTGTATGGAGAATAGTACTTGTTGTATGTACATGCCACGTTTTGTCTGCCCCTCTGTTGATGGACACTCGGGTTGTGTCTAGCTTTGGGCTATTGTGAGCACTGGTGCACAAGTGTCTGCGTCTCTGCCTTCAAGTCTCTTAGGTGTACCCGCAGGAGCGGGATTGCTGGGTCGCAGGGTGGGTCTCCGTCTAACTTTTCAAGGAACCACCAAAGTGTTTTCCGTGGCAGCTACACCATTTTACGTCCCCCAGCAGCAGACGGGGGTTCCAGTTTCTCCACGTCCTCACCAGCTGTTGTTGCTGCGTTTCTGTTTATTTGTTTAATTCTTTAAAATGTAATATTTTCTATATATGTAACAGACCAAGAATAGTATCTCTAATATGTAAAAGGTTATCTTAGTCAATAAGTAAAAGACAAATACCCCAGCCAAAAAGAGAGAAAGCTACAAGCAGTTAGGATTCGCATGTAGAACCCCTCCCAGTGTCCCTTCCCAGCCCAGTTCACGGCTGGCTCCCTGTGCCCTGACTGGCCACCCCCCTCCCTCGTTTCCCTTGGCACTCATGTGGGTCTCCCATCTTTGAAAACAAAAGAACAGACAGCCCCTTTCTTGTCCTCCTCCACTACCTCCAGGTCCTCTCTCCCTTTCCAACAACCACCTGGCAGCCTGTGCTCTGTCTTCAGTCCCTCCCTCCCTGTCTCCACAGGCTGTCAGTTCTTCAACGCCGCCTCCCAAGCTCAAGGTGGTCAGGCCCCCGTCCTCCCTCTTTGGCCTTTGGCTCACACCCTGTCGGGTCCCAGGTGCACGCCCTCTGCGTGCCTTCTGTGCCAGCTCTCCGACTCCTCTGCTGGCTTCTCCGTCTTTCCCAGTCTGAGTGTCCTGTCCCCTGTGCTCCCCTGGTTGTTGTCCCCTGAGCCCCAGACAACCACCGGTCCGTTCACTGTCCCCGGTGTCCAAGCAGTTGGAATTACACAGTGTGCAGGGTTTCAGACCGGCTCCTCTGACCCAGCAGCGTGCATTACGGTTCTCCCACGTCTTTTCCCAGCTTGATATCTCATTTCTTTTCAGCACTGAATCATATTCACTTGTATGGATGTATCAGAGTTCATTGCTATCAAAATTTGAAACTATCTTAAATTTTCAAATAAGTTGCAAATATGGTACAAAGAACTATTCGAGTGTAAGTTGCTAACATCACCTGGAATGCATTCGCGTGCACTTCTGAAAATGAGGACGGCCATCAGTCGGGGAATGAGTGCGGGCGCCCCGGCCGGTCGGCCCATCTGCTCCCCTGGTCCCAGCTATTCAGCAGTTCACACTCTCTGGTCACTCCACCCCCTACCTTCACCTTTGATGAGTCATTAATTGAGAGCCCTTTGAAGCTAGGCAATATATTAATTTCTTGTTTCATTTTGCTTCCAAAACATTCCAGTGTTGACATCCCTGCCCGCCCTGGCGGTCCCACCCTCCACCCCCACCAAAGCTGTGTCTCCCACAGTGGTCAACGGGCTGGAGATGTCGGAGCAGCGGAGCTGGCTGTACCTGGAGGAGATGGTTAACTCCCTGCTCAACACGGCGCAGCAGCTGAAGGCATTGTTTGAACAGGCCAAGCAGGCCAGCTCCTACCGAGAAGCCGCCATGGCCCATGCCAAGGTCCAGGCCGATGCAGACAGGAAAGAGGTAAGGCTGGCGTGGACATACACAGGAGGAGACACACGGGAGGACACACACACATGGGAGGACACATACACGGGAGGGCATACGCAGAAGGACACATATGGGAGGACACACACACACACGGGAGGGCACGCACGGGAGGACACACACTGGAGTCTCGCCCCTCTTGGCGCCCTGGATCGGCTCCTGCCCCGGGCATGCAGTGGCTGCCTGTGCTTGCATGGGGAAATCAGAGGATCATCTACACGTGACGCTTTTCTCACAGATAAGTGACAGCTGCTATTGGTAAGGTGTTTTTGCTTTTAGTGAGACTGGCTTATTTCAAAAGGAAAACATTTTTATAGACGTAAGCCATTATTTCTGAACGCTCACCTGCTGTGGGCATTGTTCATACGTGCACGTTATCTCCATGTGTCTTAACTGTCTGAGAGTGTGTCTTAAGTTTTATTCTGTTTGGAGAAAAGTCATTTGGTGTGTCTGTGAGTGTGGGTGGCTGTCGGTTGAGACACGTCTTGCTCCTTGACCTGTCCCCTTGCTTGTAGCCGAGCTGTTCCGTTCTGCCATCTTAAAGCTCCTCTGAGCCTCTCTCTTCATCTTTGGGGAGCTGATTTGGCTACTTCACATTCTGGCTTCTGGAACGTTCTTCAGTAGGGTCACGAATCACGCTTCATCAAGAGTCACAAAGCATTGTCTAGAAACTTTTTCCTGCAGCTTCGTGTTGTTGCAACATAAACCAAAATTCACCCCTGCCCCTTTGGTTTCTTACTGTACAGTGTGAGTTCACCAGATTCCTCCCGGCTAAAAACGTCCAGGTAATGTGCGAGTCAGGCTGGGCCAGCATAATACACCAAGATAAATTACTAGAGTCAGAGTAGCTCGGAGAGAAAGCTGTGGGCATTGAGCCACTTTCATAGCTTAAGCCCAGCATAGGAGATACTGTGTGTTAGAGGGAATCGGGCACGAGAGGAAAGGACCCGGCTGTGGGCATCTGTCCTGCTTGGCACAGAGAAGGCTCCACAGATGGGAGTTTTGAAGCCTGTAGGACAGAATAGTGATGTATCATTTTTTTTAATTCAGCTTTTTCAGTTATGGTAAATGTGGACTTTGGTTTATAAACAAAAATGAAATTAATTTTCTTCTCACTGAATCTCCAATTAAGGTTTTTCATTAATTCTTAATTTAGTTTTATAGACTTGAGGAAAGAAGAGTATTTCAGGTTCTTAATTTTCTAAATCATCTCTTAATATGTGATTACTTTGTTTTCAAGGACGAAAAAAATGTTACTTTAATTTAAAATACTTTTTTTAAAAGTGTAATTCCAAACTAATAGGTACTCAGCGCTGATATTTGTAGAAAACAGAAAAACCTATGGGCAGAACAGAACAAAATGTGTAATGTCTTTACCCAAAGATAATAACTGTTAGCATCTTGCCGTCTTTTTAAAAATTTTTTAATCGAGGTAAAATTTATATACAGTGAAATGCCTAGATCTTAAGTATACTGTTCAATGAGTTTTGATGAGTGTACACATCCAGTCATAATTCAGAACATTTCCATCACTCCCCAAGCTTCTCTCATGCCCTCTTCTGGTCAGTCCCCACCCTGATAGGCACAGAAAACAATAATCAAAAAAGATGATTTCTGTTGCCATAGATTAGTTTTGACTGTTCTAGAACTTTAACAAAGTGGAATTTACAGTGTGTCCTTTTTTGTCTTATTTATGTTGCTCAACATGACATTTTTGAGTCATCGATGTTGTGTATATTAGTAGTTCATTCCTTTTTATAGTTGAGTAGTATCTCTGTGTATAAATACGCTACAGGTTTTTATCCATTGTCCTATTGATGAACATTTCATGTCTTTCTGACTTGGAGCTATTATAAGTAGAGCTTCTGTGGACATTCTTGTACAAGTCTTTCTGTGGAAATCTGTCTTCATTTCTCTTGGGTCTATACCTAGAAGTGGAATTGCTGGTCGTGGTGTAGATGTACGTTTACCTGTTTAAGAAATGGTTTCCAAAGTGGCTGCACCGTTTTGCATTCCCGCTGGCAGTGTCTGAGGGTTCCAGTTGCTCCACATTCTTGCCAACACATGATAACGTCAGTCTTTTTAACTTTTACCATACTAGTGGGTGTGTAGTGGTATCTGATACTGGTTTTAAATTTTTATTTCCCTGATGACTAATAATGTTGGACAGCTTTTTATGTGTTTATTGGTCATTTATATGTCTTCCTTTGTGAAATGCTTGTTCAAGTGTGTCAAAAGGGCATGAGGGTGGTATTTGACCTCCTCTAACTTCACAAGGGGGAAGGAGGATCAAGATCAACAGCCCAGTGCTCAGACATGCCTCCACTTTCCACCATTTTTTACCAATTGTGACACCAACCGTCCCTCCCATGATGCTCTCTACTTCTCCGCTGGGTTCGATAATTTCATTCCAGTGGCCACACACAACTCACAGACAGTGTTCACGATTATGGGTTTATTAGGGAAGTAACAGGTTGCAATTCTGTTTCAGGAACACTCGAGGGTACAGTTCTTCCATCAAGACAGCCTCTTCCCAGCTGTGCTCGCAGGCACACCTCTCCCTGGGCCTCAGTCTCTGCTCAGAGGCACTTGGCTTTCTTGCTCCATGGGCGGGACAGTTCACTATGCTGTCTCCTGGCAGTCTCTCCTTCCTTGGTGGTGGTGGTGGGCGCTTCTTTTTCCTGCTTGTGGGGGTGGCTCATTTCAAACCCGCCAGGATGGCAAAACTGACCAATCCCCTTGGTGGGCCACCATGACCCTATCACACAGTCCCATCCAGTCATTTTTGGGGAGTTAAAGACTATGGCTAGAAAACAAACAAGGCCACACAAAATAGATCTATGGCATGGCAAGTGTTTTTCCCATTCTTTAAATTGGATTATTTGTCTCTTTTATTGATTATAGAAATTCTTTTTATATGCTGGTATAATTCTTTTGTCAGATACGTATTTTTCCCAGCCCGTGCTTACTTAATCATTTTCTTATTGGTGTCTTGTGATGAGCAGAAGGTTTATGCTTTGATGAAATCTGAGTTATCAGTGCTTTGTTTATGGTTCTTCTCCCTGTGTCCTAAGAATCTTTGCCCCAGGTCATAAAGTTATTCCCCTGTTTTCTTCTGAAAGCTTTGTTGTTTTCACTTTCGTATTTAGGTGTATATGCATCACCAGTTAAATTTGGCATGTGATATGACGAATGGGTTAAGGTTCATTTTCTTCTGCTTCCAGTGCTGTTTGTGGATGTGACATTCCTTTCCTCCACTGAATTGCTTTGGGACATTTGTTGAAACCCAGTTGATGGTTTAAATATAGATCTGCTTCTGGACTTTGACCTGGGTTATTTAGAAGTGTGTTTAATTTTAAATATTTGGGGGATTTTCTAGATTTCTTGCTGTTAATGGTTTCTAGTTTAATTCTGTTGTGATTAGAGACTATACTCTATATTATCATTTCCATTGTTTTAATTTTATTAAGACATTTTATGACCCAGTGTGTGCTCTGTCTTGGTGAACAATATATGTGCACTTGAAAGGAAAGAATTTTCTCCAGTTACTGAATATAGTGTCCTGTAATGTCATTTAGGTCGAAGTGGTTGATAGCATTCATACCTTCTGTCTTTTTAGCCTAAAGAGTTTCCATTACTTTCCATATAGTGTAGGTCTGCTGCTCATGAATTCTCTCAGCCTTATCAGAAAGTGGCCCTGTTTCACCATTATTTTTGAAGGACATTTTTGGGCAACATAGAATTCTGAGTTATCACTTTTTTTCCCCCAGCACTGTAAAATGCCATTCCACTGTCTTCTGGCCTCCATAGTTTCTGATGAGATGTCAGCTATCATTTGTATTGTAGGTCTCCTATACATAATGTATGTTATCTCTCTGACTGCTTTCATGGTTTCCTCTTCATTTTTTGTTTTCAGTAGTTTAGCTATGATGTGCCTAGGTAGCTTTCTTCATATTAGCTTTCTTGGGGTTTGCTGAGATTCTTGTATCTCTAAGTTGTTTTTCAGCCAACTTGGAATAATTTCAGTCACTACTTCTTAAAATACTTTTTCTGTCCCATTTTCTCCCTATACTTCTTCCAAATACATGTGTGTTAGACAGCTTGGTATTGTCCCATAAGTCACAAGACTGGTCTCCCCCTGCCAATCTTCTTTTCTTTCTGCTTTTCGGATTGGATAATTTCTGTTTCTCAGTCTTCAGCTTCACAGATCCTTTCTTTTGCTGTCTCCAATATGCTATTAAGCTCATCTAGTGATTTTTAAAAATTTTTTAGTTATTATATTTTTTACATTTAGACTTCCTGTTTGGTTCTTGTAGCAGTCTGAGTCCAATAGAAAAAACAGTAGGTTAAACAGGGAAGTTTAATATAAAGAATTATTAACTGTGATAAAAGAGTAACTGTAAGCTATAAGGAGCCCTGTTGGCACGGTGGTTAAGAGCTCATCTGCTAACCAAAAGATCGGCAGCTCCAATCCACCAGCCACTCCTTGGAAACCTGGTGGGCCAGTTCTACTCTGTCCTATAGAGTCTCTGTGAGTTGGAATCGAATTGACAGTAACCGGTTTGGTGTTTTTGTTATAAGCTATAAGGAGACTCTATATGGCACCCTACGTCTGATGGAAGGTACCTAGGGAAGAACAAGTTTGGTAAGGGACCTCTTTCCAAGGCTGGAGTTCAGACCTTGCTAGAGAAGTGCACAAGATAGCAGAGAAATTTGCAAGTTGGAGCTGATCTGGAGCTCCTAGGCAAGCAATAGACAGCCTTTTTGAGTGAAGATCGGGGAGCAGGCCATCAGAAGCTGGTGATGGGGGCACACAGTGGGATTCAGGCCATCAGAAGATGGTGATGGGGGCACACAGTGGGATTCAGGCCATCGGACGCTGGTGATGTGGGCGCTCTGTGGGATTCTGGGTGCTGTGAGGACAGGAGGCCACATGGGAGCTTGCAGAGGCAGGCTGGGTGCTGGCATTGGTGTGGAGCCTTCAGGATGCATGCGGGCTCTGGTTTCCATGTTGAGAGGGCTGCAGAAAAGTCGCTGCCAGGCTGAGGCTGCAGGGTTGCAGAGCGACGGTGTTCTGGCCAATGGCTGAGGCAGCACGCCACCGGATGTCCTGAAGTGGCACCTCACGGTGACCTTATCAGTATATTATTTGAAAATATTTTCCTTATCCTGTGGGTTGTCTTCTCACTTTCATAATAGTGTTCTTTGAAGTACTGAAGTTTTTAGTATTAATGAAGTCCAGTTTATCTTGTTGTTGCTTATAATATCATATCTAAGAAACTGTAGCCAAATCCAAGGTCGTGAAGATTTACCCCGTGTTTTCTTCTAAGAGTTTTATAGTTTTAGCTCTTACATTTAATTCTTTGATCCATTTTGAGTGGATTTGTGTATGTGGTGTGAGTAAGGAGTCTAGTTTTGTTCTTTTGTATATGGATATCCAGTTTTCCCAGCACCATTTGTTAAAAAGACTGTCCTTTCCCCGTTGTACAGTCTGGGGGGCATGAACAATTTTAGGATTTGGATACCTTTGATTCTGAAGGGTTGTCCTGATTTACACTCCCACCAGGAGGATCTGAGATTTTGATTTCCTAAACTTTTCTCAATAACCGTATTATTCCATTTAGGTTATTATTATTATTCATATTAAAATAGGTTTTAAAAAAGTGCCTTATTTTGTTTTGTCCTAATTTCTTTAAAATGTTTGTTAGAAAGAATACTTTTAGCCTAGAAATTTGTTGTCACCAGTTTTAAAGAAGTAACTATTGAATTCTGTATCATAATATTCAGCTGTTCTTTAGCACTTGAGGATTGACACTTTAAATGTTGAAAAATGTATAAAATAAAAACTTTTATAACCTATTTGTAAATTTTTTTCTAAAACGAATGTAAAGATCATTAAGTCTTATAGGTGGATCAGGTGATCTCCGAGCCATTCTGACTCCTAAAATTCTAGAAATGTATCTTTCAGATGCCCACTGATTTCTCACTAATGTGTAATTCAGTTGAGCATGAACATGTCTTAAAACTTTTCAAAGATGGATTTACTCTTTTAGATTAGCTCAAAGGTAAGAATGCAGTTCACATGTTAAAGTCTGCTTGAATTGTTATTGCACGTCTGTGTTGCACCCTGTCCGTGGGTTGCCGAGCAGTTGACTTGCCCGTATTGGGGGTGCACAGGATTGAAGGGTGGAAAGGATGGAAGGTGAAGCTGTTCCAGTCTTTCTTTCGTCTTAAATTCGGATCTGAAAAAACTTCTAAATAAATTTATCAGAAAGAAGTGGAATATAGTTCCGATATTCTTAAAGCCTGTCTGTGCCAGCTTTAAATAGAGAAAGGGCCTGTAAGGAGAGCTGTTTTCTGTTCTGATCAAGCCGAGTCTCTGGGGGAGGCTGGCTGAAGGGAAGAAGGGGCTGGGGCCGGTGTTCACAGTGTCCTCATGCACCCAGAATGGATGTGGCCCGTCTTTTTGGCCAGTGAGGTCTTGCTTGGGTCTGCCCATTGGTCAGTTTTGTTTACTGCACTCGGAACTTCAGGGTTCTATGAAATCGTATTTATTCAGACTTCAGTAATTCAGGATTTATAGTTGCAGGGAGTTGGTTAAAGTTTGCCTGAATTTCTTTTTATTTAGGACTCATACCTCATCCACCTTCAAAGAGATTCTTGGGCATTTTATGTGTATTGTATGAAGGAAGGCCCTTCTAAGCAAGTTAATCACTTGGCCTGAGCTTGGGGAAATATTTAATGTTTATCTAAAGAGAAGAAAGTTTTCAGATAGCCATCAGGTACTTGCAAGGCTTCTCCTTACACACAGTTGCCTCTCCTTGCGTGTGTCTGGTTATAGATCACCTGAGCCACTCACCGAACAACCCCATAGATGTGGCACCTGCAGTCATCCGACAGAGTGCACAGTGGCTCTCTACTTGATTAGTAGGAAGATTTCTTTTTACAAATAGAGCATGGAGGCTGGGCTCGGTCTGGCTCTCCTGGTTAATACTAAGGAGCAGCGTTTTGATAAAATGTGCATCCGTTCCTTCTGAGAGCATTCTACTGTAGAGGCTGCCCCTCACAACTGTCAGCAGGAGGAGCGGGCCTGGGCACATGTCCAAGCACACAGATCGCGTGTCCATGCACACGATTGCCCTGGGCTGCGGAAGCTTATTTGGGTCCTCTTGAGAGGCTCTTGGGGCCTGAGCATGTTGAGCCTAATGTCAGGACAGTGTCACCTGGCAGGGCATGGAGCCCTTGCTCCACCCCACACCCCCAGGAAAACGCCCCCAAAGCAGCAGATACCAAGCGCAGGTGACCAGTGGACCCCCAGAAGATCTCGGCTTGGCCCCTGTGTGAGGGAGGGGTGCGATATAAATTACCTCATTAGCCACGAGTTACCTTAGAAGAAGCACTTTTTAAGAATTATCAACTTCATTTAAAAATACAGGCCATCTTTCACTTAGTTCCTAAATATTAATGGAGCCCGCTATGTGCCAGGAACCTTCCCAGTCACTGGACAAGTGCTGCTGGTTTTGGAATTTTTCTCCAAAAATTAAAAGGGATTTTGGATTACAAGTAGTCCCTGGGTTACAAACATCTACCTTACATATAACCCTTAGTTAGGAACCAACCCCATAAAAAAAAACATTTTTTTTCCCCCGTAAAGTCTATTATATTAAAAAATTGAGGTGCATATAATGATTCGTAATAACAAACGGGTGCTACTTTGCAACGTGCACCAAAACACTGTTATCGTTACTGTATCCTTAAAGATGTTTTAGTGTATCCTGAAGTGCAGGAAGGTGAGCCGTCTGCTACATACTAGGACAAACATTTCACCTACGTTAGATACGAACCATACCTAACTGTACCAACTTACGTACAAATTCAACTTAAAGACGGATTTAGGAATGGAACCTGTCCCTAATCCTGGATGGCCTGTATTGTAAAGGATGGCTGAGGGCGGCTGAGGGCGCCTGAGGGCCCCCAGCCCTGCTGAGCTGTGCCCACCACATGGGGGCCTCTGGGAGCGGGAGGGGGAGAGCGAAGGAAGAGGGTGAGTGGGCCTTTGTGCACCCCTCTCCTGCTGGGAGTGCCCTTTGGGACACCTGCTTTTTCCAAAGTAGGACTTGCTAGCTTGATTCCCCTCAGCCCCTCCCCAGCGGCCCCTGGAGGGCCTGTCCCCCACCGACCCCACCTCCAGCACAGACTCCAGAGCCAGATGAAGTGGCAGCAATGGCTGTGGGATTCCAAATAGTTGTTAATTTTTGGCTCTATGTTTTTAATCACTAATTTTTGTGGACTTTTTTCCACGGGAAAAAAAATACAAGTAATTTAGACACGTTTCCTCCCCCATGAAACTTTCAGGTGAAGAACGAAAAGAAAATAAAAGTGGGTTAAGGTGTACTGATCTGTTTTCCCACTGCCGCAGCTGTCCCTCAGGTCCCCTGGTCACCTGGCCGTGGGGGCGCAGCTGCTGCCTGCCTCCCCGCAGAGAGCGGAGCACAGACTCTCCTGGAAGTCATGTGATGGGGTGGGGGGGGGACTTTGTCGGGACGGGCTGGGACGGCTGTGCTATCTGCAGGCAGCGCTCGCCTGATTGTACAGGCGTCCCCAGGTTACTCACGAGATCCATTCCTAAGTCTGTCTTTAAGCCGAATTTGTAGGTAAGTTGGAACAGATATAAAAAACCATTGCCGTCAAGTTAATTCTGACTCATAGCAATCCTACAGGACAGAGTAGAACTGCCCCACAGGGTTTCCAAGAAGCGGATGGTAGATTCAAACTGCCGACCTTTTGGTTAGCAACTTGTAGCTCCTAACCACTACGCCACCAGGGTTTCCGGAACAGGTATATATGGTTTTTATTTAGCATCAGTTACTCAAATGTTTGTCTTAGCACGTAGTATATGTTTTAGCTTTCTCTGCATATAAAACACTTAAACATTTTCAAGCCGCGCAATGTTTACATGAGCATCACAAAGTAGTATGCTCATTTGTTACTATGAACCGTTGTATTTAACTCAGATTTTTAGTATACAGGATTTATGGCAGTCTGTTCTTAAATATGAGTATGAGTTCTCCAAGAGCTGGACGTTTGTAACCCAGGGACTGCCTGTAGTGGGAAACCCTGAGGTTTGACAGACCAGTGTTGTCAGTGTCTGAACCGGAAGGTCTTGTGGGGGTACCTTCCCAGGGCACAGCAGCTCCCTGAGGAGCACAGAATGGGGAGAGAAAGGCAAGGGACAGGAGAGCGAGGGGATGAGGAGGCAGACCCAATGAGAATGCCTCGTGCACCCACAGAGAACAACACTTGCTCCAAGGAGTGGAGAGGCCTCATTAAACAAAACTCTGAATCCGGCCGAGTAGAACTGGGAGGCCCGTGTCAGCAGGGACAACGTGCCCATACTTGTGACCGTCCTGTGGTTCAGACATGCAGGCGGGTGAATGGGCGCCCTTCCAGGGCCAGCAAGGGCACTGGGCACCCAGGGCCGCAGGGTCTTGAGCCAGTGCCCACGCCTGGCTTGGAGCCTCTTGCGGCTGCGTGTCTCCCAGCTTCTCGAGGCGTCCTCTGGCCCCCTAGCTTCCTTCCTGAGAGTTAAGCATCGCCTGATGCACGCATGCTCATCAGAGATGGACTTAGAGATTTTCCACACTCTGAAAAGCTTGGTGGTTGTCCAGCTGAATCCAGGGCCTCATGGCAGAGCCTTCTGGAGGGGAGCATCAGGGCATCCCGGGGACTGTGGGGGCCACTGACAGAAGACTCCCTTGTGCTCGCTCAAGGCCTGACAGCACTTGCTCCCTCCTGTCCTGTGTGTCCCTGTGTCCCCACCAGACCCACCCCAGGGTCATCAAGGCAGGACACTCTGCTCTTGGGGTGGCACTGTACCCCAGCTGGACTCTAGCACCAAGGATCACCTACTACGGGGCTGGAACACAAAAGGTGGCCTCTGACAGGCTAGAGGTCTGGCCCTTAGCATGCGCCTGGGCATCTGGAGGGACACAGGGACCCACCCTGAGACCTGCAGATACAGCTGCCTGGCGAAAGCCCTAGGGGTGAGGGCACACATGCTGAGGTCTTAGGCCCAAGGGTTGGGGTGATGGTCTTAGACCCACAACAGAAGCAGTGGGGAAGAGGCTGGGGTCTCTCGGCTTCCCCGTGGAGCGCCTTGTTCACTCAGGCCTGTACTCTGCAGTGGTTTCCAGGACGCACAGACTGACCCTCACCAGTGGGAGCGAGCCCCTGATTCCAAACATGGGCTTGCAGACCAATGGCCTCGTGTTTGCCTCCTGTCCAGAGTTTCCTCTTGTTTTGAGTGGCTTCCCCAAGGGCTTGGCGCTGAGGAAACAACCTGTCTAATGGGGTTTCCCCTGTTTTAAATTGAGACACTGCATTTCACAGAAGCTCATTTTGGCCGGTTGTTATGAGGGGAATGCGTGAGGCTTCCTTGTGCAGTGGTGGCATCTCTCTACCCCACCTTTAGGGCATCTGCCCTCATGTCGAGGAGCCAGGGTATTCAGGGTGCACAGGGGCCGGGGTATACAGGGTGCACAAGAGCTGGAGTGAACTGGAACCAGGGTATACAGGGTGCACAGGAGCCGTGGTATACAGGGTGCCAGGAGCCGTGGTATACAGGGTGCACAGGAGCCATGGTATACAGCGTGCCAGGAGCCGTGGTATAAAGGGTGCATAGGAGCCGGGGTATACAGGGTGCACAGGAGCTGGAGTGAACTGGAACCAGGGTATACAGGGTGCACAGGAGCCACAGTATACAGGGTGCACAGGAGCCACGGTATACGGGGTGCACAGGAGCCACGGTATACGGGGTGCACAGGAGCCACGGTATACGGGGTGCACAGGAGCCGTGGTATACGGGGTGCCAGGAGCCGTGGTATACGGGGTGCACAGGAGCCGTGGTATACGGGGTGCACAGGAGCCGTGGTATACGGGGTGCCAGGAGCCGTGGTATACGGGGTGCCAGGAACCGTGGTATACGGGGTGCCAGGAGCCGTGATGTATGGGGTGCACAGGAGCCATGGTGTACAGGGTGCCAGGAGCCATGGTGTACGGGGTGCCAGGAGCTGTCGTATACAGGGTGCACAGGAGCTGGAGTGAACTGGAACCAAGGGTATACAGGGTGCACAGGAGCCGTGGTATACAGTGTGCCAGGAGCCGGGGTGTGAAGGGTGCCCAGGAACCAGGGTATATAGGGTGCACAGGAGCTGGAGTGAACTGGAACCAGGGTATATAGGGTACACAGGAGCCGTGGTATATAGGGTGCACAGGAGCCAGGGTGTACAGGGTGCATAGGAGCCCAGGTGCACAGGGTGCGCAGGAGCCAGGGTGTACAAGGTGCCGGGAGCTGTGGTATACAGGGTGAAAAGGAGCCACAGTATACAGGGTGCACAGGAGCCAGGGTGTACAAGGTGCCAGGAGCTGTGGTATACAGGGTACACAGGAGCCAGGGTGTACAGGGTGCACAGGAACCAGGGTGTACAAGGTTCCAGGAGCTGTGGTATACAGGGTGAAAAGGAGCCATGGTATACAGGGTGCACAGGAGCCAGGGTGTACAGGGTGCACAGGAACCAGGGTGTACAGGGTGCCAGGAGCCGGGGTGTACAGGGGGCCAGGAGCCATGGTATACAGGGTGCTAGGAGCCATGGTGTGCAGGGTATACAGGAGCTGGAGTGACCAGGAACCAGGGTATACAGGGTGCACAGGAACCGGGGTTTACAGGGTACACAGGAGCTGGGGTATACAGAGTACACAGGAGCTGGGATATACAGGGTACACAGGAGCTGGGCTATACAGGGTGCACAGGAGCTGGGGTTCACAAGGGTGCACAGGAGCTGGGGTATACAGGGTGCACAGGAGCTGGGGTTCACAAGGGTGCACAGGAGCTGGGGTATACAGGGTGCACGGGAGCTGGGGTTTACAAGGGTGCACAGGAGCTGGGGTATACAGGGTGCACAGGACCTGGGGTGTACAGGGTGCACAGGAGCAGGTCACTGGGTTGGGGGCTCTGTGAGGCATTCCAAACCCCCTGGCGGGAAGCGGTTCTCACATGTTCTCCTGAGTCCTGGGCTGTCCTGTGGGGCAAGGGCATCAGTGGGTAGCATGGTGGGTAGTCTGGTGGGACAGGGGCTTCAGTGGAGGGCAGAGTGGGCAGTTCAGTGGGGCAATGTGTCGGTAAGGGCCCTAGGGGCGGTCCTGTGGGGAGGGAGCATGGGGGGGATGTGTGAGGGGCAGGGTCTGCAGTCCCATGGAGCAGGGGCATTCATGGGGTGGTAGGGTGGGTGGTCCCACTGGCGGGGCATTGATGGGGGGCAGGGTTGGATCTGGCCAGACAGTTCTCCTGGAGCCTAACGCTCAGATGTGAGTGAAACCTCAGGAACCTTGGCTCTCCCTGAAGACATTCTTTACGGGCTTACAGACGTTGAGTCTTTTTTTTCAAAAGAGGATTTCATCATTTAAAGTGGAGGCGGGCTGCAAACTAAACTAGCCCCTAAGACCCTGCAAACACTTACGTTGCCGAGTGAGTGAATATTGAGACGGTCAGTGTTTTAGAGCAGGAAGCATTAGTTAATATGCACTTTGTGGAGAAGGAGGCTGGAATCAGATGAGAAACCTAGAAGTGGTTTGCTCCGTTTTGCTCATCTGTGTAGAAATGGTGGCAGAATCTGGTAAAGCCGTTTCACTAACCAGGAGTGTTGGGCTTCTGGCCAGCAGCTGCCCACTGACCCTCTGACACAGGTCTCTGTCTCCAGCTTGGATCATAGGGTGTCCTTCCCCTTCCACGCAGAGTGACCTGGGGACATAGCCCTTCCTGGAGGTGCCAGCTGGCTCTCGTCTCCCCCGCTGCCCCATTCCTGGGCCCCCACTCCTGGAGCTGTTACAAGCAGGGAGGCTCACGTTTGTAAAGTCCTCTCATGAGTCACGCTCCAAGAATTAGTCAGTGACAACGGTATTTACTATTGTAGCCCCTTGGATGGCATTATGGATTGAACTGTGTCCCCCCAAAATGTGTGTCAACTTGATTCCCAATATTGTGTGGCTGTCCTTCATTTTGTGATCTGATGTGATTATCGTATGTGTTGTAAACCCTAATTTCTATGATGTTATGAGGCAAGATTAGGTTGTGTTAAAGAGGATTAGGGTGGAATGCAGCACCCTTACTCAGGTCACAGCCCTGATCCCATGTAAGGGGAGTCCCTCTGGGGTGTGGCCTACGTCACCTTTTGTCTTACAAGAGATAAAAGGAGAGAGAAGGGAACAGAGGGGAGAGGGACCTCATAGCACCAAGAAAGAAGTGCTGAGAGGGGAGTGCATCCTTTGGACCCAGAGTCCCTGCTCTGACAAGCTCCTAGACGAGGGGAAGATTGATGACAAGGACCTTCCCCCAGAATCGACAGAAAGAAAAAAGTCTTCCCTGGGAACTGGTGCTCTGAATTTGGACTTCTAGCCCATTAGACTGTGAGAGAATAAACTTCCATTTGTTAAGGCCGTCCATTGGTGGTATTCCAGTTATAGCAGCACTAGATGACTAAGACAGACAGTTAAAAAACTTCCAGTCACATAGTCTAAGGAAAAAAGTACATGAAATGCCTGGAGTCTCACATTTCAACATCATGTGGATGGTTCAGGACACTGGCTGAGCGTGCAGGATGGTGCTTATGCCACCCAGTAACTGCCCCGTTGTGCCCCTACCCATGCAGGCGGGGTCCCAGCAGGTGGGTGCGTGGCATGGGAGTCGGCGGGGCGGATCCGCTGACCAGTCTCTCCCAGTGCAGTTCTTGGAAAGAAGCTTGCATGGGTGAGGCACTGCGCTCCCCTGCCTCTTTAGTGGGGGGAGCGAGCACAGTTGGGGGCCACTGTGCAGGCGGTGGGGCATCAAGCAGAGGGTGCGTGGGCCCCATCTGCATGGCCAAGTCACTGACCACTCTGTCCTTCTTGCAGCAGTCCTGTGTCAACTGCGGCCGGGAGGCCCTGAGCGAGTGCACCGGCTGCCACAAGGTCAACTACTGCTCCACCTTCTGCCAGCGCAAGGTAGTGTCTGCACACCCCCAGCCAGGCGGCCCCTCGCTGGGTCTGCAGAAAGCACCACCCGGCTGACCACCGTGTCCCGAAGGCTCCGTCTTCCTCACTGACCCCCCCTCGCCTCTCCCCCGTGCATGGTTAGCAGCTGCTCCCCAGGGTGTGGGGTGCAGGGTGCAGGCACCCAGGTGTGCTGTGTGCCCACGTATGACATGCCTCACTGCTGTGTGCCACAGTGGCCCCCTACTGAAGCATTTGGGGGTGGGGGCTGCCCCCTTGGCGTAGCCCCACTCTGTGCGTCTCCAGGCCTCCAGCTCTCCTGGTCTCACCCAGATCCGCGAAGGCCATACGTGGTTGCTCAAGTACCTCGCTCTTCCCAGTGCTCAGCCGTTGGTTCTAAGGAAACTGAAGGGAATATTTTCTAGAGCAGCAACTGCCAGTTCATGTTGTGTAACTTTCCTGCCTTAGAGTGCTTCAGGGCAGTCGTCACCGTTATTAGTCAATAAAGGTGAATGTTGATCTGAGTTTGAATTTGTCAGCAGCTAGGATACCCTGGAAGCACCCTGTGGTGAGGTTCATATCGTGTTGCAGGGGGTGAAGAGTGCTGAGCCTGGGAGTCAGAGGAGACGGCCGAGGAGGCGAATAGACTCGTTGGCTCATCGCGGTTTCCATCCCTTGCTATCGCGCTGTTTCCACGGCAGTTGTGTCTGCAGGGATAGGAAGGTAGCTCCTAGAGCAGAGCCGCACGGCCTGTCTTCGTGCTGGGGGACGTACGGGGACGTCGTTACGTCTGCAGAAGGCTGCAGCCACATGTGCTTCTGATTTGTCCGCGTGGTAACAGCAGTCGAGCTGAAGGATGCTCACATTTTAAAAGACACCTGTGTACCTTGTTCTTTGCCATCCAGCACTGCTTTGTAGGGATGGTGCTCGGAGAGAGGGAGGTGCCCATGGGGATGCCTGGGCCCTGGAGGCACCGAGGGCCCTGTCCTCAGCCCTCTGTTTCCTTCAGGGTCCAGCCACTAGGGAGCAGACCTGAGGGGCCCCGCTCATTTCCATAGACAGTAAGATCCTTGAGGTGGCCCGATGGGCTCACCTCTACCCCCGCTGGCACTTCTCTGCTTACTGACGGGGTCATTCTGAGCAGTGAGTGCAAGGCCCACCCTCCACTCCTGTGTCTCTCTGATGCTTTCCATCATTAGAGGAAGGGGACCCACTGGGTGGATGTACCAGTGAACAGATGTGCCCATTCATCTCTCAGCAGAGCCCCCCACGGCCAGGGGTGCCCCTCTCAGGGGCCCTCACAGCACTGTTCCAATCTCTACAGAAACCCACTTGGGCAGGCGTTATGCAGGGGCAGGAAGGACCCACCTCGGGTAGTTCGGGTCGTCCCACAGCATCTGCGGGTGCCCAGAGGGTGCTGTTAGGAGGCAGCAACGAGGAGAGGAAACGGCCCGCACACACTGTAGCGCGCCCTAGACACCTGACCCTGTCCAGGGCCCCCGAGGGGGATGGGGAGGTCAGCAGCGCCCCGAGGCTCACAGCTTGAGACTTGGTTCCTTGTCCTGCCCCACTAAGTGCTTCTGGGGGAGCAAGCTTAGCTTCCCTGGGTCTCGTGTAAGCTCTCGCCCAGCTCCCCGAGTCCTGGAGGTCCAAGAAAGAACTGGAAGTCCGTTTCACCTGGGATTTCACTAGCAAGCTTTAGCGCTGAGGAGAAGGGCACCCACGTTGTTCGGCTGCATGCGAGATGCTTTTGCCTGTGCCCCACGGGGGAAGCTACAAAGCACGGGTGCCGCTAGGGAGGCAGAAAGGGCTTGTACTGCAGTCCAGAGCTGAGAAGGGAGTGTTGGCTTGTAAACCTTCCGTGAATTTGAAAATCACATGAAAGATTCATGGGCTTCTCTTTCTTATGTTTTTTTTTTTATAATTTTTATTGTGCTTTAAATGAAAGTTTACAAATCAAGTCAGTCTCTCACATAAAAACTTAAATATACACCTTGCTACATACTCCCAATTACTCTCCCCTAACGAGACAGCCCGCTCTCTCCCTCCACTCTCTTTTCACTTTCTTATTTTTTAAATAACTTATTTTACTTTGTTGTTAAGAATATGCACAACAAAAACATACCCCAGCTCAAGTTTCTACATGTATGTTTCTTTGACATTGATTACGTTGTTCGAGTTGTACAACCATTCTCACCCTTCTTTTTCCAAAATGTTCCTCCCTCATTAACGTAAACTCACTGTCCCCTAAGTTTCCTATATGACCTTTCAAATTGCTGTTGTCACCTTGATCCCATATAAATAGACCTTAAAAAAGTGTGATGCTCAAGGCAGACAGTACTAAGATATTGTTTGGTTTTAAAAAGATTTCAGGGGATATATTTGGTTTAATGTTTAAAGATTATTATTTCTTTTTTTATTATTGTGTTCTAGGTAAAAATTTACAGCACAAATTAGTATCTCATTGAAAAATCTATACACAAATTGTTTTGTGACATTGGTTGCAATCCCTGCATTGTGTCAGCACTCTCCACCTTTCCCTTTTCACCCTGGGTTCCCTGTGTCCATTCCTCCAGTTTTCCTGTCCCTTCCTGTGCTCTCATCTTTGCTTTTGGGCAGGTGTTACCCATTAGGTCTCCTGTACTTGGCTGGACTAAGAAGCACATTCCTCATACGTGTTATTGTTTGTTATATAGGCCTGTCTAATCTTTGGCTAAAAGGTAGACTTCAGCAGTGGCTTCAGTTCTGAGTTAGCAGGGTATCCAGGGGCCAGAGTTTTGGGTGTCCCTCCAGTAAATCTGGTCTTTTTTTGTGAATTTGAATTTTGTTCCACATTTCTCTCCCGCTCTGCTAGGAACCCTTTATTGTGGTTCCTGTCAGAGTAGTTGGTGGTAGCCGGGCACCATCTGTTTCTTCTGGGCTCAGGCTGGTGGAGGCTGTGGTTCATGTGGGCCCATTAGCCCTTTGGACTGATATTTTCATTGCATCTTTGGTTGCTCCTAATGTGGTGGGACCAAGAGATGTATTTCAGATGGCTGGTCACAGCTTTTAAGAGCTAGCAAGCAGCTATCTAAGATACATCAATTGGTCTCAACCCACCTGGATCAAAGGAGAAGGAAGAACACAAAAGACACAAGGAAAATATGAGTCCAAGAGAAAGAAAGGGCCACATAAACTGAGGCTCTATCAGCCTGAGACCAGAAGAACTAGATGGTGCCCGGCTACCACCAATGACTGTCCGGACAGGGAACACAACAGAGAATCCCTGATGAAGCAGGAGAAAAGTGGGATGCAGACCTCAAATTCTAGTAAAAAGACCAGACTTAATGGTTTGACTGAGACTGAGGGACCCCAGAAGTCATGGCCCCTGGACTCTCTGTTAGCCCAAAACTTAAACCATTCTCAAAGCCAACTCTTCAAAGATTAGACTGGACTATAAGACATAAAATGATACTGGTGAGGCGTGTGCTTCTTAGCTCAAGTAGACACATGAGACTATGTGGGCAGCTCCTGTCCAGAGGCGAGATGAGAAGGCAGAAGGGGGACAGGAGCTGGTTGAATGGACACGGGAAATACAGGGTGGAGAGGAGTGTGCTGTCATGTTGTATAGAGAGCAACTAGGGTCACATAACAATGTGTGTATAAGTTTTTGTATGAGAAATTGATTTGAATTGTAAACTTAAAGCACAATTTAAAGAAAGGAAATAAATAAAAAACACCAAAAAAAAAAAAAAAAGACCCCGGATGCTACTCATCAAAGTAGGATGTAGAACATTTTCTTTATGAACTATATTATGCTGATTGACCTAGATGTCCCCCGAGACTATGGTTCCCAGCCCTCAGCCCCGGCAACTTAGTCCCTCAAGTTGGAAGTGTTTAGGAAGCTTCTATGTCTTTGCCTTGGTCAAGTTACTCATATATCTACTCACATGACGGCTCTTATTTATCTAGGATATATTCCTAGGGGCGGGATTGCTGGATTTTGTGGTATTTCTATTTCTAGCTTTTTAAGGAGGTGCCGTATGGTTTTCCATAGTTGTTGTACCATTTTACATTCCCACCAGAAGTACAGAAGAGTTCCAGTCTCCCCACAACCTCTTGAACATATGTTATTTTGTTTTTGTTTTTTTTGATTCTTGTCAGTAATTTCGGGGTGACATGATATCTCATTATAGTTTTTATTTGCATTTCTCTGATGGCTAATGATTGCAGTCATTTCCTCATGTGTCTGCTAGCTGCCTGAATGTCTTCTTTGAAGTGTCTGTTCATATCCTTTGCCCATTTCTTAATTGGATCATTTGTCTTTTTGTTATTGAGATGTTGAAGTATTCTTTAGATTTTAGAGATTAGACTCTTGTTGGATATGTTGTAGCCAAAATTTTTTCCCAGTCTGTAGGTTCTCTTTTTGCTCTTTTGGTGAAGTCTCTTGATGTTTAACTCAGGACCTCCCAGTTATCTAGTTTATCTTCTGGCATTTGTGCATTCTTAGTTACTGTTTGTATTGAATTTATGCCATGTATTAGGGCATTTTTTTTTTTTTAATTAGGGCGCCTAGTGTTGTCCCTAATTTTTCTTCTATGATTTTATCATTTTAGGTTGTATATTTAGGTCTTTGATCCACTTCGAGTTCGTTTTTGTGTATGGTGTGAGGTAACGGGTCCTATTTCATTGGTTTACAGGTGGACATCCAGTTTTGCCAGCACCATTTGTTGAAAAGACTGTCTTTTCTCCATTTAATGGCCTTTGGTCCTTTGTCAAAGATCAACTGACCATAGGTGGATGGATTTACACCTGAGGTCTCGATGAGGGCTTATTTCTTGATGGAATAGTTTTTAGCCAGATAACATTTTGTCTGGATGCCAGTTCAGTATTGGGACTTCAGTTCACAAACTGGACAGGGTCAGACTTTCGGGTGTAACCTTGTTGACAGAGATTCCATTTCTTAACATTGGTCATGCGAAGTCAAATATGACTTCCTTAATGATTTTATGTGCTACTGAAAAGACTTGGAAAATTAGTTAATATTGCTTTTTTTTTTTTGAAGATTGGACAAGGGCTGTGAGTTGGTTTTTGGTTTTAACTTGCACAAAGTTTATTTTCTCTCCAAATTCTGTATGAGGGATGTGTGTGTATATGTATTTTATGTCTTTATTGAGGTATAATTTGCATACCATAAAATTAATCCTTTTTTTTTTTTTTAATTAAAATCTGTTTTGTCTGATATTACTATAGCCACTCCAGCTCCCTTCTGGTTAATGTTTCATCTTCTCCCATCCTTTTACTTCCAATCTATTTCTGTCTATGACTCTCAAGTGAGTCCCTTAGAGGCAGCATAGAGTTGGGTCTCGCTTATTTTGATGATAGTGTTTAATCCATTTACATTTAATGTAATTGTCCATGTGGTTGGATTTACATTTCCCATTTGCTTTTTCTTTTTTATGTGTCATGTGTTTCTGTTCCTCTATTCTTCCTTTACTGACTTTTTTTAAAATTTTTATTGTGCTTTAAGTGAAAATTTACAAATCAAGTCAGTCTCTCAAACAAAAACCCATATACACCTTTCTACACACTCCCAATTACTCTCCCTGTAATGAGACAGCCCGTTCCCTCCCTCCACTCTCTCTTTTCGTGTCCATTTTGCCAGCTTCTAACCCCCTCTACCCTCTCGCCTCCCCTCAGGGAGGAGATGCCAACATAGTCTCAAGCGTCCACCTGATCCAAGAAGCTCACTCCTCGCCAGCATCCCTCTCCAACCCATTGTCCAGTCCACTCTCTGTCTGAAGAGTTGGCTTCAGAAATGGTTCCTGTCCTGGGCCAACAGAAGGTCTGGGGGCCATGACCACCAGGATCCTTCTAGTCTCAGGCCATTAAATCTGGTCTTATGAGAATTTGGGGTCTGCATCCCACTGCTCTCCTGCTCCCTCAGAGGTTCTCTGTTGTGTTCCCTGTCAGGGCAGTCATCGGTTGTAGCCAGGCACCATCTAGTTCTTCTGGTCTCAGGCTGATGTAGTCTCTGGTTTATGTGGCCCTTTCTGTCTCTTGGGCTCATAATTACCTTGTGTTTACTGACTTCTGTAAAATCTAATGTTGGATTTTTTTGCTGTATTCTTTGAGTTACTTTCTTAGTGGCTGCTCTAGGGATTACAGTATGAATCTTAACTTACCATGATCTCAGTGGGAGGATGCGGAGGGCTTCCCCAGGCAGTGGAAGCTATGGGGGAGATTTTTGGAGGTATATTGCATGGATTGAGGATATATATTGCTGGCAAACAGACACTATGTAGACCAAAACTTAAACACTCACTGGGATGTTTTCCTTCCATGTAACAAGACATCCTGTTCTCAGACAAGCTGCCTTCCAATTCCAGTGCCTCACCCTGCCACGCTCGACCTCTGACCTCCAACCTCCGACCTAAGCACCAGCCTCCCTGGGCCCTTCCTCAGAAATGCATTTGTGTGTCTGCTCTCCAGCTCATTTTATTTTTTCCTTCAACCATAAATCATTCTTTTTCCAAATACATTCGTTGTTAGGTGCCATCAAGTCGGTTCTGAGTCATAGTGACCCTGTGTACAACCGAATGAAATGCTGCCCAGTCCTGCACCATCCTCACAATTGTTGCTATGCGTGAGCCCGTTGTTGCAGCCACTGTGACCATCCGTTTTGTCAAGGGTCTTCCTCTTTTTTGCTGACCCTCTACCTTACCAAGCATGATGTCCTTCTCCTGGGACTGGTCTCTACTGATAACATGTCCAAAGTACATGAGACGAAGTTTTGTCATCCTTGCTTCCAAGGACCATTCTGGTTGTACTTCTTCTAAGACACACTTGTTTGTTCTTCTATATTCAGTATTCTTCACCAACACCATAATTCAAAGGCATCAGTCTTTGGTCTTCCTTATTCATTGTCAAGCGTTCGCATGCATGTGAGACTATTGAAAACATCATGGCGTGGGTCAGACACAGCAGATTTGTCCAGTGCAATGCAGCATTTGATTTGTTGACTGCTGCTGCCACGGATGTTGATTTTGGACCCAAGTAAAATGAAATCCTTGACAACATCAGTCTTTTCTCCACTTATCATGATGTTTCTTATTGGTCCAGTTGTGAGGATTTTTGTTTTCTTTATGTCGAGGTGTAATCCATACTGAAGGCTGTGGTCTTTGACTTTCATCAGTAAGTGCTTCAAGCCCTCTTCACTTTCAGCAAGTGAGGTTGTGTCATCTGCATAACACAGGTTGTAAATGAGTCTTCCTCCAATCCTGATGCCCCGTTCTTCCTCATATAGTCCAGCTTCTCGGATTTGCTAAGCATACAGGTTGAAAGTAAGGTAAAAGGATACAACCCTGACACATACCTTTCCTGACTTTAAACCACTCAGTATCCCCTTGTTCTGTTCCAAAGGCTGCCTCTAGGTCTATGTAAAGGTTCCACATGAGCACAATTAAGTGTTCTGAAATTCCCGTTCTTCACAACGTTATCCATAATTTGTTACGATCCACACAGTCGAATGCCTTTGCATAGTCAGTAAAACACATCTTTCTGGTTTTCTCTGCTTTCAGCCAAGATCTGACATCAGCAATGATGTCCCTCGTTCCACGTTCTCTTCTGAATCCAGCTTGAATTTGTGTTCCCTGTTATAATATATTGCTGCTACCAGTTTTAATTATCTTCAGCAAAATTTTACTTGTGTGTGATATTAATGATATCGCTTGATAATTTTGGCATTCTGTTCGATAGTCTTTCTTTGTAATGGGCACAAATATGGATCTCTTCCAGTTGGTTGGCTAGGCGCCTATCTTTGTCAAATTTGTAACTATTCAAAAATATATAAGATAGAAAGTTAAAGTCCTCGCATTCCCACCCGTTAGAGATAGCAGATAAAATTCGGTGTTTGTTCTTCCAGCCTCTTACTTTGAAAAGATAATAATCATTAAAAATTTTTAATTACAAGTGACTTGATATACACACCAAAGTGTATGAAAGGCATGGAGCCTAATAATCAGTGAGCTTCCACCCCCAGCCAGCACCCGCATCCCCAGCCAGCACCCATCTGAAGGTGGCCAGCCTCTCCAGGACCAGTGCCTGGTGCCCCTCCTTCCTGGGCGGAGCCGCCAGCAGCTGGGAAAGTCCTCGCCACACCCTTGGATCCCTCAGTCTCGGTACACAGATGGCACTGCAGGTCCCATTCCTGGTCCCGCAGTACATTTCCCAGCTCTGGCACAGCTGTCCTACTTGTGGCCCCGTTTCCAAGAAGATTCGGGGAGCCTGCTTGCTCTCTTCTGTGGGGCTGGGTCTCCCCGTGGGATGTCGGTACACACAGACATGCCGGGACAGGCGAGGAAGCCCCTCACTGCTCCCCAGCCTATAAGCCCTTGTCAGCATCTTGCCTCCTGGTTCTGTTTCCACTGCCTTGGGTGAGGCTGGAGTGCTTTAAAGTGAGCCCCACCCTGCTGTGCAGCCGTGAGTCCTGGTATGCTGCAGTCGCTCACTTTTGGGTTGTGTGCTCTGTGTCTGTGGTACACGGCACCAGGCCGCGTCTGTATCTCAGGCATCGTCACTACTAGCTTTTCCTGAGTTTAGCCATTTTCCTTCCATTTTTCCAGAGAAAAATACAGATTTCCAGTTCTGGCTTTTCAGATAAGTTCAAGGTGGAAAAGGTTTTTGTTCCCTTTTTATTCATAACTTGAGATTTTAAAGTCAGCGCCGAGGGTTTACCTTTGCTTAAAGGACTCAGCAGAGAACCTTCTCCGTTGCTCACGGTTGAGAGGACACGCTTCCCTCCTCTGGCCCTGCTGAGCAGGTGCTCCCAAGCGTGCTTCCCCCCACCACACCCACATCTTTGCCCATTTCCAGCCCCAGAGCAGAGCGGCCCCCATGGGTGCTGGGAGAGGTGGTGTGTAGGGCTGACCGGGACTCAGAACAGGAGGCGGCCTGAGCCCGGTGCGCTTGCTCTCTGTGAGCCTGTGGTATGCAGGTTGTTGATGCAGGTCTTACCTACGGAGATTATGTGTCAGCTGGTTTCCAAACGAGAGTTTTATTCTTTGAGTATAATTGATGAGTTCAGTTTTTCTTTTTCACTTCCTATTATGAAGAAAGGTGTGCCTGCTGAGTGAGATTCGGGGAACATAGGGCGGTTTGAGGAAGGCAGCTGCTGGGATTCTGTCCAGGAGCAAAGCTTTGTGGTTTGGGGTGTGTGTTTGAGCAGGTTCTCCAGATGCCCCGTGGCACACAGCACGGTGCCTGTTCTCACTTCCAGGTAGGCCTGCGGTCTCCACCAGGTCCAGCTTCCTGGAGATAGGTCGAACCCCAGGCGAGGCCCTGCCCCGTCCGTGAACAGACCTGTAGTGTCCTGACCCCTGTAGACCCTGGGTGGCGCCATCCTGCCCTGCACCTTGGAGCCACAGCCAGGACTCCTGGGTGGTGCTAGGGCGGCTCTGGCTTTGGTTTGTTTCTTACAAGCAACTCTGTGGGCAACAACGTTGTACGTAAATAGTTGTCTGCGTCTTGTGAATTCCCTGAACTGAAAGAGCTGGATCGAAGGTGTGAATGAACTTAGGGGTCTCTGCGTTCTTAACCTCCCTGCTAAGCTGTTGGCTTTTGACTGGATTCCTGAAACTAGAGTGCTGGATTGGAGCAGAGACCGTGGGGTCCGCGGTCCAGGTGCTGGGAAAACTGCTTTATGAGTCTCCCCACGTGCCCCGCCACAGCTGTAGGGGTTTAGGCGAGGGAGGAGGAGGAGTCTGTGGGTGAGGGGTCTCCACCCCTGTGGACGCCCCTTGTGGACTCCCCCACCTGCTCCCCTGTGGACTCCCTCCCCTGTGGGCCCCCCTCCCCTGTGGGCCCCGCTGCCCAATCCCCTGTGGACCACCACCCCCTCCTCTGTGGACCCCCCTGTGAACCCCCTGCTCCCTCCCCTGTGGGCCCCCCCGGATCTTCTGCCCCCTCTCCAGTGAGATCCCCCTCCCACGTGGGCCCCCTCCCCTGTCGACCCCCTGCGCCCTCCCCCATGGGACTCCCCCTCCCCTGTGGACCCCTGCTCCCTCCCCTGTGGACCCCTTCTCCCTCCCCTGTGAACCCTGCCTCCTCCCCTGTGAACCCCCCACCACCTCCCCTGTGGGCCCCTCCCCGCCCCCTCCCCATGGGACCCCTACTCCCTCCCCTGTGAACCCCTCGCCCCCTCCCCTGTGGACCCCTGCCCCCTCCCTTATGGGCCCCTCTCCCCCTCCCCAATGAGTGTTTCCCTAATAGTGAGTGTCCTTTTCAGGACTGGAAAGACCACCAGCATGTGTGTGGCCAGTCGGCAGCAGTCACCGTCCAGGCAGATGAGGTCCATGTCGCTGAGAGCGTCATTGAGAAAGTCACCGTGTGAGGGACCCCGGACATGAGAGACTCCCCGACATGAGGGACCCCGACACTGAGGAGACGTCTGGAGTGGTTGCTGTAGGAAGCTTGCCAACCAAGTTATCAACAGACATTGAGTGGACCCTGTGCCTACTCGTGAGTCCTTCCCGGACCTGGAGGACATTTGGTCATCGTTGGGCAGACGGGGACAGTGAAAGGACGCTGAGGGGACAGCAGTGGGTGCTGAGGGGACAGCGAGAGGACCCTGAGGGGACAGCGAGAGGACCCTGAGGGGACAGCGAGAGGACGCTGAGGGGACAGCGGTGGGGGCGCTGAGGGGGTGGTATGGCCCGTCCTCCTCACGGTGCTCTTTTCTCCCGGGTCTACACATATGCCTGTCCGTCAATAAATCTGAGGCCGCCCTGCCCCACCGGACGGTCTGCTTATCCTCAGTACAGCCGGGGTCGTGGGGGGCAGTTCTGTTTGTCCTCACTGTGCTGAGGATGCTGCCAAGTGGGCTGCCTGCCAGCACAACACCGTGTCCCTGTCAGCTGCTCCTGTCATGTGAGCCCTGGGAGCTGTGTGACTGCCCCAGAGCACTCGGTGTCTGCATTTGCCCCCACCGGGGCTGGCAGGAGACACAGACCGCACCTGAGAACTCTGGGCAGTCTGGACGAGGCCAAACTCCAATGACCGGTAGTTCTGTCTGTGTCCCTGGCCCAGTGGGCCCTCCCAGCTGAGTCAGGATTACAGGGCCCTACTCACAGCTGATTGGGAAACTTCCCATGGGCAGAGACAGACTCGCTGGACATGCAGAGAGCTCTACGCATGGGCAGCCTGTGCCTGGCATCCGCATGGCAGGGTCCACGTTGTCACTGGCCTCTCTTGGTGGTAGATGCCAGCTGGCCAGGCCAACAAGTGAGACCTCAGGGCACCCAGGATCAGGGGAAGGATCAGCTTTCAAGGGAGGGAGTGTCTTCAGGAGCCGTGTGGGCAGCTTACTCAGGACCACACATGTGTCCTGGGCAATTCCAGAGGTCACTGTTTGCATGACGGAGCTGGTCATGCCATGGATCAGGTGATGCTCAGGACGTGCTGGTCTCAGGGTGGCAGCACCCTGAGACACCAAAGCACTCACATCCCATGTCCATGTCTCAAAAGGTCTTCTGGCCACGTGGCTTTGGAGGACCCACCAAGGTGCCAGCGTCTGCCTGCTTGTGGCGATGAGGGCAGTGCTCGGCCCTGCCTGGCTCCGTGTCCTCCTGGTCTGCTGAGCATCTCAGAGGGTGTCAGTTCAGGATGAGCACATTTGGAGGGGGAGGGGCCTCAGCTCCCACCAGAGCCCAAGGAAACTGCAGGCTGGGGCACCGGCTCAGTGTGGGGAGAGAGCCACGCTTCTCTGGGGTTGACCAGAGCCTCCTGGGCCTGCCACCTGTCCCCCCCAGAACACAGAGCCCCCAGCAGCTTCTGGCTGGAGGTAGGGTTGGGCTGACCACCATAGGCTCTCAGTAGGTGGAACAAGCCTTGGAGGACAGGGATGGAGAAAATGGGTGTAGCTCGTGGAACTGACAGCGTGGGTTTGGCCCAAGGGCTTCCCCTGCTGGGTCTGGAACTCCTAGGGGGGCTCGGCCATGTGTTCTGGGCCCCTTTGAACAGTAGGGCTCCCCTCTGAGAGGCCAGAGCCCCATACCCAGTGCCCGCTGCTGCTGTGGGCACCCTGCAAGCTGAGAAGGCATCTGCCCTGTGCAACAGTTCCCATGTGGCAGGAAGGCAGGCTGACTTTGGGCACCACTCAGCCCCTCACAAGGGTGGGCTTCTCCCTGGAGGGGATGAGGGAGGTCAGGGAGGCTTCTCAGAGGAGGTAGTGGCACCTGAGTGCCTGTGAGCAGAATGAGCTGAGCACTTTGAGGTGGGAAAGGCGGTGCAGTTCTGGCCTCTCCGTGGAATATTTTAAAGTCGTGCCTGATGACCTCACAGCCCATAATTTCTCAACATTCAGAAGAAAACCTAACACCTTGCAACAGCTGTCCTTACAGCAGGAAAGCCCTCAAGCAGAAGTGGGGACCAAGGCCCCATCTCCTGACGGAGGGCGGAGGTGATATCCAAGCCTCTCCCTCTTAGGGTTGGGCCACCAGCCCAGCCCCAGCCTCTGGTCCTGCAGCTTCCTCCCTCCTCTGCAAGTGGGCCGGGTGGGCACTGGGCGTGAGTTAGCTGAGCAGGCCAGACTCCAGGGCGTCTGCTCCCTGGAAGGGGCGCCCTTGGGTGGCCCACAACTAGTGCCCCTGACCCTCCTCTCCCTGGGGTTTGGGCACAGCTGGCTGGGAGCTGGCAGGAAGCTGTGTCCTGACCACCAGCAGCTGACAATGGTGGGGCAAGGTGGTTTATGGATTCTGCAGGGCTGGGCCAGGTCCTGATTCCCCAATCAAGGGACCAGGCATTGACTCCAGGTGGAGCAGGCAGTGACTTTCCCATTTGGGAACGGGCAGCCCCAGGAGATACCACCCCACAAAGACTGGGCTCCTCGCTGTGGGACGTGTTCTCCACCCTTGCTCCCATGGCATGGGGGTGCTGAGTGCATCAACTGAGGAGCACAGCTGTAGCCGGAGCCATGGCTTCCCAGGGTGGAACCTGGCCGGCAAGGTGGGGAGGACGCGGAGGCCACCAGGAAAGGCCAGTGAGACCTCCTGGGGAGCAGGGGCCCCCTCCCTCCAGGGCAGGGGCAGCTCTGGTTTCAGGGCTTCTTGGCTGAGCTGGCCCTCCGTGGGACCCCTCACAGCCTCACGGGCAGCCCCCCATCGCCATGAGCAGAGTCCAGCTTGGGCGCCCTCACCCCCTCAGGAGCTCGCTTTGGGCTTCCTTGGAGGGACGAAGGGATTAAGGGGCTGAATGGGGTTAGCAAGGAGCCTGTGCCAGAAGCCCCTCCTCCCCCTCCCTCCAGCTGGGACAGGGCAGACCCTCGCCCTCTTCCCCACCCCCAGGAGTCTTGAAGATGAGTTAGGAAGAATTCTGTTTAATTCTGTACAAAACTGCACCCTCCACATGAGGGTGTCTTTCCGCTCCCGGAGACAGGGCTGGGGTGGGGGGGCCGTGGGGGTCTGCTCAGCAGCAGGTGCTCAGGGCCCTGCGGAAGACGTTCCGGAACTCGGCGTTGAAGACGGTGTAGATGATGGGGTTGAGGGCGCTGTTGACGTAGCCCAGCCAGGTGACCGCGCTGACCAGCCGGGCAGGTACCGCGCAGGCGGGACACAGCGCCCGCGTGATGTGCACCACGAAGAAAGGCGTCCAGCACACCAGGAAGGCCCCTGGGGGCGCCGTCAGCGTGAGCAGATCCTACCAGGGACCCCAGCCCCCGAGCCTCCCCCTCCCCTTCTTCTGCCCGCCGTCTGGGGACGGGTACCCACCGACCACCACGGGCAGGACCCTCATGGCCTTGCGTTCTCGGCCGGTGATCTTGGCGCGCCGCCTTCTGCGGGCCTGCGGCGGGGGCGGGGCCGGGGGCGGGTCGGGCGGCGGGCCGGGGGCGCTGCAGGAATCCTGGGGGCCGGGGGCCTGGCCCGGGGCGCGACTGGGCCGGCGGGCGTGCAGCTTGGCGCGACGCGCCTCTTCCCAGCGCCGCAGGCCCCGGAACGTGGCCCAGTAGAGCAGCAGCATGAGCGGGCAGGGCAGGAAGAAGGAGCACACGGACGAGTAGACGACGTAGTCGCGGTCCTCCAGGCGACACTCGGCCGGGTCGCGGCCGCGCACGTCGTTGAGGCCGCACAGCACGGGCGCCGCCACTGCAGCCGACAGCAACCACGTGGCGCCAATGAGCAGCAGCTGTCGGCGGCCCCGGCTCTGGCTGTTGTAGCTCAGTGGGACGGCCACCGCCACGAACCTGTTGGGGGTGTGGTGAGGGGGGGAGGGAAGGGAGCAGGGGCGAGTGGGGCGGGGGAGGGGGGCGTACCCACCTGTCTACGCTGATGGCGCAGAGATTGAAGATGGAGGCGGTGCACAACATGACATCCATGGCCATGAGCGCGTCGCAGAGGCCGGGGCTCAGCCGCCACACGCCGCCCTGGACCTGGGCCGCAGGCCGCGAGGGAGAGCCCAGCGACAACAGACAAGACCCGCTGACGATTCGACAGCCATGGCTCCCCCGGGGCCTCACAGCCCCCAAAGTGGCAGTCTTTCTTTACTCCACTTTGGGGGGTGGGTACTGAGTATCAGAGGAAAAGGGGAGCCAAACCACCAACGGCCCCTCCCTGGACATCATACCAGACGTGCACCCCCACCCTTGCATGGATGTCTCTCTCTTTGTGGCTAGAAAGTCAGAAGGCCCGAGGGAACCCTGGGAGAAGCAGAGGAGGAGGTGTGCCTCTCTAGGACACTCTGAGCTCTGCTGATCCAGAGCTCAGGGTGCAGAAGGGACACCTGGGTGGGGGCCAGGGAGCCCCAGCCCAGGAAGGTGGGGACCCTGGTCACCCCTGGAGCCCGAGGCCGGTCACCCTAGTTTCCTTCCCTGAGTGTTTCTAAGTGTCAGACTCTGGCTAACTCAGCTGTGGTTTTGGGAGTCTGGACAAGCTCCTTCACTTCTGTTTCCTTATCTGTAAAATGAGGTGACAACAGAATCAACCTCATAAAATGTCCTGAGGATAATGAGTTAAAGAATGCAAAGAGCTGGGCACAGGGCCAGGCCTGGGATCACGAGTTGGGGGCCTATCCCCCCCAAGGACAAAGGAACAGTCATCTCCCCTTCTAAATCCCCTCTCCATGATTTGGGACGATTAGGAGCTTAAGTCATTATGGTGACGTCTGTATGTGGCTGGGGGAGGGCAGGTCGTGTGTGTCCTTGCTCTGCTGGCCTCTGCCCCAGCCCTGGCCTGGAATGGTGGTGTCCACCTGAGAAAACCCAGCTCCCCTCCCCCCACAGCCAGAACGGCATGACCCCAGACCAGCCTTAATCTGCTTTTCTCTCCCAAACTCAGCAGAGGGAGGCTAGCACCACGGTGGACCCATGCACAGGCCAGACCTGTCTGGGGGTGAAGACTCCTGAGCCCCAGGGTTCCCAGCGGGGGCCCTGACCTATCCTATCTCACCCCTCCCCTCTGTTCTGATGCCCTGCCCAGACCTCCATTCCCTCTGCTACAGATACCATGAATCCTCCATGCTGTGGGCTGAGTCCTTCTGTGGTGTGTGCTTATGTGTGCATGTTCGTGGATGGGCCTGACTGTGCCGAGGTGCAGTGATGTGTGTGTGTGTGTGCACCCCCGCGTCTGTGCTGAGGGAAAGCCAGAGCCCCGGGGCTAAGCCTGCATCTGCCTGTCCCCCAGCTGGCTCCCTTGGACAGCTGAACCCAGCTGGGGTTGAGGGGGGAGCTGGACTGACAAAGTCGCCTGGCTGGAAGGACTGAGGGTCCCTGGCTGGAAGGACTGAGGCTTTTCTTGGGTAGCAGACGCTGAGAGAGAGAGGGAGCGGAGAAGAGGGACAGAAGAGGGAGGTGGGGACCAATAGCCAAGCGGCTGGGGGACCGTGAAGTGGGAGCGCAGGGTCTTTGCTGCCGCCCCAACCCAAGGTCCCTGAGAAGCCAAGAACTTCTCTCCCGCCCTCAGTGCGCAGATGGAAGTGGCGTAGACCGGCCCCGGTTGAGGGCCCGGTGGCGGGCGCGGGCTCACCTCGGAGTAGACAAAGAGCGGCAGAACCAGCAGAGCGAGTAGGAGGTCGGCGGCCGCCAGGCTCACGATGAAGTAGTTGGTGGGTGTCTGCAGGGCGCGCTCGGCCGCCACGCTCACGCACACGAGTGAGTTCCCCGCGAACACTGCACCGATGAGCAGCACGCCCCCCACCAGCGCTGCTGCGCCTGACCCCGCCAGCCCTGCCGTCGACCCCGGGGATCCCGCGTCCGGCTCGCGCCCCGCCAGCAGCCCTGCCGCGTCCGCCGCGCTGCCGTTCTCCATGGCGCGCGGACCCCATGCGCCCCTCCGGGCGCTCAGCACCTCGGACAGCGCCGTCCTGGGCGGACCCACAGGAGCCCCGGCCCTTCGCGGATGCCGGCCCTCGAGAGCCCCGCCCCGTGATAAAGCCCCGCCCCGGTCTCGCCAGACCCCTCCAGGACGCCCCACCCCGACCTCTCCTGGGCCCCGCCCAAGACGTCTGGCCCCTGGTTAAGCTCCGCCCCGCCTGTGTCCACCCCTCCCCAGGTCTGCAGCACCGCGGCGGCTCCTAGGCCCCACTACTTGCCCATCTTGGACTTTTGGGATCAGGGAAACCAGCGCGGGGACGAAGATTCAAAGACATGCAAATGATTCAAACTGACGCGCGGGGGGGGGTGGGCCGCCTTGCCCCGGGACACGCAGGGTGGTGGGACGCGCGGAAGTGAGGACTTGACGCCTAGACGGATGCCCCAAAAAAAGCCCGCTGCCGTCGAGTCGATTCCGACTAATAGACTGGATAGACTCATAGACTCATAGACCGGGTGCAAGGGCCCCTTTATCTACCTGGGCGGGGCGTCCCTCCCTGGACCGCACCGCCCCCCTACCCCTGCCGACCAGGCGCCCAGAGACTACGCTGCCCCGACGGCTCCGTCCACACGCAGGGAGCCCCCGGTGCCCCGAGGGCTGCCTGCCACCTCCCTCAACCCTGCCTGGCCTCGACGGTGCGGCCTAGGACAACACGCCCAGCCTCGCGCTGGTGCGGCCACAGCGCCCCAGGCTCCCCTTTCGCCCACCTGACAACCAGCCAGTCCCCACCTCCGCGATGACCCCAACCCACCCCGTCGGGGCCGCGATGACCTGGCCCCCACCCGCAGCAGTTCCTTGTCTTCGGTCCCCGCGACAACTAACCCTCAGCCACTCTCCCCCTGCTGCCGCTGCCCGACCTGCTGCGAGGCGTTACCCAGTCTAGGTCACTGCCCGGCCCTCGATCCTCCAGGGCAGGCAGCCGAATGGTCACCCCAGCTGGCTCCGTAAGCCGATTCAAACACCTGCTCCGCCTCCTCCTGGCCTGCGACCTTGAACAAGTGTAGCACCCCTCTGACCCTTGGCCCTCGCGCACGTGAGATGTGAGATGTTGCTTACCTGAGCGTATGAAAGTACTCCCAGAGTACTTTCAGTAATACACAGAAGTACCGTTAGCAACTGCCGTGGGCCTCCATTCGATTTAGAGGCGCAGTTTACCGGAGCCTCACCTCCTTCACAGAGAAGAGAGACGCCCCAAACCAGAATACTCTCAGCCTCCATCCACCAAAACACGAACTGGCTGGCACCCGCCTGCCCTCCCTGTTTCACTCTGGGGCACTCGGGGGATTGTCCATCCCTCCCTCCTAAGGCTAAGCTGGGTCACCCTGGGTGGTCAGCTGCCAATGAGTGATTGTCAGACCAAAAGCGAGGGACTGCACTACAGAGTGGACAGGGACCTATATTATAGAGCGGACAGGGGTGTGTATATAGAGTGGACGGGTGTGTACTATAGAGTGACCAGGGGTGTGTACTATACAGTGGACAGGGGTTTGCACTTTAGAGTGGACAGGGGTTTGCTTGATTCATGTAACACCTAGAGTTGGCAAGAGAAATTTGTATAGGACAGAGAGGAGTCATGGAAGGTCATGAAAGAAGAAGGGCACTAAAAATGTATTAGAACAAGGATTTTCATTACTGGCTTAATACAATCCCATGACCTCACAGAGACATTTTCTCTACTCCTGGCTCTAAAGCGTCCTCAATGTGAAACATCTGGCCACATCACCCTGCAGGACCTTCATTTTCGTTTTCCAGCACCCCCACCCTGGAAGGGCAAGAAACTCAAGATGGCCTGGAGCAACTGGTTGTTGTCCGAAATCAAAGATGTTGATTTTGAAGATATCAGAGGACATAGAAGCCAGCTGAACAGATGCTCTTGGGACAGTGAGTTTTAAAGAGAAAGCAAGGACTCTGCAAAAAGACACAGATGCCATAATGATGCTCACAAGGGGCAAAAACACATGAGGTCTGTGTGAGATACAGGTCTAGACAGGCACCTGTGTCTTGTTGCATTCATTACGAAACCCCTTTAGTGCACATCAGTAAGGAGGCCGGCATTCTTTTCTTTGGAAGCCTCAAGTAAGAGAATTCACAATACAAGTTACTGGGGCAAAGCCTGGGCAGTCTTGGATTGGATGCCAAGTGGTGATCTGCTTGGAGCTCCATCTTGGACCCGAATGTCTGCCACCACTGTTGTTGTGTTTTTAGGCACCCTTGAGTCAGTTCTAACTCATAGTGACCTTATGTACAACAGAATGAAACACTGCCTGGTCCTGCACCGTGCTCACAATTGTTGTTATGCTTGAGTCCATTGTTGCAGTCACCGTGTCAATCCATGTCGTTGAGGGTCTTCCTCTTTTCCGCTGACCCCGTACTCTGCCAAGCATGATGTCCTTCTCCAGGGACTCATCCCTCCTGACAACATGTCCAAAGTACGTAAGACTCAGTCTCGCCATCCTTGCTTCTAAGGAGCATTCTGGTTGTACTTCTTCCAAGACAGATGTGTTCGTTCTTTCAGCAGTCCATGGTATATTCAATATTCTTCACCAACACCACAATTCAAAGGCGTCAACTCTTCTTCTGTCTTCCTTATTCACTGTCCAGCTTTTGCATGGATATGATGCGATTGAAAATACCCTGGCTTGGGTCAGGCTCACCTTAGTGACAGCCTTGCTTTTCAACACTTTAAAGAGGTCCTTTGCAGCAGATTTTCCAATGCAATGAGTCTTTTGATTTCTTGACTGCTGCTTCCATGGGTGTTGATTGTGGATCCAAGTAAAATGAAATCCTTAACAATTTCAGTCTTTTCTCCATTTATCATGATGTTGCTCGTTGGTCCAGTTGTGAGGATTTTTGTTTCCTTTATGTTGAGGTGTAATTCATACTGAAGGCTGTGGTCTTTGATCTTCATCAGTAAGTGCTTCAAGTCCTCTTCACTTTCAGCAAGCAAGGTTGTGTCATCTGCATAACGCAGGTTGTTAATGAGTCTTCCTCCAATCCTGATGCCCCGTTCTTCTTCATATAGTCCAGCTTCTCGGATTATTTGCTCAACATATAGATTGAATAGATATGGTAAAAGGATACAACCCTGACACACACCTTTCCTGACTTTAAACCATGCAGCATCCCCTTGTTCTGTCCAAACAACCGCCTCTTGATCTGTGCACAGGTTCCTCATGAGCAAGCTTAAGTGTTCTAGAATTCCCATTCTTTGCAATGTTATCCCTAATTCGTTATGATCCACACAGTCGAATGCCTTTGCACAGTCAATAAAACACAGGTAAACACCCCTCTGGTATTCTTTGCTGACATCAGCAGTAATAGCCCTGGTTCCATGTCCTCTTCTGAATCCAGCCTGAATGTCTTGTCGTTCCCTGTCTATATACTGCTGCAGCCACTTTTGAATGATCTTCAGCAAAATTTTGCTTCTGCGTGATATTAATGATATTGTTCAATAATTTCAGCATTTGGTTTGATCATCTTTCTTGAGAATAGGCATAAATACGGGTCTCTTCCAGTTGGTTGGCCAGGTAGCTGTCTTCCAAATTTCCACATGTCTGTCAGTTTGTCATATGCTGGGGGCTTGCACATTGCTGTGATGCTGGAAGCTAAGCCACCAGTATTCAAACACCAACAAAGTCGCCCATGGCAGACAGGTTTCAGCTGCATTTCCACACTAAGACAGACTAGGAGGAAGAATCCAGCATTCTACTTCTGAAAAGAATTGGCCAGTGAAAACCTTATGAATAGCAGTGGAACATTGTCTGATATAGTGCCGGAAGATGAGCCCCCCAGGTTGGAAGACACTCAAAAGATGGCTGGGGAAGAGCTGCCTCCTCAAAGTAGAGTTGACCTTAATGATGTGGATGGAGTCAAGCTTTCGGGAGCTTCATTTGCTGATGTGGCACGACTCAAAGTGAGAAGAAACAGCTGCAAACAAGCATTAATAATGGGAACATGGAATGTACCAAGTATGAATCTAGGGAAACTGGAAATCATCAAAAATGAAGTGGAACACATAAACACTGATATTAGTAAGCTGAAATGAACTGGTATTTGGCCGTTTTGAATCAGATAGTCATATGGTTTACTACGCCAAGAATGACAACTTAAAGAAGAATGGTGTTGGATTCATCATCAAAAAAAAAAAAATTTTTTTTTCAGGGTTTATCCTGCAGTACAATGCTGTCAGTGACAGAACAATATCCATACACCTACGAGGAAAACCAGTTAATATGACTATTATTCAAATTTATGCACCAACCACTAAGGCCAAAAATGAAGAAAATGAAGATTTTTACCAGCTTCCGCAGTCTGAAATTAATCAAACATGCAATAAAGATGCATTGATAATTACTGGCAATTGGAATGCAAAAGTTGGAAACAAAGAAGAAGGATCAGTAGTTGGAAAATAAAGGCCTTGGTGATAGAAACAATGTCAGTGATCACGTGATAGAATTTTGTACGACCAACGACTTCTTCATTGCAAATACCTTCTTTCACCAACATAAACGGCAACTATACACATGGACCTTGCCAGATGGAACACACAGGAATCAAATCAACTACATCTGTGGAAAGAGACGGTGGAAAAGCTCAATATCATCAGCTTCCACCATGAAGAGATTGAAAAGGCAAACCAGACGGGGAAAGGAAATGCACAATATAACTCTGGCAAAGGATGTAGATCAAGAATACGTAAAGAGCTCTGGCAAATAAAGAACAAAAAGACAGAAAATGCAATTTTAACAAAAGCAAAGGTCTTGAACAGGTACTGTAGAAATAAGATGTCCAAAGAGCTAATAAGCGTACGAGAAAGTGCTGAATGTTATTAGCCATTAGGGAAATGAAAACAAAAACCACCACGAGCCACTACAGGCTATAATGGGAGAAAAAGTGTTATCAGATTTATGATTTGCAAATCTCCCAGTCTGTAGCTTTTCTTTTCATTCTCCTAACTGTATTTCTCAATGAAAAAGTTTTACATTTTGAGGATGTCCAAATTATGTTTTTTTTTTTTTCCTCTTTAATGGATTGAAGTTTTGGTGTCTTAGCTAAAAACTCTTTGAGTCACAAAGATTATCTTTTCTTCCAAAAGTTTTTGTGGTTTTAGGTCTATGAACTAATTTGAATTAAATTTTTAATAAAGTGTGATGTATGGGTTGAGGTTCATTTGTTGACTTGTGGCTATCCAGTTGTTTCAGCACCATTCCTTGAAAACAATATCCTTTCTCCATTGGATTACCTTTGAATCTCTCAAAATCAATTGTTTGAAAACAGATAGTGGTCATGGTTGCAAAGCATCATGAATGCAATTAATGTCACTGAATTATGCACGTAAAAAAGGTTTAAATGGCAATTTTTTTCTATTTTTATTGTGCTTTAAGTGAAAGTTTACAAGTAAAGCCAGTCTCTCATACAAAAATTTATATACACCTTGCTATATACTCCTAATTGCTCTCCCCCTAATGAGGCAGCACACTCCTTCTCTCTGCTCTCTTTTCGTGTCCATTCAGCCAGCTTCTGGCCCCCTCTGCTCTCTCATCTCCCCTCCAGATAGGAGATGCCAACATAGTGTCATGTATCTACTTGACCCAAGAAGCTCATTCTTCACCAGGATCATTTTCTATCCCATAGTCCAGTCCAAACCCTGTCTGAATAGTTGGCTTTGGGAACAGATCCTGTCTTGGGCTAACAGAAGGTCTGGGGACCATGACCTCTGGGATCCTTCTAGCCTCAGTCAGACCATTAAGTCTGGTCTTTTTACAAGAATTTGGGATCTACATCCCACTGCTCTCCTGCTCCCTCAGGGGTTCTCCGTTGTGTTCCCTGTCAGGGCAGTCATTGGTTATAGTGGGCACCATCTAGTTCTTCTGGTCTCAGGATGATGTAGTCGCTGGTTCATTTGGCCGTTTCTGTCTCTGGGGCTCATGATTACCTGTGACTTTGGTGTTCTTCAGTCTCCTTTGCTCCAGGTGGATTGAGACCAATTGATGCATTTTAGATGGCAGCTTGCTAGTGTTTAAGACTCCAGACGCCACTCTACAAAGTGGGATGCAGAATATTTTCTTAATAGATTTTATTATGCCAATTGACTTAGATGTCCCCTGAGACCATGGTCCCCAATCCCCACCCCTGCTATGCTGGCCTTTGAAGCCTTCAGTTTATTCAGGAAACTTCTTTGCTTTTGGTTTAGTCCAGCTGGGCTGACATTGCCTGTATAGTGTGTTGTCTTTCCCGTCACCTAAATTAGTTCTTATCTACTATCTAATTAGTGAATACCCCTCTCCCTCCCTCCCTCCCTGCCCCTTCTTGTAACCATCAAAGAATATATTCTTCTCTGTTTAAACTATTTCTCGAGTTCTTATAATAGTGGTCTTATACAATATCTGTCCTTTTGCAACTGACAAATTTCACTCAGCATAATGCCTTCCAGATTCCTCCATGTTATGAAATGTTTCACAGATTCATCACTGTTCTTTATCAATGCGTAGTATTCCGTTGTGTGAATATACCACAATTTATTTATCCGTTCATCCATTGATGGGCACCTTGGTTGTTTGCATCTTTTTGCTATTGTGAACAGTGCTGCAATGAACATGGGTGTGCATATATCTGTTCACGTAAACGCTCTTATTTCTCTAGGATATCTTCCAAGGAGTGGGATTGCTGGATCGTATGGTAGCTCTATTTCTAGCTTTTTAAGGAAGCGCCAAATCTATTTCCACAGTGGTTGTACCATTTTACATTCCCACCAGCAGTGTATAAGTGTTCCAATCTCTCCGCAGCCTCTCCAACATTTATTACTTTGTGTTTTTTGGATTAATGCCAGCCTTGTTGGAGTGAGATGAAATCTCATCGTAGTTTTGATTTCAATTTCTCTAATGGCTAATGATCATGAGCATTTCCTCATGTATCTGTTAGCTGCCTGACTGTCTTCTTTAATGAAGTGCCTGTTCATATCTTTTGCTCATTTTTTAATTAGGTTATTTGTCTTTTTGTAGTTGAGCTTTTGCAGTGTCATATAGGTTTTACAGGTCAGGCGCTGATCGGAAATGTCATAGCTAAAAACTTTTTCCCAGCCTGTAGGTGGTCTTTTTACTCTTTTGGTGAAGTCTTCGGATGAGCATAGGTGTTTGATTTTTAGGAGCTCCCAGTTATGTAATTTTTCTTCTGCATTGTTAGTAATGTTTTGTGTACTGTTTATGCCATGTATTAGGGTTATTTTTTCTTCAATGATCTTTATCGTTTTAGATTTTATATTTAGGTCTTTGATCCATTATGAGCTCATTTTTGTGCATGGAGTGAGGTATGGATCTTGTTTCATTTTTTTGCAGGTAGATATCCAGTTATGCCGGCACCATTTGTTAAAGACTGTCTTTTCCCCATTTAACTCTTTTGGGGCCTTTGTCAAATATCAACTGCTCATATGTGGATGGATTTCTGTCTGGATTCTCAATTCCGTTCCATTGGTCCATGTGT
Source organism: Loxodonta africana (assembly GCF_030014295.1). Classification (NCBI taxonomy): domain Eukaryota; kingdom Metazoa; phylum Chordata; class Mammalia; order Proboscidea; family Elephantidae; genus Loxodonta; species Loxodonta africana. The sequence continues at coordinate 650,231 of NC_087348.1, read as the reverse complement.
CTGTTGTTGTACCAGTACCAGGCTGTTTTGACTACTGTGGCAGTATAATAGGTTCTAAAATCAGGTAGAGTAAGGCCTCCTACTTTGTTCTTCTTTTTCAGTAATGCTTTACTTATCGGGGGCCTCTTTCCCTTCCATATGAAGTTGGCGATTTGTTTCTCAATCTCATTAAAGAATGTAGTTGGAATTTGGATCAGAATTGCATTAAATCTGTAGATTGCTTTTGGTAGAATAGGCATTTTTATAATGTTAAGTCTTCCTATTCACGAGCAAGGTATGTTTTTCCACTAATGTAGGTCTCTTTTGGTTTCTTGCAGAAGTGTTTTGTAGTTTTCTTTGTATAAGTCTTTTACTTCTCTGGTAAAATTTATTCCTAAGTATTTTATCTTCTTGGGGGCTCCTGTAAATGGTATAAAAACCCAGTAAATGGTATAAATTTGGTGATTTCCTCTTCGATGTTCTTTTTGTTGGTGTGGAGGAATCCAACGATTTTTGTATGTTTATCTTGTGTCCTGATACTCTGCTGAACTCTTCTATTAGTTTCAGTAGTTTCCTTGAGGATTCCTTAGGGTTTTCTGTGTATAAGATCATGTCATCTGCAAATAGAGATACTTTTACTTCTTCCTTGCAAATCTAGATGCCCTTTATTTCTTTATCTAGCCTAATTGCACTGGCTAGGACCTCCAACACAATGTTGAATAAGAGCGGTGATAAAGGGCATCCTTGTCTGTTTCCTGATCTCAATGGGAATGTTTTCAGACTCTCTCCATTTAGGATGATGTTGGTTATTGGCTTTGTATAAATGCCCTTTATTATGCTGAAGAATTTTCTTTCTATTCCTATTTTGCTGAGAGTTTTTATCACGAATGGGTTTTGGTCTTTGTCAAATGCCTTTTCTGCCTCAATTGATAAAATCGTGTGATTCTTGTTTTTTGTTTTATTTATACGATGGATTACTTAAATTGTTTTTCTAATGTTGAACCATCCCTGCATACCTAGTATGAATCCCACTCAGTCGTGGTGAATTATTTTTTTGATATGTTGTTTGGAATCCTATTGGCTAGAATTTTGTTGATGGTTTTTACATCTAAGTTCATGAGGGATATAGGTCTGTAATTTTCTTTTTTTTTGGTGTCTTTATCTGTTTTTGGTATCAGGGATATGCTGGTTTCATAGAGTGAGTTTGGGAGTGTTCAATCCTTTTCTATGCTCTGAAATACCTTTAGTAGTGGTGGTGTTAACTCTTCTCTGAAAGTTTGGTAGAACTCTGCAGTGAAGCCATCCGGACCAGGGCTTTTTTTTGTTGGGAGTTTTTTTTTTTTTTTTTTTTATTAACTTTAATTAAGCTTCAAGTGAACGTTTACAAATCCAATCAGTCTGTCACATATGAGTTTACATACATCTTACTCCGTACTCCCACTTGCTCTTCCCCTATTGAGTCAGCCCTTTCAGTCTCTCCTTTCGTGACAATTTTGCCAGCTTCCCTCTCTCTCTATCCTCTCATCCCCCCTCCAGACAAGAGTTGCCAACACACTCTCAAGTGTACACCTGATATAATTAGCTCACTCTTTATCAGCATCTCTCTCCCACCCGCTGACCAGTCCCTTTCATGTCTGATGAGTTGTCTTCGGGGATGGTTCCTGTCCTGTGCTGACAGAAGGTCTGGGGAGCATGGCCGCCGGGATTCCTGTTGGGAGTTTTTTGATTACCTTTTCAAACTCTTCTATTGTTATGGGTCTATTTAGTTGTTCTACCTCTGTTTGTGTTAGTTTAGGTAGGTAGTGTGTTTCTAGGAATTCATCCATTTCTTCTAGGTTTTCAAATTTGTTAGAGTACAATTTTTCATAGTAATCTGATATGATTCTTTAAATTTCAGTTCAGTCTGTTGTAATATCGCCTATCTCATTTCTTATTCAGACTATTTGCTTCCTCTCCTGTTTTTCTTTTGTCAGTTTGTCCAGTGGTTTGTAAATTTTGTTCGTTTTTTCAAAGAACCAACTTTTGATCTTGTTAAATTATTTTCCTGTTTTCTATTTCATTTAGTTCTGCTCTAATTTTTATTATTTGCTTTTTTCTAGTGCCTGAGGGTTTCTTTTGTTGCTCTCTTTCTACTTGTTCAAGTTGTAGGGATAATTCTTAGATTTTGGCCCTTTCTTCTTTTTGGATGTGTGCATTTATTGATATAAATTGACCTCTGAGCACTGCTTTCACTGTGTCCCAAAGGTTCTGATAGGAAGTGTTTTCATTCTCATTGGATTCTATGAATTTCTTTATTCCATCCTTAATGTTTTCTATAATCCAGTCTTTTTTGAGCAGGGTATTGTTCAGTTTCCAAGTGTTTGATTTCTTTTCCCTGCTTTTTCTGTTATTGATTTCTACTTTTATGGCCTTTTGGCCAGGGAAGATGTTTTGTAATATTTCAAGGTTTTGGATTCTGCTAAGGCTTGCTTTATGACCTAATATGTGGTCTATTCTAAAGAATGTTCCATGTGCACTAGAAAAGAAAGTATACTTGGCTGCTGTTGGGTGAAGTGTTTTATATATGTCTACGAGGTCAAGTTTGTTGCTTGTGGCGTTTAGATCTTCTGTGTCTTTATTGAGCTTCTTTCTGGATGTCCTGTCCTTCACCGAAAGTGGTGTGTTGAAGTCTCCTACTATTACTGTGGAGCTGTCTATCTCACTTTTCAATGCCAATAGAGTTTGTTTTATGTATCCTGCAGCCTGGTCATTGGGTGCATAAATATTTAATATGGTTATATCTTCTTGGTGTATTGTCCCTTTAATCATTATATAGTGTCCTTCCTTATCCTTTCTGATGGATTTAACTTTAAAGTCTATTTTGTCAGAAATTAACATTGCCACTCCTGCTCTTTTTTTGGTTGTTGTTTGCTTGGTATATTGTTTTCCATCCTTTGAGTTTTAGTTTGTTTGTGTCTCTAAGTCTAAGGTGTGTCTCTTGTTGGCAGCATATAGACAGATCATGTTTTTTTTTTAATCCATTCTGCCACTCTGTCTCTTTATTGGTACATTTAGTCCTATTACATTCAGTGTAATTATGGATAGGTATGAATTTAGCGCTGTCATTTTGATGTCTTTTTTTGTGTGTTGTGGACAGTTTCCTTTTCCCACTTATTTTTTGTGCTGAGTAGATAATCTTTATATATTGTCTTTTCCTCATATTCGTTGTTGTTGATTTTGTTTCTGCTGAGTCTCTATTTTTTCTTTTATTTTGATGTGAAGGATAGTTTGTCTCCTTTGTGGTTACCTTATTATTTACCCCTGTTTTTCTAAATTTAAACCTAACTTTTATTTCTTTGTATCGCCTTGTCTTCCTCTCCATACGGAAGATCTATTACTACATTTCTTAGTCCCTCTTTATTGTTTTAAAGTTGTCTTCTTTTACATGATAACATCATTGTTTCCCTGTTTGAAGCGTTTTTTTATCTTGGTTTATTTTTGAGATTTCCCTGTCTGGGTTGATATCTGATTTCTCTGCCCGGTGTTCTAGTCTTGGGTTGATACCTGATATTGATTTTTCTAACCAAAGAACTCCCCTTTAGTATTTCTTGTAGTTTTGGTTTGGTTTTTACAAATTTCCTAAAGTTCTGTTTTCCTGGAAATATCCTAATTTCACCTTCATATTTGAGAGACAGTTTTGCTGGATATATGATTCTCGGCTGGGAATTTTTTTCCTTCAAAACTATATAAGCCATCCCATTGCCTTCTTACCTGCATAGTTTCTACCAAGTAGCCCGAGCTTATTCTTATTGACTCTCCTTTGTAGGTGACTTTTCATTTATCCCTAGCTGCTCTTAAAATTCTCTCTTTATCTTTGGTTTTGGCAAATTTAATGATAATATGTCTTGGTGACTTTTAACATCTACCTTATGTGGAGTTCGATGAGCATCTTGGATAGATATCCTCTTATCTTTCATAATATCAGGGAAGGTTTCTGCTAACAAATCTTGAACAATTCTCTCTGTATTTTCTGTTATCCCTCCCTGTTCTGGTACTCCAATCACTCGTAGGTTATTTCTCTTGATAGAGTCCCACATGATTCGTAAGTTTTCTTTATGTTTAAAAATTGCTTTGTCTGATTTTCTTCAAATATATTAGTGCCAAGTGCTTTCTCTTCAAGTTCACAAATTCTGCCTTCCAATTGCTCAATTTTGCTGCTCTGACTTTCTATTGAGTTGTCTAATCCTGTAATTTTATTGTTAATCTTCTGAATTTCTGATTGCTGTCTGTCTATGGATTTTTCCAGCTTATTAAAATTTTCATTATGTTCCTGAATAACCTTTTTAATTTCTTCAACTGCTTTATCTGTGTGTTACTTGGCTTGTTCTGCGTATTGCCTCATTTCCTTCCTGATGTCTTGAAGGGTTCTGTATATTAAACTTTTGTATCCTGCCTTCAGTAATTCCAGAAAGGCACTTTAATCTAGAAGATTCCTTGATTCCGTGTTTTGAGAGCCTGTTGAGGTGATCATGGCCTGTTTCTTTATGTGACTTGATATTGACTGTTGTCTCCAAGCCATCTATAAGTTATTGTATTAGTTTATTTTATGTTTGCTTACTGTGTCATAGCTTCTTGCTTTGTTTTGTTTTGATATGCCCAGATGGGTTGCTTAAGTGAGCTAGCTTGATTATTTTTGCCTTTGGAGCTTTGACATTCTGTCCCCAGATGGCTAGAGCTGTTATCAGGTGTATCAGTCTGGGATTCTATTCACCTTTCTTGTATGAATTCAGCTCAGGTGTCCAGGTAACTGATCATCAAGTGTGTGGTACAGGCTCTGTCCTACAGTCTTAGAGGGGCAGGGGTGGTGGGTGTAGGTACTGATATCTGGTTGCAGCAGGGGGTCATGCTCTGAACAAGGCAGGGGGTGTAGAATTGTACCCCAAGTGTCTCTGAGGAAAGTGTGTCCCTGTTCCCTAGAGTGTACAGGTGGGTGGGTTCTGCAGACAGACCACAGGCACCCTAAGTTTTTGGTTCTAAGGACTGGGAGGTACCACTTATCCTTGGACCCCTGTCTTGGGTAGCTGAGTGACCCAAGTGGAGCCACCAGTCCTTAGGCCCCTCAGGTGGATAGCTGAGGACCCTGTTTAACAGGCAAAGCAATGTCAAATATCAAACACCCACTTCTCCACCACACAGCTGAAAATCTGTAGTCTGCCAACAAGGGCCTATTCTCCTGAAATAGGCCCACACAGGTCCATGCAGTGGGAAAAGGTATTCAAAGTCCACGGACCATTTATGTCTGGACAAGAGCCCCTTCTGTCCTGAGCTCCCCAGGTTAGTGGAGCTGGAAAATTATCTTTTCCTCCAATTGCAAAATTATTCCTCCTCCAAGGCTGGGAGGATGGCTCCAGGTGCTCAGCAGGGCCTATCTCAGGCCCAGGGAAATCAACAGCCACTGAAGCCAGCTAGGGGTTTGGGGGTGTGTGGTAAAATATATGCAAGTACTTAGCTTTTCCTGAGAGCGCCGTTATTCTCTGGTTCCAGAGGTGTGAGTAGGTTGTGTGGCTGGCTGCTTCTTCCTGAGGAAACTGCACCTGAACGCTAGTACCAGCCCACCACTGCTGCTCCCGGGAATAGTACCTGAGGCATCCCAGTGATTCAGATCCATTAATTCCTCTCCATTTCTGAACCTCCTCTCTCTCCCCCTGCTGCTCAGTCTGTTTTCTAACTTTCCCTTTGATGTTCAGTGCTCCTAGGTTGTCATAAATATAATTGTTTCACTTGTTTTTTCAGGTCTTTGTTGTAATGGGGTTAGCAGGATGTTGTTGTTGTTGTTAGGTGCCGTCGAGTCAGTTCTGACTCATAGCGACCCTATGCACAACAGAAGGAAACACTGCCCTATCCTGCTCCATCCTCACAACCGTTGTTATGCTTGAGCCCATCATTGCAGCTACTGTGTTGATCCACCTCATTGAGGGTATTCCTCTTTTCTCCTGACCCTGTACTCCGCCAAGCATGATTTCCTTCTCCAGGGACTCATCCCTCCTGACAACATGTCCAAAGTATGTAAGACAGAGTCTCACCATCCTTGCTTCTAAGGAGTATTCTGGTTGTACTTCTTCTAAGACAGATTTGTTTGTTCTTTTGGCACTCCATGGTATATTCAATATTCTTCACCAACACCACAATTCAAAGGCGTCAACTCTTCTTCTGTCTTCCTTATTCACTGTCCAGCTTTCACATGCCTGTGATGTGATTGAAAATACCATGGCTTGGGTCAGGCACACCTTAGTCTTCAAGGTAACATCTTTGCTCTCCAACACTTTGAAGAGGTCCTTTGCAGCAGATTTGCCCAATGCAATACGTCTTTTGATTTCTTGACCGCTACTTCCACGGCTGTTGATTGTGGATCCAAGTAAAATGAAATCCTTGACAACTTCAATCTTTTGTCCATTTATCATGATGTTGCTTATTGGTCCAGTTGTGAGGATTTTTGTTTGCTTTATGTTGAGGTGCAATTCATACTGAAGGCTGTGGTCTTTGATCTTCATTAGTAAGTGCTTCAAGTCCTCTTCACTTTCAGCAAGCAAGGTTGTGTCATCTGCATAACGCAGGCTGTTAACGAGTCTTCCTCCAATCCTGATGCCCGATTATTCTTCATATAGTCCAGCTTCTCGTATTATTTGTTCAGCATACAGATTGATTATGTATGGTGAAAGGACACAACCCTGACGCACGCCTTTCCTGACTTTAAACCAGTCAGTATCGCTTTGTTCTGTCTGAACAACTGCCTCTTGATCCATGTAAAAGTTCCTCATGAGCACAATTAAGTGTTCTGGAATTCTCATTCTTCACAATGTTATCCATAGTTTGTTATGATCCACCCAGTCGAATGCCTTTGTTAGTCAATAAAACACAGGTAAACATCCTTCTGGTATTCTCTGCTTTCAGCCAGGATCCATCTGACATCAGCAATGATATCCCTGGTTCCATGTCCTCTTCTGAAACTGGCCTGAATTTCTGGCAGTTCCCTGTCGATAAGCTGCTGCAGCCGTTTTTGAATGATCTTCAGCAGAATTTTGCTTGCGTGTGATATTAATGATATTGTTCTATAATCTCACGTGTCTGTCAGTTTGTCGTAATGTGGGGGGTTGTGTGTTGCTGTGATTCTGGAAGCTATGCCACTGGTATTCAGATATCAGCAGGGTCACCCATGGAGGACAGGTTTCAGCTGAGCTTCCAGACTAAGACAGACTAGGAAGAAGGACCCGGAAGTCTACTTCTGAAAAGCATTAGCCAGTGAAAACCTTATGAACAGCAGCAGAACATTGTCTGATAAAGTGGCTGGAAGATGAGCCCCCCAGGTTGGAAGGCACTCAAAAGATGACTGGGGAAGAGCTGCCTCCTCGAAGTAGAGTCGACCTTAATGACGTGAATGGAGTAAAGCTTTTGGGACCTTCATTTGCTAATGTGGCGTGACTCAAAATGAGAAGAAACAGCTGCAAACATCCATTAATGATCGGAACCTGGCATGTGGGAACTATGAATCTAGGAAAACTGGAAATTGTCAAAAATGAAATGGAATGCATAAACATCGATATCCTAGGCATTAGTGAGCTGAAACGGACTGGTATTGGCCATTTTGAATCGGACAATCATATAGTCTACTATGCTGGGAATGACAACTCGAAGAGGAATGGTGTTTCATTCATCGTCAAAAAGAACATTTCAAGATCTATCCTGAAGTACAACGCTGTCAGTGATAGGATAATATCCATATGCCTACAAGGAAGACCAGTTAATATGACTATTATTCAAATTTACGCACCAACCACTAGGGCCAAAGATGAAGAAATAGAAGATGTTTATCAGCTGCTTCAGTCTGAAATTGATCAGACATGCAATCAAGATGCATTGATAATTACTGGTGATTGGAATGCAAAAGTTGGAAACAGAGAAGAAGGATCAGTAGTTGGAAAATATGGCCTTGGTGATAGAAACAATGCCAGAGATCGAATGATAGAATTTTGCAAGACCAATGACTTCTTCATCGCAAATACCTTCTTTCACCAACATAAACAGCGACTATACACATGGACCTCGCCGGATGAAACACGCAGAAATCAAATTGACTACATCTGTGGAAAGAGACGGTGGAAAAGCTCAATATCATCAGTCAGAACAAGGCCAGGGGCCAACTGTGGAACAGACCATCAATTGCTCATATGGAAGTTCAAGGTGAAACTGAAGAAAATCGGAGCAAGTCCACAAGAGCCAAAATACGACCTTGAGTATATCCCACCTGAATTTAGAGACCATCTGAAGAATAGATTTGACGCACTGAACACTAGTGACCGAAGACCGGATGAGTTGTGGAATGACATCAAGGACATCATACATCAAGAAAGCAAGAAGTCACTGAAAAGACAGGAAAGAAAGAAAAGACCAAGATGGATGTCACAGGAGACTCTGAAACTTGCTCTTGACCGTCGAGCAGCTAAAGCAAAAGGAAGAATTGATGAAGTAAAAGAACTGAACAGAAGATTTCAAAGGGCCTGTCGAGAAGACAAAATAAAGTATTATAATCACATGTGCAAAGAGCTGGAGATGGAAAACCAAAAGGGAAGAACACGCTCGGCGTTTCTCAAGCTGAAAGAGCTGAAGAAAAAATTCAAGCCTTGAGTTGCAATACTGAAGGATTCCATGGGGAAAATATTAAACGACGCAGGAAGCATCAAAAGAAGATGGAAGAAATACACAGTGTCATTATACTAAAAAGAATTAGCCGATGTTCAACCATTTCAAGAGGTGGCATAAGATCAGGAACCGATGGTACTGAAGGAAGAAGTCCAAGCTGCTCTGAAGGCATTGGTGAAAAACAAGGCTCCAGGAATTGATGGAATATCAATTGAGATGTTTCAACAAACAGATGCAGCGCTGGAGGTGCTCACTCGTCTATGCCAAGAAATATGGAAGACAGCTTCCTGGCCAACTGACTGGAAGAGATCCATATTTATGCCTATTCCCAACAAAGGTTAGCAGGAAGCTTCTGGCTATTCTGCCATCTTGGCGCCGCCTCCAATGGCAAATGTTTTGATGATTTTTTTTTTTACCACAATAGAAAAGAAAGTTATTATGCCAAAAAAAATTATAATTTCATCCTATTAAGGTCAGAGAAATGCTCTGCATGGTCTCATTTGTTTTAAATTTGTCAAAGTTTATTTTATGACCCAGCAGGTTGTCTATCTTGGTAAATGTCCCAAGTTCACTTGAAAAGAATGTGTATTCAGCTTCTTTTGGCTGGAGGGTTCTGTAATGTCAGCGAGATGACATGGCCTTGTTAAGATCGTCGATAGCCTTGCTCATTTCCTGTCTGTGCTATTGATTACTGAGGAAGAAGTGTTGACTTCTCTAGCTCTACGTGTGGATTTCCAGTTCTCCTTTCAGCTCTATCAGTTGTTGCTTTTCGTACTTGAAGAGATGTTGGAAGGCGATGTTTTAGTTTGCTGGGCTGCCGTAACAAAATACCACAAATGAGTGGCTTTAAAGAACAGAAATTTATTTTCTCACAGTTCAGAAGGCAAAAAGTCCAAGTTAGGGTCTCCCCTGTGCCAATTCTTTCTGTGGCCTTGGAGAGCGGAACCATTTCCTGCTTCTCTCCTAATTCCTGGCGGCTGCTGGCACCTGTGGTGTCCTTTGGTGCTTGTAGATACATTGTCTCCATCATCACGTAGGGTCTGTCTTCCCTGTGTGTGACTCCGTTTCTGTGCATGTCCTTCTCTTTCATAAAACACCGCTCAGAGGGGATTAGTGTTAGGATCCATCCCAGGGGCCTATGGAGGGTAACGAGTGCCCAGGGACAAACTCTGAATTGCACCTTCCTCCAGTTCAAGCACCCAGGGACAATTTCTAAATTATGCCCCCCCCCCCCAATTTCAAGATGAATAGATATTGATGACAGTGACTCACCAGCAGAAACACCTTCCCCCTCTTGTCGAGCTGCTTCAGTCAGGTCATTCCATACCTCGTCTGGCGCCCCTTGGACTTGCGCCCAGGGACATGTGCTCCCCCAGGCTGCCTCGCTATGTCCCTGATCCATCCTACCCTGGCATGACTTTATTAACTTAACTGATAACATCTGCTAAGAAAGACCCTATTTCCCCAAACAAGGTCACATTCACTAGTGCAGGGGTTAGAACTTCAACAGATCTTTTTGGGGGACACAAATCAATCCAGAACAGGGGCCTATACATTTAACGTTATGGATGGGTCTGGGCTGGATGGGTCATCCTGGAGGAGGAAATCTATCACAATCATGTCCGGAATCTCAGGTCAGTGAGAGCTGAAATGTGGGGTCTCCAAGGCTGTGCAGGGGTGGGGGGCACTCTATCCCCCTGGGCCAGCAAGCTTGTCTGTGACCCTCAAGAATAAGGACAGAAGCAGGAGCAGCAGAACTGAGACCTGCGCTTGTGCAGGTGCCGAAATCTGTTGTGTCACCATTTGCTGCAGAGTTTCGTGGGATGCTTGAAACATTTAAAAGAATGCCATTTACTTGGTTTTCTAGAGTTGTTCAAAAGTTTAAGAAATCTTATTAATCCATAGAACACATAGAATATCAGCAAAGGTAGAGAAGAACCTGAGCAAGCCATCAAACAACAAATACGTTTGACATTTATAGAACACTCTGCCCAACAACAGAAGAATATCCTTCCTACATGGATATAGAACATTCACCAAGACAGATTATATATCAGATCATAAAGCAAATTTCAACAAAGTGAAAAAAAAAAAAAAAAGGAAATCATGCAAAGTACTCTCTCTGGCCAAAATGAAATTAAACTAGAAATTAATAACAGAAAGATAATAAGAAAATATCCAAACATTTGAAAATCAAATAACATTCTTCTAAGTCATCCATGGGTCAAAGAAGTCTCAAGGGTTATTAGAAAATATTTTGAAATGAAGAGGAGCGTGAGGTTCAGAGTCAGACTAGATTGGGTTTAAATCCCATCTCTGGAATTTGACCTGTTAAGAGTCCTTATTTGTGAAATGGTTCTACTACTCTTTCCTCATTGTTGTTGATGTTAGGTGCCCTTGAGTGAGTTTCGACTTGCAGCGACCCTATGCACAACAGAACGAAACACTCTCCAGTCCTGCACCACCTTCACAATTGTTGTTATGCTTGAGCCCATTGTATCAATCCATCTCGGTGAGGGTCTTCCTCTTTTTCACTGACCCTCTACTTTACCAAGCATGATGTCCTTCTCCAGGGACTGATCCCTCCTGACAACATGTCCAAATAAGTGAGACATAGTCTCACTATCTTTGCTTCTAAGGAGCATCCTGGTTGTACTTTTTCCAAGACAGATTTGTTCATTCTTTTGGCAGTCCATGGTATATTCAGTATTCTTCACCAACACCACAATTCAAAGGTGTCAATTCTTCTTCGGTCTTCATAATTGCCAAAATCTGGAAACAACTCAAACGTCCTTCAACAGGTGAGTGGAGAACTGTAGTAAGCCCCTACCACGAATCCCACTCAGCAATAACAAAGAGCAGACCAGAGGTATACACAGTAACTCAGATGAACCGCAAGGGTATTCCACTGAGTGACAGAAATCAGTCCCCAAAGGGCCCACAGTGTGTATGGTTGGCCAGATTCTAAGATGACCCCTGTGATGGTTAAGATTGTGTGTCAACTTGGCTGGGCCATGATTCTCAGTGTTTATGTGTGATCACTCCTGTGATGGGATCAGCTGTGAGTAGCCAATCAGTTGAAAAGGAGTTTCCTTGGGGGTGTGGCCTGCATCTGAATACTAGCAGACATTCTGGCTTTTTGCTCGCTCTGGATCCTGCAGCTGCCGCCTGTTCATCTGACCTCCTGTTCTTGGGACTTGAGCTATCAGCTTATCTGCTGATCTTAGGATTCATCAATCTTCACAGCCTGTGAGCGAGAGCCCTGCTTTTCAACCTGCCAATCTTGGGTTTGCCAGCCTCTGCGGCTACCGTGAATGGGGAGAAGCCTCTATACTAATCCATGGACTTGGGACGTTCCAGCCTCTACAGTTGTGTGGGCCATTTCTTTGATATAAACCTCTCTCTATATATATACTTGTACACTTTACTGGTTTTCCTTCTCTAGAGAACCCAGCCTAAGGCAACCCCCAACAATACACACCCAGTGAGCGTGGGTGGGGCCTATGAAGAGAAGAGGTGTCACTCCTGGTCTGACGTCACATCTTATGTGAAACTTGATTTTGCAGACGTAATTAAAGTTCCTGTTATGGATTGAATTGTGTCTCCAAAAAATGTGTTGAAATCCTAGTACCTTTTTATTCTTGTGGATACGATTCCATTTGGGAATAGGGTTTTCTTTGCTATGTAAATGAGACCATTGTGTAAGATATGTCTTAAACCTACTTACTTTTGAGATATAAAAAGAGCAGATTAGCACACAGAAGCAAGGACAAATGGGGGAAAGATAGATGCCACATGGAGATCTCCAAAGATCGCTGAGAAGAACACAAGAGACGCTGAGAGTAGAGTTTTCTCCCAGAGTGGACAGAGAGTGCCTTCCCTAGAGCTGCCGCCTTGAATTTCAGCCTCCTAAACTGAGAGGCAGGGTCGCTATGAGTCAGAATTGACTTTGGCAACAGATTTTTGTTTTTTTGTTTGTTTAAACTCTGAGAAAATAAATTTCTGTTCGTTAAAGCCATGCACTTGTGGTATTTCTGTTATAGCAGCACTAGTAACCAAGACAGTCCCTGATCAATCTCTTTAAATTAGTCAAAGGAAGATTATCCTTGGTGAGTCTGACCCAAGCAGGTGAGCCTCTTAAAACAGGGCTTAGGCATTCCTTGAGATCAGAGACTCTCTCCTGCTGGCCTGGAAGAAGCGAGTCATCACAAGTTCTACCACTACAAGAAAAGGCTTCTGACAACCACTGCATGAGCTTGGAAGAGGACCCAGAGACTCGGAAGAGACCCCAGCCTGAGCTAATACCTTGATTCAGCCTGTGAGATCACGAGCAGAGAGCCCAGCTAAACTGTACCTGGACTCCTGACCCACAGAAACTGAGAGACTATAGATGTGTGTTGTTTTAAGCCATAGATTGTGATAATTTGTTACACAGAGATAGAAATTTGTACAGTGTGAGTCCATTCATATGACAGTCTCAGAGACATAAATCTTAGGGCTGGAGAACAGACCAGCAGGTACCAGACTTTGATGCCAAAGGGGTAGCAGAAGGATTGGGGCGACAAGCTGTTCTGTGTCCTGATCGTGTTTTACCGGAAATACATGGTTAAATACATCCAAAAAAAAGAGAGGCAGTTTTATTCTATGTTGTTGTTGTTAGGTGCCCTTGAGTCAATTCCAACTCATAAGGACCCTGTCTACCACAGAACAAAACACTTACAGTCCTGCACCATCCTCATAATTGTTGTGCTTGACCACATTGTTACAGCCACTGTATCAGTCCATCTCCTTGTGGGTCTTCTTCTTTTTCACTGACCTTCTATTTACCAAGCATGAAGTCCTTCTCCAGGGACTTGTCCCTCCTGATAACATGTCAAAAGTACATCAGACAAAGTCTGGGTATCCTCATTTCAAAGGAGCACTCTGGCTGTATTTCTTCCAAGACAGACTTATTCCTTCTTCTGGCAGTCCATGGTAGATTCAACATTCTTTGACAACATCATAATTCAAAGGCATTAATTCTTCTTTGGTCTTCTTTATTCATTGTCCAGCTTTCACATGCATATGAGGTATACCTTAGTCCTTCAAGTGACATGTTTGCTTTCCAACACTTTAAAGAGGTCTTTTGCAGCAGATTTGCCCAATGTAATACGTCATTTGATTTCTTGACTGCTGCTTCCATGGGTGTTGTTGGTGGATCCAAGTAAAATGAAATCCTTGACAACTTCAATATTTTCTCCGTTTATCATGATGTTGCTTATTGGTCCAGTTGTGAGGATTTTTGTTTTCTTCATGTTAAGGTGTAATCCATATTGAAGGCTATAGTCTTTGATCTTCTTCAGTAAGTGCTTCAAGTCCTCTTTGCTTTCAGCAAGCAAGCCTGTGTCATCTGCATATCACAAGTTTTTAATGAGTCTTCCCCTAATCCTGATGCCACATTCTTGCTCATATAGCTCAGCTTCTTGGATTATTTGCCCAGCACACAGATTGAATAAGTATGGTGAAAGGATAGAACCCTGACGCACACCTTTCCTGACTTTAAACCACACAGTATCCTTTTGTTCTGTTCAAACCACTGCCTCTTGGTCTAAGTACAGGTTCTTCATGAGCACAATTAAGTGTTCCGAAATCTCCATTCTTTGCAATGTTATCTGTAATTTCTTGTGATCCACACAGCCAAATTTCTGTGCATAGTCAATAAAACACAGGTGAACATCTTTCCGGTATTCTCTGCTTTCAGCCAAGATCCATTTGACATCAGCAGTTGATATCCCTTGTTCCATGTCCTCTTTTGAATCTGGCTTGAGTTTCTGGCAGTTCCCTGTTGATGTACTGCTGCAACTGCTTTTGCATGATCTTAAGCAAAATTTTACTTGCGTGTCATGTTAATGCTAT